>NC_064809.1:134851158-134865637 GCF_023721935.1 Panthera uncia | reverse complement strand
ATAAAATTAAAATAAAATAAAATAAAATAAAATAAAATAAAATAAAATAAAATAAAATAAAATAAGATGTTTTAAAAAAAAGGTCAAAACAGCCAGCCCTGGGCCTGGCACTTAGTGGGTCAACAAAAAATACTCCCCCAACCCTCCAGGAACTGAGTCTCGTGCGCAGCATCTGAGGGGAGCCCAGTGTGGTCCCCAACTCTCTCTCCAGTGGACCGAGGCAGGGGTTTCTGCCGCCCTGGGTCCCCCCGCTGGTCCCGCCTGAGCCAGTCTCGCTCTCCCTTCCCCTGGCAGCTGCCATCCCTTTCCGGCGCGGCATCTGTCAAGGTGGAGCCCACACGCTGCCTGGCCCAGGAGCGCCCACCTGGAAGCCGCCTGCCAGAGCCCCCGCCGGCACCGTCCCACAGGCTGGGCAGCCGCGGGGGGACGGCCGTCCAAGCGACACTCCATCTTTGGGAGGGGGCAGAGCTCACCTCTGGTGCTGGAGCCCCCTGGACTCAGGCCGGAGATCCTTGAGGCCCCCCCAGCAGGCGCCGAGAGCCTCCGCAGGTCCTGGCGTCGGGCGACTTACTGTTGGCGTGACCGCAACCGCGAGGGCTCGAGCTGGAGGGCACCTTCTCCACCCCGCAGAAGCCCCCACGCCCCGCTGCCACCGCCCCAGGCCACCACCGCCACATCACATGTGCCTGGGCACGGCCGGCGGGAGGGAGGCCGCCTGCCTGGACCCTCCACGGCGGGCTCGGGTGGGAGCCCTCGTCCTGCTGAGCGGAAAGCAGCTGCCCGACCGGGCGGCTGTGGCGGGAGGGAACAGCAGGAACCGCGTCTGCCTCCAGGACCCCTCCGCCCACGCCTGGGCCGGAAGTGTGGGCACACCCACTGCAGGAATCCCGGGGCAGGGCCGGGCTCCCAGGAAACTGGGCCAGAGGCTCCCTCGCACACGCTGGAGCGGCCCAGTCCCCGCGGCCCCCACCGCTGCTCCCTTCTGGGGTCTCCCATCCGGCCCGGGGCGCGGGGCCCTGAGGCCGGGGGCCCTTTCCCCAGGGCCCACCCGCCACCGCTCCCCATCAAGGGGAGAAACGGCAGGTGCCATCATGACGCTGGATGCCCCCAGCAACCTGCGGGGAGGGTTCGTCCCCTTGCTTTACAGATGGGGAAACTGAGGCTGGGACGGGCACGCGGCTCACCTGAGAACCCAGGCCTCTGGTCTCCACCTAAGAGGCCCCAAAGAGGGGAAATACAAACCAACTTTTCGGCTCTCACCTGCCACCGCGGACCGTCTCCCGAGTCTGATGCGGTCTCATCCGCTTTAAAGACAACCAAGGCCTGCAGTAAGAATCATCCTCCTCGAGGCCTCTTGTGTCCAGAGGTGCGCTGGCCGCGCACGCGGCCTCATCGAATCCCCCCAGTCCCCACCACGGTGCCGGTGGGGCAGCTGGGCCGGTAGACCTTCTCGGTGTGGCCCCCGGGCGGCCCGAGCCCGCACTCAGGTGCACACACACACGGACACACGCAGACCCGCCCGGGGAAGACCAGCCCCGCTGGCCATTTCTTTCGGGAGGGCCGCCAGCGCACCAACAGGCCCACCCCTGGGCCTTCCGGCCGCTCCCCTCCCTCGGCCGCCTTCCCGGATCCTGTGCTGGGCCTGCCCGTGCCGCCATTTCCTCTCGCGGGCCCGGAGGCTCACTTCCACTCCTCGGAGTCTGCAAATGGCCGGTGCCCGGAACAGCCTGTCCCTCGGAAGAGCCCGTGCCCTGCCGGGCCAGGTCCCAGAGTGCAGCCAGCCCGGCCAAAGGGCCTTCCTTCACCTCCCGGGAGCCGGGTGGGCGCCCCGGGCTGGGGACAATGACCCATCACGGTGGGGCAGTGCAGCGCCTGGCGGGTGTCCCCGGGGGTGGCCCACGGGCTCCATGGCTCACTGAGAAGCCACGAAGAGCGCCTGCCTCGAGGAGACACGGTGCCTCCAAAGGCCAGCCCACCTCCGGAAACCGCCGACATACCAAGGGAAGCGCAGGACCGTGTATGTGTGCGTGCGCGTGTTACATGCGTATGACACGCGTGTGCACGGTGTTGCAGGCACAGGACACGCGTGTGCGCACACGTGTTACGTGCACAGGACGCCGTGTGCTTGTGTGTTACACACAGGACACGTGTAGGCACGTGGGCTGCATGGCAGGACACGTGTGCGCACGTGTGTCACGTGCACAGGACACGTGTGTGTGTTGCCTGCACGCACCGTGGTGCGCACACGCTGGCAAAGGCTCGCGGTCCCCACCTGACCACTGTGGGGACCTGCAGAACGAACATGGGCTTCGGAGGACGGCAGGCCTGGGTCGAACCCCATCCCAATCTTCACCAGCCAGTTGAACGCGAGGGCTCTGCTTCGGGCCCAGCGCCTCCCCTGGCTGAATGGAGACGGCGAGAACCCCCGCCCGGCAGGCATTTCTGAGACTCAGAAATAAACCAAGGACGGCCAGCAGGTATGGGGTGCCCTCTGTGAACCGAGCGCCGTGCTAAGCGTGCACTGTGTGTGCTCCTCCGAGGCGGGGACACTTACTGCGCCCATTTTACAGAGGAGGCAATGGGGCCACGGAGAGACGAAATGGGGCCACGGAGAGACGAAATGGCTTGCCCTGGATCAACACAGCCGGGAAACGAAACCGACTGGGTCTGAGCCCCAGCCTCAGGCCCAGAGCTCACGCTCCTCTGTACTCTGCTTTCTCGAACGGGAAAGGTGCCCAGCGTGGTGCGGGCGCCCTGGGCGCGCACTGCTCCCAGTACAACCTCCCTCCCAGTACAACCCCAGTACAATCACCCTCGCTTCTCTGCCGTTACTCCGAGACGCTGAATCGCAGGGCAGGGGCTGCTCTGCCTTGCCGACCTTTAAGAGCACCCAGACCGGCGTCAGCCACGTTCTCGGAGCTGCTGGTAAATACGGTTCTGATGCGGGCACAGGGGTGGACAGGCTAAAAGACGGGAAGGCAGCAAGGGGTGGGAGCAGAATCGCTAGAGAAAGCGGCTCCCAAGGAGCTCCGGCAAATCTCATCCACTTTTCACTCCTCCTGTTATTTCCCAACACCTCCACCAACAGGTACTT
Organism: Panthera uncia; assembly: GCF_023721935.1. Classification (NCBI taxonomy): domain Eukaryota; kingdom Metazoa; phylum Chordata; class Mammalia; order Carnivora; family Felidae; genus Panthera; species Panthera uncia. The sequence continues at coordinate 134,862,543 of NC_064809.1, read as the reverse complement.
TTCCTTGAAATAAACAAGCCACAAAAAAGCACTTCTATTAACGAATGGAAGGAGCCTCGGGAAGCCTGCAGAAGACGGCGGAAGGAAGCCCCCGTGTCTCTCTCGTTCAGGTTCGGCAGCGAGGGAAGGCGGCCTCAGCGGCTGGGAAGGGCAGAGCCTGAACCCAAAATTCGGAAAAAGCAGAAGCAGTCACTTGAAAATGAGGCGGGGGAGGGGGGCGTGGGGAAGAACCCTCAGAACCGATTACATCATAACGTGAGCAAATTCACAAAATAAACAGTTACCGTTTTCAAATTACAGTGGCCGTAAAACTTCTCTGTCCTCACGTGCGCTGATGGCCAATGAATTCTGCACCTCGTTATCTTGGTGAGATTTTTTTTTTTTTTCAAGTTTACAGCTACTCTGTGCGGTTCACCTGTTGAATGTTTTTTTGGGGGGTGGGGAGGGATTTAAATGTACCTTTAAACCAGGCAAAATATTTATTATGTGATTTTTCATAAACATCCCCAAATAAATTTATGTCAGCCTACAGAGAACAGCTAGAGATTTCATGAAGATCTCAAAATCTAAAGTCCCAAACCCCGTAATTTTGAATTTTAATCTAGCTTTAACCCCGTTCACGCTGCCACACAAAATAAAAATTGGTAATTAATTAAAGCACTTAAGGTCCGTTAACGTAGGGCATTTGGAGTCTTAAAAGGCAAAGACAAAGACCAAAATTTAAATTATCATCTAATGACGGTGAGGGTGTTTCCTCCACCCAATTGCTCAGGGCACCGTTTCACCACACGAGCGCAACTTGTTTATTTTGACCTCAGTTCTTTGAAATTGTCGACTCCACAATTGAAATATGCTGTGTGTTCCAACAAGGACCCAGCAGTCGTAATGACAGACCAGCCCATCTGTGTTGTGAGAATGTATAATTTCAGCCTATAGTGGAATTTATATAGAAGCGATGATAGGAACACTGACTGCTCTGTGTGGTACTTTCCCAAAGGAAAAAAAAAAAAACACACAAAAAAAAACCCCCCAAAAAAACAGCCAAGAAGAAATGGGTGCCGTGAAGAAGGCTGATATGTTGCCTGATTCAGGACACAAAAGATTCCATGGCATTTTCCTGACTTGGGGATGGGGGGAGGAGGCAGAATGTTATTACCCAAGTTAGAAAAACAAAGATGGTTACCAATTACGCATAACCACCCCACTCTGCTGGAAAACGTGTTATGCGTATACGTTACAACCTTTAGGTGAACAGAATCTCGGTGGAAAATACTAACTCAGGATGAAAATGCTCATCTGCGGAAATTAATTGATTTTATGCTATTTGCCCTTACTTCCAAAAAGGAGATGAAGTCATGTTCAAGGAAATCAGACTGTTATTCCAGGACTTGGGATTCCAGGCCTATTTACCTACACTGATTACACCAAAAAATAAAATTTTGGGAGATGAGGCGTGGGCAACTATCAAAAGCATAAATTCTTTAAAACCGACGGCCCCTCCTTCCCCCCGACCCACCTCTCTCCACTCTCGACTCTTTCGCGTCAGAATTTACGACACTCTGGTTTTTTCCTATGACTCGTATTTCGTCGCCGCTGTCTAATTTGGTGCTTGCTAAATATTCGTGTGGAATGACCCTCCGGCTTGTAGCCGCAGAACGTGGTGTTCTACGCTCACAATCGTGGAAATGTTTTAATGATCTCTGCTATATACGCCTGTCTCTACAGCCCCAAACCTCCCGTATCGACTGCTGTCTAATCTAAGAACAAAAGCAGCCGTAATAGTCCTTGTGTGAGCTCAGCTCACTTTTATACGTGGTCGTGTCTGCCCCGGCCGGCTGCTCAGACCCACACAAACAGGGCCCAACGCCTCCGAATTAGGAAAACAAAGATGTATTTACATGGGAAGTTTCTTCTCAGTTGCAATTTAGAACTTTCTGGGCCTGATTTTCCATTTTCCATAAATCAAGACCCCAGCTACCCCCAAACGTTGGGGGTGGGGTGGGAGGGAACCCAGGCTGCATCTGTGGGCACTTCCGTCAGCCTGCCAGAGGATGGAGGTGATTCGCAGCTGAACTCTGCAAAGCCCACCTTTTAAATGAAAAGGTTCAGCAGTTCTGAAGGGTCAGGGACCATCACAGGAACTCGGGCAAGCACGGAGTTCAGCTCTTGGACCGTGGCGGCAGCGTGGCCTGGGGACGCAAAGGTCTTCCAGGGACTCCCACCCCCGCTGGCCACGGTTCAGGCCCCGGACAGTCGAGTGGCTCGGCCTACAGCTCTGCAGATGGGAAACCAGGCTGGGATCCGGCACAGGCCGGCCCTGGACAACTCCGGCCCCCCGAGGGTCCGTCTGGTGGACGTGCCCACGTGCACCCCACGCACCGTCTGTGGGCAGGGCGGTCATGAGCTGGGCGCAGCGCCGTGAGGCGGAATCCCCGGGCTTAAATAAGTGTTTAAAAAACAAAGCACCAAACAGCCTAAAAGATTTCCCCCATACTGAGCTGAGGGCCGAAAAGGGCCTTCTTTTTCTTCCCCTCCTCACCCGAAATAAAATGAAACGAAAGGGAGAAAACAACCAGATCCCTAAACTATGGACATGGCAGCATTAAAGATGCCGGATAAAATAAAAGGGCCTCTGTTTCTCAATGCAGAACCCACCCTCCCGTATGCCAGCCCAGCCCTGCCTGCCGAGGAGTTTGTAGGGAGGAGCGAGGGCGCTTTGGTGTTTTTTCTCTCGGCCACTCCTGGCACCACCAAAAACTGAGACAATCATAATAACAGCAATAGTAAGGAGACCCCCACGACGAACCGACCCCACTGAACATGAACGAGTAGGCCGTGCCTATTAATGCCTCCTGAAACATTCGTTCCAATTACAATCGAGCACGCGGCTACTGTAAAATAACAAACATTCATTTTTATTGTGATTCCCAAAGCCTATAGCTTTGGATCTTAAAAATAAATGGGCCCGGCTTCTGCATTTTCCCTGCAGGTTTCAGAAAGGCTTACTTCACCGAAGACCGGTTGGGGGGGGTGGTCGGAAATAGAATTTTGAATTTCGGATAACCAATTAGAGGGAAGGAAACGTAACAGGCACCGAGCACAAGATGGCAGAGCCCTCGGCTCGTCTCCAGCAAAAGAGAAGGGAAGAAGGTGACTTACCCAAGGTGCAGGAGGATGGGGAGCTTGCCCAAAAGCAAGGGAGTGGAACTGGTGCCCCCTGGGCCGGCCGGGCACGGTGGCAGGAGGGGGAGGCCGGCCCCGGGTGCCGGCCCCGGGTCCGACGGGCCCCCACGCGTCCTGCTCTCTGGCCACCCCCGTCCGTCGGTCCCTCGGTTCCGGCCGGCGCGGCCTGGGCCTCGGCCACCCCGGCACCCGGAGGCAGGGCCGCCAGGAGCCCAGTGGTGCTGGGGGAGGCTCTGCCGCCAGCCCAGGAGGACGAGGAAAATGCTACTTTTGTCTCCTGCTCTCATCTGGCACCGGCTGCCCGGGGAGGGGGGGCCAGAGGCGGCCGCTGCGGCTCGGCCCCGCCCACCGGGAATTTTTGAAAGATGCTCCTGGGTGCCGGGAGGATGGCAGACGTGGCAGAGGCGGGTGGGCCGGACCCCCGAACCCACCACCAGGCGGGCGGGGGGGGGGGGGGGGGCCGAGCGGGAGAGGGAGGAGGCGGCGGGCGCGGCTGGCCACTCAGCGGCCGGCCGAGGAGGACGGGGGAGCCGGCCCGGCCCGGGCCCGGCCCCGGCGCCAGCCCTCCCCGTGGCCAGGCGGCGCGGCCCTGGGCGCCATGTTGCTCCGGAGGCCGGGCGGCCCGGGCCCGCCGCGGGCACAGAGGCCGCATTGTTCCCGCGCCGGGCCCGAGGGGGAGCAGGCGGCGGCCGGCACCCGGCGTGCTCCCCCGGGGGGCCGGGCTCGGGGAGGGGGGGGGCCCCCCCCACCCGGCCAGCTCCCCGGGCCCGGCCACGGAGTGAGCCCATCCCAGTGACGCCCCGGGAGGCCGTGCCACCTCGGCCCGGAGCCCGGGCCCTGAATCGGCCTTGTGTCCGAGCGGCCACCTGACCCCGGGGCCGTGCCACCTCTCCCGGCCTCGGTTTCCCCAGCCACAGGAGGCACAGGGAGGACGGCTCCTACCACTCAGGTCTGCCGGATGGCGGGATGAAAAACGCACGCGTAGGGCCGAGCACCGGGCCGGGCAGCCGGCCGCCTTGCCCAGAGGGGCCGCGAGGCTGCCATGAGGTCGGGTCCAGGCACGTCACCACACCCTCTGAGACCATCGCAGACCCCTCGGCCCCACGAAAGCCAATCCTGGCCACCACACGGGGCAAAGGCGAAGCGTGCCCGTGCTCCAGCCCTCAGACCTGGCCAGCGGGCCTGAGGGTTTTTAACGCGGTGCTCTTATTCGGAGATTTATCAGACTCCGCTGGCCTCTGCCGGCCTCCGCCGAAGGCGGCCGGGCCACGTCCGCGTGGCCACTCTGTCTGCCCAAGTCTCTCCCTCGGCCCTTTACGTGGCCAGGCACCTGCCGCCCCAGTGCCTGGGGAGCCCCAGGGCTGTCAGTGTGAGATGGGGGCTCCCCAGGCAGGGGGGTACAGCGTGGACTGACCGTGGCCGGGCCTGCCGCCTCGGCTCATGGGCCTGTCGGCAGCGCCTGGGAGTAAGGGGCTGTCTGGACACCAGAGCAACCGGGGACGGGAGCTCAAGCTCGGATCCTGTGGTGCCCAAGAAGGAGGTGGAGGGGCGAGGCGACTGAGCAGGAAGGAAGCAGCCCAGGAGGAGCCCTCTGGTCCTCGGGCTCTGGTCTCACGCACACCGCCACGTGACCAGCTCGACAGCTGATGCCAGAGACAAAGCAGGTAGGATTCTGATGCCACGCGCCTGACCAGGAACGCCGGGGATTCCATTCCAGGAACAGCTTGGCACAGTATCGCCACGGCCAGAAGTGGCCTCTGCTGCGCCAGCTGGATGCCCAGGAGAGAACGGCCTCCACCCCAAGGCCTGCAGCCAGCGTGGGTCTCAGGACACAACACTTCAGTCAGGGTGGCCGGGCAGGTCTGGGTAACGTGACGAACAACCTGCCTGAGATTCGCCGCAGTCTCTTGCGGTTCCAAGATAAGGAACACTCGAGCCCCGCACCACCGTTTTATTATAATTTAAAATGTAATTATAACAGGCTGATTTGAATGTAAATATCGCCGTAAAACACATGAAAGGCGAATCAAGATTTAAGAGCCCCAAACCAGCAGGTAAATAGTTCAGCTAAACGCTCTTCCTGTCACTGGAGATCCCAGAATGAAGGAAGGGCGTTTCACCGAAAAACCCAGCCCTGGCATTAGAAGCCAAAGGCATCAGGGACAACAATCCTGTTTCAATTCGGAAGGAAAATTCTATCCCTCCCTTAAAAAAAAAAAAAAAGAAAAAAAAAAAAGAAAAAAGGCCGTTTCACTTCGTACATCCCGGGCACACGTTTCCAACCACAACTGCCAATCACTCGACAAATAATAATCCTTGCCTCTCCGGCTCACGGGTCTACTCAGAGAACCCACCTCTCGGCCACGGACAGGGCAGCAGGCCCGGCCGCGTGTTCAAGGGCCCCACTACGGCGGCCACACGGCTTTCTGACCCATCCGAAATCCAATGCAAACAAGCCTGCCATCTGGAATCTCACAGTAAGGACTGTCTCCCAGTCCAGCGTTGACTCCTGAAGCCGCCCCCACCGAGTGAAAGCTTGTATTGGGAGGGTTTTCTGCCTCATGCCACACCATTCCAGTGTTTCCCACTTAGATTTTACCAATCCCACCCACACGCCCTCAGAAGTTGTTTTGGTCACCCCCCCCCAAAGAGAGATCTCTTCAGAGCATTTTGGGGGGTCAGGGTAAACAGACCACAGCTGAGCGGTCCCAGGATTTAAAAAATTAAAAAAAAAAAAAAAAAAAAAGGGATGCAAAAGCAGTTTTAAAAAACGAAACTTCATTTTTTGAAAGCCAAATATTATCATCTGCCAACAAAGACTCACGGGGGAAGGGGAAGCTTGGCAGGGAGCGGACTCTCATCCCTCACCCGGACTGGGGCCACTCCCTCCCCTGTCCTCACCCGCTTCGAAGGGGCGTCCAGGCCGAGGACCCCCTCAGCTGGCAGGGAGCCCAGGCCGATTATCCCCCGCGGCCTTTCCAACGTCCCCCCAATGCCAGGAAGACGTTCTCATTCCCGGCCCCAGGCGGATCCGTTCCTCCGAGCCCCTAACTCGAGCCTGGGAGCCGGGCCTGGTTTCTCAGGGCGCCTTCCTGGCTGCGTCGAGGCTGGCGATTTAGCAGGGAACGGGGCTGGACCCTATCCACAGAGCAGGAAGAGGGAGATGGCTACTGGATAAGCGTCAGAGGGAAGTTCTGTTCATTTTAGTAATTCAGAAAACGTCCATCCAGTGCTGACTCCGGGCCGGTTTGTCAGGAGTGACCAACACACCGTCTCCAGCCAGCGAGGGTACGTGAGGGTTAGTGTGCGGCTTACCCGTGGCAGGTCGGACTCCCTGACAGCCTGCGGACTCCTCCCGAGTTCATCGGAGAATGGATTCTGGGAGGAGTAAAGGGCCCCAGAAAGTCACAAATATTACCCAAAATCGCCCTCGATGGCTTCCTCCTCCGGGAACGGACCCTTCCTCGAACAGTCCCAATTTTCCTCACTTGCCCTGGACTACCCATCACCTCCAGCAGACAAAGGCCCAACGGGGTCTAGCCCAAGGGAGGGTCCCTCCAGCCCCCACCATCCAACACCCGGAAACCTGGCCACCTTTCCGGTGGTTGCGAATGTGCCCTCGCACCCTTGAGAAAGAGATCACAGAAGGGAAAAATTAAACTTGAGAAAGTTAGCCTCCACTCAACAAAGAAAGCCAGACGTTCCCGCTGAATTTTCCAAGAACCATGGGTCAGGGGGGCTTTCTCTTTTCCCTTTCTATAAATCTCGGTCCCTGACTGGGTTCTGAGGGCCTGTGATACCCAAGATACTCGAGCTCTGCCGGCCCAAGCCAACGGGACACTGGTCAGCCCTGGAAATAAGCATTTCGTATAAAAGATCCATTGTCTCTGCCTGAGAACAGTTATTGCCTTTTCTCGGTCCTCAGCCACATAACATCAGGACGCCCAGGCTCCTTTCTTGTTCGGACAACATGTTTTCAGCAAGGCCAATCTCGCTGGGTCTTCCTGAACCATCAGCGAAGAGACAAGATTCTCCTCAGCGAAGTGTTCTGGTGAACGTATGCTTGTATTCGGCCAAAAAGCAATTAGCTCATCAGTGGTGAAACCCTCCCACCAAATCGCCAGCCGCATTGCCAGCAAGATGCTGGCAGCTGCTGTGGCCACTCTGGACCCCCGAGTCGCGACATCCTGCCCTCATTCTTCCCCCAGACCCTGAATAGGTGAGGGGCACACGTCAGACCCTGGGGTCGGCGCCCAAGTGACCTCCTCAAATGCCATTCCCGGGGCGGGGAGGAGGTTCCACTCCTTCCTCTGGGAGCACGTCCCGGGACCTCCAGAGGCCTTGCCCCCCTCTAGTGCCCCCAGTGCCTCCTAGCCAGGTCCCCGTGGGAAGGAAAGCCCTAGATTTGCAAGCTCCTCGCAGTCTACCAGATAGGAAATATCGAAGTTCACTTGTACCACCACCTGCGGGGCGGGGGAGTGAACTTGTAGGTGCCCTTTCTAGTGAAACCAAAACCGGACTCCCCGTTTCTTAGAAACTCAAAAATATAATCGTCACTAGCAATAAAAATGGCGATTACCATTTACAACAATAACAATGACAACAGCAGCAGCCATTTATGGCTCCCTGCCACGTGCCAGGAACCGTGCTCTGTGGAATTCACGGTGCCTGGACGCTCCAAACGACCCTCCGAGGTTGGATTTATTACTCTTGCTCTAGGACTTGGGGTACAGGACTCGGGGTACAAGGATATGCCCTGTCCGGGGTCACACAGTGAGCCAGGGGCAAGGACGGGACTGGAGCTGCCTGATGTGAGCCGGGACACCCCCTTTCAATGGGGCGCCTGCAAGAGTATCCTCCCTTCTCCCCAGATGTGCAAGCACACCCTGTAAGCCCAACGAATACCAAGCATGATGGTTTTAAGCTGTTTTCCTGGCTGGCCCGCAAGGGCCCCCCTCCCTTCCCAAACACTGGTTTCCCTGGACAGCAGGGAGTGCTTGTTCAGAGAGAGTGCCCGGCAGGGTAAGCAAAGGCCTCCGGACCCTCTCTCAGCCCCAGGGACTGCCTTCCACTCAGGCCTCATCCACACCAGGGCAGAACAGGCCCCGACACCCTTCTGAGGACGAGAGCAAGCAAGACTGGGTCACAGACGGCCCCATCAGGTGCAAACCACACAGAGCCAAAAGTCATCCTGCTGTAAACCTCCCGGCTGTTCCCACTGAGCAAAGCAAACTGCCGTCTGCACCTGTTCAGGTGGCACGTGGAACCTGGTCACAGCAGAGACCTCCTCGCCACACACTGCCTGTGCTGAGCAGCTGGCCCCCACCAGCACCCCGGAGACCCATCGCCCAGGATCTGGGGCCTCCAGTGGCCAAAGGCTGGGCGTGACACAGCCCCAAGTACAGGCGACAAAACACTACAGGGCTGGCCCCGGCTTAAAACAAAAGTGGAAATACCAGGGCCATCCTCCCACTCGCCCACCACAGTCCACGAGTCCCTATGCCCCTGCTTAGCACATTCTTCCTATTAAATCCAGAAGTGACAAAAACCAGATGGGCGCCAGTTCGTTTTTGGAACCTTGACTTTGGTGTGCATGTCCTCAAAAATAAAACGTGCTTGGATGGGCTATCCCAACATGGTAGGAAGCCCCTGGTGGGGGCCCAAGCCTCCACTGAAACTGGGCTGGCTCTGAGAATCAAGGACAAAGGCAAGACAGGACAGCGTTGGTGCTGAGATAGTGCCTCTTCCCGGGGGCGGGGGGGGGGGGAATGTTTACTATAGACACTCTCAAGCCCATCACATTCCATGCGCCAGGGGCACACGTTGGCGGGGGAGATGGGCCTTGGCAGCTTCGACAAATAGCAAGCCCCCACGAAGTGGCCCTGGGGGTGCCTCCTTGGATGCTCAGCCTTTCCCTGCTCCCATAGGCCCACGGAGAGGGAGCAGCGGATACCCCTTCTTCGGGGGTCTGGTTTAATCCTGGGGTATTCCCTAGGAGCCTCAGCAGGAGGCCACACCTTCCTGCCCGTCGTGAGACGCGTTACAGGTCCTCCGTGGACCTGGGGAAAACATCTCCTGCGTTCTGCAGGCGAGGATCCGATGGAACTCGAGCTCTTTCTAATTACTAACCCGGTCACCGCCGACGCCAAGCAGCAGCTCCATTTCTGTGCCCCCATCCCCGAGATCGCTCCTGAAGGGCCCACCCGGGTTTCACGGCTCCTAACTGCCTCTCGTAAAGTCATAAATAAAAATCCAAAACGGAGGAGGTGGGGAGGTGGCTCGGGAGAGGAAGATGAGGGCCTAGCAGAAAAGACGGCCGCCGGGTCCGTTCTACGGCACTGAAGCAAACTTCCAGCCTCTGTGCCGGGTTTGGCCGGATCTTACTGAGGTGGTCTCCTCTTTCCTCTGGGCTCTAGGGAAGCAGGCAGCCCGGGGAGAGGTTGTCGTGAGGCAGGCCTGGGCTACTCAGGCCTCCATCCATGTTCCCGGAAACACGGCATTCAGGAGCCAGCTTGCAACTCTGGGGTGTTATGGAAACAGGCCCCCACTGCCCATTATTTTGTGGTCAAAGGACCCGGCGAGGTTCTCCAAACCACATCAATAAGATGGGGAGAGCAGAGGGGAAATCACACCTGTGATATGATGGTATTAAAAAGCTGGCTCAATCCGCCCCCCCCCCCATGGGTTTCACTTTAACGGGATAGGTATATGAGAGTACAAGTATGCATTTGAAAATCCCCAATGGCCAGAACCAACGAACGAAAATGCAACGAAGACAGTGCTGGCCTGTGGAGACCGCCTTGGCTTCTGAAAGCCAACTTTGAAGAAATTAATTTCAGCGTTACCTTAAAACCCTGTAATTACGGCAAACGCGCATTCCTTCACCCATGTCTCGCTCCCCACAAACTCCCCAGGGCCGCCGGCTGGGCCTGTGTGTGAGCCACCTATAAAGGGGGATTTATTATGAAAAGTTATGAGTTGTTTTTCGTTTTATGCCACCATAAACAAGAAACCTCCACACAAGGGCCTTTCACTTGCTGGGCCCAGCGGCTGCCAACGCTTGACTGAGGGCCCCCTAAATCGGCTCTCCATAAATGCTTGACCAGCAGAAAGAAAGAATAAATAAATGAATAAATAAATAAATAAATAAGAAGCAACAATTTCCCTGATTTAGGAGGGAATGAAAGATGTCAATTTTTCCAAAAAAAGGAAAAAGAAAAAAAAAAAAAAAACGATCCCAGCGTCCAAATAACCCTTCCAATCGCATCAAACCTAAAAACAGATGCTTTCTCTTTTCCTTCTATTCTGTTTAAGACGCCTGCCAGCACTATTTACTTTATGCGTTCAACAAAATTCTCTCTGGCAAACGGTCCGCACACCTGAGATCAGGAGCTGTATTTGACGAATTCCAAGTTCCTGCATTTTAATGACGGCCCCGTGGAGTTCTTGCCAAGCTGGCCAGGCTTCAGGTTCAAGAGCAACCTCCTCTGTCTGTGGAAGGCCTGCCCTACAGGCTCTTCTTAGAAATCCCTTCATTAATATTTAAATACTCACTAAGTAGCGAAAGTGAGAAATGCACTTACCATCCTCAGGAGTCGCCCGGAACCCGATGGTGACCCCGGGACTCGCAGGTCGACCGCCCTTGCCGGAGGAACGCGCCCGGACGCAGCCAGCGCTGCGCTGTAGTGCCCACACCGCACAGGCCCCGGGCGAGCGACGGGTATGCGTCCTGGGTCCCAAACGCTTCCCTCCTTCACGCGTGCGAACCGCTGAGAGCAGCGCGGTGCCATCTCCCGCAACTCTTCGCAGGGCGGGACGGCTCCGGGACGGAGACGGCCGGACGAAGCGCACGGCCAGGCCCCACTCTCCCGGTCCCGCACCGCGCCGCTCCTCCTCTGTGACTCCGGCGTGCCCGTACGGAACCACCGGACCTCTCGGGAGGAGCGGCCGGCAGAACCCGGTCTCCGCATCCGAGACTAGCGCCTCGAGGGACCTTTGTCCGGGACGAAAACGAAAGCGCGCCGCGCCGGGGGCGCCCACGCCCTGCCGCGGAGGTCCGGGCCGGCGCGCCCCGCGACTTTCTCCAAGTTCACGTGCTTCCCCGGCGGGCGGGCGGCGCGGGCCCGAACTTGCAGGGCCGGGTCGTCGGGCGCGCTGCGGGTCGCGGGCGGGCTCCGGGCGGCCCGGCGGCGCGGGCCGGGC
>NC_064809.1:134810486-134850758 GCF_023721935.1 Panthera uncia | reverse complement strand
GGGGCGGGCAGGCGCGAGCCCTGGCCCAGCTCGCCCCGCCGCCCTGGCACCGAGGCGGCTGCCGGAACGCGCTCGGCGGCTGCATTCCGAGGCTCCGGCTGCCATGATTGCGGGCAGCGGGGCGCGCGCGCAGGCTCGGGCCCGACTCGGGACCCCGGGCGGACCGACGGTCTCTGGCCTGCGCGCAGACCCGTGCGCGCCGCGGAGAGCGGCTAGGGTCGCCGGGCTCGGCACTGCAGGGGCCAGCGTGTGCCACGGAGCTCTAGAAGAGGTCCCGGGACAGGGCTCGGGGTCCACGGCGGCGGGCTTCCCCCGGTGCAGGGCGCGCACCAGGGCGACCCCGCGGCGGCTTTCCGGACGGCGCGGGTCCGGCGGAGGGAGGGGCGCGGTGCCAGGTGGGGGGGGGGGGGGGGGCGCTGTACGGGATCTGGTGAAGTGGAGAGGGGTAGCGCACTGAGCCCAGAGATGGAGGGGGTGTGCAAGGTGCCTGGCGGAAGGGGGTGCCCTCACGGTGCCGGGAAGGCGTGGGATGGCGGGGCACCGTGCCCAGAGCCGCTGCCCAGCTCCGAGCTCGCTCTCTTCCTTCCCCGCAGAAACAACTTCCTGCTCCCCTGGCCCGGAGCGTAGGAGCTGCGGAGAGAAGTTCTAGGCCGCAGCTTTGCTCTCTCCGAGACCGACGACTACACTGCAACACCCCGGGGCCGCGCGGTTCCCTCCCGCGCCCCCTTCCGGGGGTCGCGACAGGCAGGGCTCCAGGGCCCGGACACTGGTTATAATGCCAAGGAGGCCGCAGCAGCTTGAACCGCCGGCTCCGCGGGGGCGCCTGAGTGGTTTCCCCGCAGAAAGGCCGACCTGGGCCTCCGTCGCTCGGGGACGACACCGGGTCACTATGCTCGGACCCCCTCTCCCTGTCCAGGCATGCCCTCTCTCAAAGCCAGATGGACCTGGCTGTCCCAGGACGCCCGCGACGGGGGCCCGAGGGGAACAAGGTCTCCTGGGCCCCATCCCAATGTCTCTCTGTGCCTGTCTCCCCCCAGCGCCCCCCCCCCCCAGCCGGCCTTGGCATTCTAACCAGTGTCCCTTGACGTCACATCTCGCCATTTCTGTCAACCAATTGAAACTTGCTCGTTGTCATAAAAATATATATACTTTTTATGCCATTGGTACATTCAAAAGTTCCTCGTGTGCCCTTGCTTCCCAGGAAACTCCATTCCATATTGGATTGGACTGCCCAGAAAGAGGAAACTGGCCGCTCGAGGCAGGGCTGGGCTGGGGCCTGGGTTGCCCACCCACCCACCCACCCACCTTGGAAGCTCTCTAGGCCCCTATGACCTTGGCCTTGAACTGTGGCTGGACACCCACCTGTGAGATACATGGTTTCATGGGGAGGGGAAAAGGTCAGGATATACTAAGGAATCTTCCCAAATTGCTTTCCTGGGTGTTAGACTCTTACCGTGGCCTCTTTTTAGAGGCAGTTTTTCTTATTTCTCTGAGAAAACTGAGTTTTAGAAAATGGAGTAGAAATGTTTTCCGGTGACTCTTTTCATTGAAATGCTGACCAACTTTCACTTTTCACAGCAGAGCAGAGACAGCCCAAGCCGGGTGATTTCACAATGGGGTGGGTTTCACTCTTTCCCCGAGGAAGGTCCAGGGTGGCCCTCCCAGCCTCAAGGACCGTGGCGTCCCAAGCTGGGTGCCCAGGAATTCTGTGCTCCTCCTTCCTCAGTAAAGGACACCCTCGTAGCAGCTCTAGGCTTAGGAATGCCGTGTCTGTATTCTAGCAATACGGCAGAACTACGTCTCTTGTCTAGCACCCGTCCTTTATAATCATCTTCCCTGTTACAGCTCCCAGCCCTGACTAGGCCTGTGGGGTAAGAGAGCACGTCCTACAAACTGAGTATGTGCAAGGCAGTCCCAAAGAGCCACCCAGAACCCTCTATCACCTCCCCTGCTGCCGCGGCCACACCGAGGAAGAACCCAAGCACCACTCGCCATTATACACACACACCCCCCCAGCCCCCCATCTCTACTGCATGGTTCAACGGCTTTAAAAAAAAAAAAAAAACCCATCAGACATTCTGTGGCTTAGCAACTTTGGGGACTCCAGAACAACAATACTTTTCGAGACTGGCTGAATGCAGAGATCTAAACACACTAAGTCTCGGGCCCTTTTCATACCAAACCTTGTTTTTCCAAAATAATGAGCAAGCTCGGTAACTACTGAACGGGGATTTTGAAAATAAATATATGGTTACTATTTTCACATAAAACCGTTCCCCAAGTGCTAACTCTAGAGATGTGTATACCTCTGTGATAACGTTCTCGCACACACACACACACACACACACACACACACACACTGCACTCCAACAACTGCGCTCTAATCTATTGATAATCACTTTCCTAAACACTATAAATATTATAACTAATGTGATATGTGTTTTGTGATTCCGTTGGTGGATTAAAACGTTGAATTTAAAAAGCCACAGAGAAAAAGAGATTATCTTACATTATGCCAGTTACAACTTTTGTTCCTTTGGCACAAATACAAATTTGACAACGGTATCATTACGGAAGGCACTGACTGAATGCCAGCGTATTAACTTTGTAATTTTCACCTGAAATCATTGTATAATCACACCCGAGTTGCTAACCTTTTTATTAGCTGATTTTTTTTTTTTGCTCTCACACACATTAATAAGTTAATTTGATGCTGTTTTCCGCCCCCTCCTAATTTTTATTTGGTAAAACAAGAAATTGGGTGAGTCAGAACCATATTTGAGAACACGCACTTTTTTTTTTTTAATCCTCTCTATACTTGGCAAGGATTTACATATAATTTGGTTACAAATTCAGAAATCAAATTCTGCTTTATTCAAGGAAAATAATAGCTTTCAGGTAATTCCACTGGCTACTATTCAGGTTGGTTTTTTAAAGTCTTTTCCCAACTTGCTATCATATTACGTTATTCAGAGCAAATAATATTAACAAGTGTGCTCAAATTCTCAAAACAGAAACCCGGAACATTTACTTTGTCGGTGAATGTTATTATGATGGACAGGCTTCCTGGAGAAAGAACTTGGTCTGGGTCTGTGAGCCACACCGTGCCTAAGGTCAGACGTTGAAAAAAATAAGTCATAGGAAGGCTCTCGATATACCGGGATGTTTATAGTATCGGCCTTATACCGTTATTTTTTCCTGATTTCTCCCAAGATCTGCCTGATGGGAATGCAGCTGGCGACTTCCTGCTCTGCCTCCGAGCCCGTGTCCCCGGCCCAGCGTCCGGCCTCAGAACAGCCCAGAAGGCCGCGGGCACTCCAGTTTACTGTCCCTTTTCCCTACGCAGCGACTTCTAATAGTTCAAAAAAAATTCGGTGTACAAGACATTCCAAGGACTTAGTAAACAGATGCGTTTAATCTCATTAAAAGCAAGCAGGATGCGTGTGAGTGAAAACTTACATTTTCACTTGGGTTTTGAACGTTCAACTTCGCACACTCAAGAAGAACCATGCCTTCAAAGCTGCCCAATCAGCTTGAGATTGTGAGAGCGCGGCGGCTCCTGGGTTAGATACCACTTCTTCAGTCATCCCAGACAATGTGCCCTTTTGAGGAGCTGCTAAGAAGCTTTGGGTGCTGTGTATAAAGGCAAAGCAGGCTTATGATTTTTTCTTTTCTTTTTTCTTTTCTGTTCTGTTCTCTTTTTTTTTTTTTTCTTTTTTTCTTTTTTTGGTTTTTGGTTTTGTTTCGTTTCGTTTCGTTCGTTTGCTTTTGTCTCAAAGTAGTTTGCCGGTTTGGGATCCCGTTTCGCTCTGCCTGTTTTGTGGCTGCGTGTACCCCTACTTTTGCACACAAACCCACCGGCATCAATTTGCCTTGGGAAAGCCCTTGGTTTTTTTCCTACAGAGACAGCTGAGGAAGAGGAGAGGGGAGAAAGAAGCCTGCTAGTGTCGGTGCAGGTAAAACGGGCGAAAGATCATTGAGTTAGGCTCTCGGGCCGGGGAAGGAATGTGAGCAAGCATCCACACAGAAAGGATTCCTTCCTTCCAAACATCATGAACCATTTTCAAAATCTTTTGCTTTAGTTCACCCCATTTCATGTTAAACTTGGCATTCGTTCACTAGCAACCGAAATAAAACTCTGGCCACAGGACAAGCATGTTTGAGAAACAAAGCAGGGGGCAAAACTCCACATTAGCAGCCCTCTCCCCCACCAAACACCGAGCATGCTGGTAGACCATTCCAGAAGGCTGCAATAAATATGTACTTGATTGCGCGCACACACATAGTGAATATACAGTATATAATACACACGGGCTGGTAACCACAATTCCCCCTTACAGAGAGGGCACCTGGGTGGCTCAGTCGGTTAAGCGTCTGACTCTTGATTTCGGCTCAGGTCATGCTCTCCAACGGTTCGTAAGATCGAGACCTGCATCTGCCTTCAGCGCAGAGCCTGCTTGGGCTTCTCTCTCGTTCCCTCTCTCTCTGCCCCTCCACTGCTCTCTCTCTCTCTCTCTCTCTCTCTCCCTCAAAATACATAAATAAACATTAAAAAAAATTTTCTCCTGGCAGATGAAAAATTACAATTCATCTTTTTCACTCTGAAGTAGTCAGAGTGACTACTTTGAATAAGTCAGGAAAAATGAATTCAGGATGACAGGCCAGTACTCCTGGTTACACACATATACACCAAATGGTAAAGCTAGGTTCTCAGCATTATATAAGGAATTCGAAAAAGCACAGAACAGACTAAAGTCTTTAAAAAATCAAAATTAACTCTCAATGAGACGTGGGTTCTGAATTTAGTCGCTCACTTCTGCAATTCCTAAAATGGAATCATCATCAATTGGGAAATTAACATTTTCCTGAAGAATTTAGGATGCCACGTGTAGCAAATTTGTGTTAGCAATTAAAGATGGATTGGAATTTGTAATTTAACAGTTGCCAGTAGACCAAGTTACCTACTCGCACAAAAATGAAAAGACATCAGAAAATCTGAAAAGAACTTCTCTCCCCAAATAGCCAAAGAATGCCTTCGTTTCTCAGTTGAAAGCCTTGATTTATTTGAAATGTTTTTGCACCTTATCGATCCTTTATCCGGAGCCCGAAACAGTCACTGACTATTTCAATGACTATATATTCTTTTTGAACCACATCTAAGCAGACTTGAGCTATTAAAAATTTAAAGCAATGTTAAACTAAAAACTGTCAAATGTTTTTGTGTTTTTTTTTTAATTTTCTAAAATAATGCTGAAAGTCACTTGAATTTTTTTCTCCCCCAGCCCCAGCTGAAATGAAAACTTTAGGACCATTTCTTAGCCATACAGTTCCTCAGTGAGCTAGGTAAATTATAAGCCCTTAGAATAAAGAAAAAGGAAATAAATCCTGAGTTAGAACTCAAAAGGTTCATTGTTAAATTGCAAAGGACAGCAGGCATGTTTTTTAAAACGAAGATTTCACAGGTCCGTTCTTTAAAATGTTATTGCAACAGAACCCAAGCAAGCTACCTACAAAGTGATCACATACAGAATGAGGGGTTTTTGAGGTGACAATTTCAAGTTGTTGGAAATTTGACCACAGTGGTCTTGTCAAAATACTCCCATTTTATTTTCTTAAAATCTGATTTCACACAACACGGGCAAGTAATTTGCTTTATATAGAAGGACAGCCTCTTTTTTTTTTTTTTTTTTACTGTGTCTAAATATCGTAGCTTTTAGATGTGGTTAACACAAAGACAAAGTTAAGGCTGGATTTTTCACAGATGCCCTTTCTACGAAAAGTAATGTTTTAGCTAAATTTATCACTGCAGGACAAGATCATATTTAATGGCTGCAAAGAAAAATACTGAAGAAGGAAAAAAAAAAAAAAAAAAGAAGGCCGACGCTTTTGTCCTGTTTTGTTTCTGGCTATTTCTAGAGCAACTTTTGGTGTAACTCCTAATATTAAAAGGACATGAACTTCATTTTTCTTAAAGAAAAGGAAGTAGTAATGTAGGCAATCAGGTAAGGGGGACATTAATTCGAAAATAAGAGTCCATGTAATTTTCACATGAGGAACATATATTGTAAGAATTTCTTTCAAAATAAGGAGAGGTGCACACGGGCTTGGTTCCCCACGACGCTCCTGGGCAGTGATTTTTTTTAACCACCATCAAAGGCTCTCGCCTTTGCTAATTTCTTTCCATTGACCAGTTTTTCGACTCTGCCTTCTAAACATGCTGCGGGATCCTGCTTCCAAAGTGGCCCCTTCTGCGTCTTCTTGTCTAGGAGGAGTGACTGCCGCCTCCTGCCCGCACACTGACAGCCCCGAAACTGGCATTCTACTCTCACACGTAGAATGCCGGAAACTTCTAGGAGGGCTCCAAAGCTCACCGGGAAACTTCTCTCGCCGGGGAAAAAAAAAACAACTTCGCAACGCACACCTGGATCTACAGATTCGGAAAAACTAACCAGCTGTGGCCGAAAACCAAAACACTCAACCACCCGAACACGGTCTGCAAGAAACACAGAGCCCTTTGACACCATGCAAAGGCTTGTAAATAAAATCGCTCCAAGGCAGACAGGCTGAATGAGACTCTTAAGACAGTCAGTTGGTGCCTCGAAATTTAAAATTAGAACATTAAATGTTAACAACACGAGGATATCCTGGGATACATGTGTGTGCGCATGTGCACGCATTTGCCTGTGTGTGTGTGTGTGTGTGTGTGTGTGTACATGTGTGTGTATGTATATAGGAAGAAGAGTTTTCCCGCCCTATGGCTTGGAGCTGATCTGAGGTCCAGCAGGGGCGCCCCTAAACCAGGCAAAGGGCAGGCCCTACCCGAATTCTCTTGGGGGTCACTTCCCTTTTTATGACACACGTGCAAACACCCAAAGCCAGTGAAAACACAACCTGCTGTAGACGACAAGGACCGATCTCACATACAGACAGTCTCTCCTTGGAATAAAAAAATCGTGATTTGTGGATGGCAAACCAAGCTGACCTCATTCTTTGTCACTAGGACAAATGCGGCAACACCAGTGTTGGGGGCCAGCGTCGACGTGTGCTCTCTGTACCCGCAGCTCCGGGAGCCACGTGAGCTGGGTTCTTCAGGGAGAAGCGGGCTGGGCCAGGGGTTTGGGCCGCGCAGACCCTTACCCTAACCGGGCCAGGCGTGGCCGCAGACAAGAGTCTGGGCTCGGACTCTGGGACATTCAAGGTTCTCAGGCGTATGTGCCAGAAGGAAGAGGGTCTCTGGAACCTCACATCCAACCCCCCAAATTGGGGGCCATCTTGGTGTCATGTCCAGAGGCCTTGAGGGGACAAGGATGCTCTTTATCTTGCCCAATTTCTCCCCAGGCTTGGCCCGCATCCTTCTTACAGCTAAGGCAGCGGGTTTCGATACAGTTCAAGTCACCAAAAACACCCAGAGCATTCGATCTGTGCCAGGTACCGCAGGGTCCCCGGGAGTTTCGATCATAAAACAGCAGCCTATAGAACAGGGTTTTTCCTAAGGTAATAAGGACAGCATCTCAACTACCTACAGCAAGTGCTTCATAATTTACAGCGTTCTCACCCACCTCAGGCTCGTGGGATCCTCACGACCCAAGAGGAAGACAGAATAAGAAGGATCACGCCTCCCTAAAGGCCAGGGAAACTGAGGCCCAAGTGGACAGAACAGTGACTTGGCCTAATACCGCACAGACCCGGGACCAACACATGCCACTTTGTTATTTTGGCTTTCTTTCTCTCTCTCTCTTTTTAAAAACATCACCACCCACCGCTTCCTACTCATACACACATAGGCTTATTTTATAGGTAAGAACCGTTCCCAGGAAAAACAGAGCCCCATTGAAATCTGGGTCCCAGAACTGCCTTAAGCGGGCCAGCTTTGGCGATCCCCCACCCCTGCGGCCAGATTCGGTCATCTAAGGCGTCCACCCTTCCCAGCCAGGTGCATCCTGATCTCGCCCTCAAATCTGGCCTGGGATGCGTCTACCTCCTGTGTAAAATCACAGCCACAAGCTCGCGGCTGAGCCGGCCAGAGTCCTCGTGACAAAGCAGCCTCGCCAGAGCCGGGGGGTTGCAATGCCCTCTGTCCACCACCCCTTCTGCCGGGGCATGCGCAGCACCCCGAGAGCAGGGTCTCCCCAGCCAAGCAGCCAGGATGGCTCTGAGCCCCACCTGAGCCTTCTTCCGCCTTCAGCCCTCTGTGAACCTGGCAGCCCACTGAAAGTCGTTTCAATATAAATGGCCAAGCAGGTGACCAGGACGGCCTGGGTGGGGGGGGGGGGGGAGCTCCAAGTCTTACACTGGCAAGGACCACTGACGACTGGCTGCCTGCAGAGAGCCTCTCTGGGGCTGTTCTCTCCTGGAGCGGTGGCCAGGGGCCTGGGCCCACACATCAGCATTCTGCAGGGGCACATGTAGGCTGACCTGATGGTGTTACGGCGCCTCGGAAAAGAGAAAGGACAGGTAGTTGCTGCGGCAATGGGGGACCGACAAAGAGGAAGGGATGTAGAAAGACAGACCTGGGCTCTTCAGGAAATAGTCCTGGGGAAGGTGAGGGCAGCACGGCATGCCTCCAGAGGGTTTCCCTTTGCAGCTGAGATCTGAGCCACACACAAAAACGTACTGAAGCACCCGCCTCCCCACCAGCTCGCTCACATGCGGGACCCCCCACCTGGGCTCCAGCCTCACGACAGCAAGCCACAACTCCGAATCTTCCCGAAGCCAAACTCCAAGCTCGAATATTCCACCCCCAAACCTGACAAGCTCAGAAACAAACCTAACATTTAAAAGGGCCTCCAGAACAAAGCCAGGTGAATGCAGCTATGAAATAAATGAGGAGGGCGGCGTGAGGGCCGGGCCTGGCCTGACCGAGAACTAGAAGACACCCTGATGTTCCTCTCCAAATGCAAAGCCTTCTAAGGCTCCTTTCTCCTGTTTCCTTTCTGCACCTTAATTACAAGAGAAAGTGCTTAAAAAAAAAAAAAAAGATTAAGAAAAATCTTTAAAAAAAAAAAGTTGCAAGGAGCTAAGTCTCCAAAGCTTTTGGGGATAAAAATTATAACCTTGTCCTGAATGTGAGGGAAAAACAAAGCACACAGAGGCCATGGAATGATCGAGGCCTGACCTTAGCATCAACTGCCTTCCTAATACCACTGTGACCCCAGTCTTACCTAGAACTACCCCGACTCCAGCAAGGTGGTGAAGCCTGGTGGGCAAAGGGTCTAAAGGTTCCAGCTTTCCCTCAATGGGACTCAGAATTCTGCTTCCCGGATCTCCTTTTCTTTCCCATCTGCCTGATTCCCAGCAGAAATAAAGAGCAGAGAAAGAAAAGACAAGTCACAGTAAGCCTCTCCTCTCCTCTCTGCACCTCCGCCGTACCTAAAGGGCGCTGCATAGAGGTGGCTTCTGTTGGGGTCCCGGGGCCCTTCTCCCAGGGGGACAGGCACCCACGTCGCTGCGGTGGCGGTCTAGGGTCTGCCCGCGGACCCGGCGCATCGGCCGCCCGCGGCTAGTCTCCTGCAGCGGGTCGGGGCTGGGTAGGGGGACACGACTGCGTCCGCACCTGCTCCGGCGGCGAGGAGGCCTGCGAGCGCCTCCTCCTGGCAGCCCCCGGGCTCGCGACACAGGGAGGCGGGCGGGGTCGGCGCGGGGCCGGGTCTGCAGCGGGTCTGGGGCCTGGGGTCTACACCCCTCGGAGAGCGGAGGCTGAGGTCCCAGCCTGCGGCCGGGTCGACCTGGGCCGGGGATCGGGCCCTCGGCGGGGCAGGGCGCGGGCCGGGGTCCGAACCGAGGTCTGGAGTCTGCGTGGGGCAGAGATCGGGATCCGAGCATGGGTCCCGGGTCCGAGTCCGAGTCCGAGTCCTGAGCCCAGCCGGGGTCCGGGGGCGGGGGTCTCAGTCTGCGTCCGGGTGCGGGTCCGAGTTCCAAGGCGAGCCGGGGCCCCGGGTCCGGGTCCGCGCGGGGGGTGCGAGGTCTGGGGTCGGGGTCCGGGTCCAGGCCCTAGCAGGCGCCGGGGTCTGGGGTCCGCGGCGGCAGCCTTGGCGGCGGCACGCGCCCCAATTAGCCGCGGCGGGCGGTGGGTTGGCCCCATTGAGGGCGAACAAAGGGCGCGACCCCGGGGTCAGGGAGTCGCGGGCCGGGCGGCCGCCGCTTTGTTCGCCCGCCCTGTTTACTTTGCCGAAGGAAAAGCGCACAATATATTGACTAAAGCGGATTAGAGGGTCGCGCCCCGGAGGCCGGCGGGACCTCCCAGCCGGGCCTACCGCGTGCAGACCCCCTTCCCGCCGGCGCCCCGGGTCGCCGCCGGCCTGGCCTCCACCCCAGCCCGCGGAGACAGCCGGGGAAACTGAGGCCGCGCCAGCCAGGCCCTGACGGGGGGCCGGGGGGAGCAGGAGCGCGGGCGGAGGGCCGGCCGGGGGCCTGGAGGGGGACTCTGCGGACGGCCCGCGGGTCCCCGGTGGGTCCCCGCAGGTCTCGGCTCACCTGCGCCCCGTGGCGGGCCGCGCAGGGTCACTCGGGCCTTTTGAGCCGGTGGGGGGTGGGGGGTGGGAGGCACTGCGTTCCTTCCCCGACCCCTGCGTTTTAAAGATTCTCGCCTGCCCAACGCTGCTGCTCCTGGGAATTCATTTTACAGGGAAGAAAAATGACACTTGCTTGAAGGCTAAGGTATTTTAGATGGAAACGTGGACGGACTTTTTGCCACATCACAAAATCCTGCAGCATTACGGTTAAAAAAGAAAATTCCCGCCTCGTGTCTTGACGCAAGAGATGCTCCCGTGCATCTCCAGCTGTGAGTCAGCAGGTGACTTATAAGGCCACAGGAGAATATTTTGAGATATGGAAGTCCTGCAAAGTGCAGCTGGGGGGGGGGGCGGGTAGGGCGGTGGAAGAACGTTGTTTTGTTTCTTTTTTCAAAGAAGGTGAGCAAACATAAATAAACCACTAAGATTTCCACCCAAAGTCCACAGTTTATCTAATCTGACGTTACGAATCCAAGATCTCTGCGTTCCTCCAGGTAAGAACTTGAAGAATCTTTTAAATGGCCCTTAAACACCCAGCAGCAGAAGCAGAATGCGGAAGCCCCAGATGGAGCACAGGGTCTAACTATGGGTGGCTGGTCATCCAAACAAGTATCCAAGAAGAACAAGAATGCCTTTTTTCCCTTCTTAATGCTATGACTAAGGGCACAAAAATATTTCTCCTTAAGTTCACACAAAATCTTAACTGAGATGTTTATGCCCTGGTTGTGCAAGTTTGGTTACCGGGCCCATGGAGTGTTTGATTAATAAGTATCAAGGTGTAGGTCTTTTATAAGAAACGAATATTACTTACTTACATACATATTTGTCAGTCTAACGAATATTTCTGCTACGTGCCATCTATCCACAACCACTGAAGGAAAATTTGCCGTTTGTCTCTGTTTCGACTCACGCGCCTTTAAAAATTATTTTTTTCTGCTCATAAAAATACCATGTGTTTCGAGAAGGGACAGCAAAGTCCAAAGTCTGAGTAATTTAAAGGTAGAAATTTAAGAGAGACATCGTGTAAGTAGTAAGCATAAAATATCAATAATTCAAGTATAAAGCACATGGAGAAAGGAGGATTCACCTCTGTGCTACTATCCAGAAATAATAGTCTATATATTCCCTTCCCAACAGTAAACATGTGCGTACAATTACATAATTTACATATATATTTACTGCTTGTGAAATGTTGTATCCATTGTCGTCCCCAAGTCCTCCCCATGCGGCTGCAAACTCTTTGTCAACAGCATTTTAACAGGGACACACTATTGCATTATTGTGTTACGTGATAATTCACCCCACGGGTCCCTGTTATTCCAAATTTTAGTTCTTGCTAATATTTCTCTGCTGTAACTCATACTACCCCCGATGGCCTTGCCTGTGCAGGCTGCCTACAATGTGGGTTACTAATAAATCTCTAACGGTCTGATCTCAGGGGATTGAAAAACTACATTATTCTAAGGGGGGGGTTAGACTCCATCTATCCTATCAGAAATGAACTTAGAGGGGCGCCTGGGTGGCTCAGTCGGTCGAGTGTCCGACTTCGGCTCAGGTCATGATCTCACAGCTTGTGAGTTCGAGCCCCGCGTCGGGCTCTGTGCCGACAGCTCGGAGCCTGGAGCCTGCTTCGGATTCTGTGTCTCCCTCTCTCTCTGCCCCTGACCCCCTCGCATTCTGTCTCTGTCTCTCTCAAAAATAAAAATAAACATTAAAAAAAAATTAAAAAAAAAAAAAGAAACGAAGTTGGAAATTCTAGAATGCCCTCCAGATCACAGTTGCTCCAGAAAGCAATATGGGAATCAGTCTGTCCCCCTCCAGAGGCCTGACGGATCTGCGAGACCAGCCGAGGCACGTACCTGATTCCCACACGGTGTTTGCGAATTGTGCCCTCGCTCTGCAGGCTGGCCTATTTCTGCCCTACCAAGCCACTCGGCATGAACCCCCAGCCTCGCGGTGGGTTTAAGTCAGGACGTAAAGCTGAACACCTTGGAAACATTATCTCAACAGTTCTGACGAAACTTTGCGTGTCTAAGAAGTAATTTGGCTCACGCAGCTCTCTTTGCCAAGAATCTGGACCTCAGGCCCGCTTTTCACCCCTTCCACCAAGCTGCCAGGTGCCTGCCGCCCTGCCGCCCCCTTGCCCTGTCCTGCCCGGAGGAGAAGGCTCGGGCCTCGCAAGGGGCTGTGTTTCGTGCCACTCTCCCCTTTCCTCCAACGCCCTGAGTCAGCCGGGGCTCTGCCATGGGGCCGCAGTGGCGGTTTGTCTGGCCTGCCCTGACATGGTTCGCGGAGCACGGGGGGAAGAAGGCTGGGTGCCATGGAGCCCGAGGTCCTCTCCAGAACACCAGGGCCTGGCGGGGCCTGCCCGAAGGAGGTGGCTTATGGGCAAGGAAGGAGCTGGCCCTGAAGAACGAGAATACAGAGGGCAGGAGGGCCCAGGACCGAAGTCATGGGGTTAATCCAAGCCTGGAAGGAAATCCTGGAAGCATGAGCAGGGCTTCGGTGGAGTCCGGGATGAACAACTTTTCCCTTACACGCGTTTTTCTGTACTATCCAAATTTCCTACGATGAGCGTCAATTGCTTTCATCCGCAGAAAAGGATCATGTTACTGATCAGATGATACTCATTGTAAGTCAGGTAGACAGACTTCATTGGAAGAATGGAGTGAATGACTGTTAAGTATTTACGAGTGTAACGTAAACAGTAAGAGTCAGATGTTGCCGGACAAGTTAGTACGATGATAATGGCCATTCACGTGTTTCTAGCACTTCACCCTTTGGAAAAACACTCGCAAATAGAAAATGAAACCGGGCAGCAGCTTGGCCGTGCAGATACTGGCTCTGCCGTGGTAGTATTTCTGCAACAGCCCTCGACACGGGGCGCGGGTGGACACTGCGCTTCCCGTTTTAAATCCGGGGAGCAGGCTCAGAGAAGCAAAGAGCCCCAGGACTTGAACTGAGGCTGTGAGTCTCCCAAGGTGTCCACAGCGGCTTCCACACCTGGTCTGGGCACCTTCCTGCAGGCGAGCCGTTTTCCCCGGGGATCGACTGTATTTCCCGTTAGTCCAATTTTTTTTTTTTCCTCCATTTCTGGAGGTGGTCCAGGGCAGAACTGCAATTAGGGAAGATTTTGTCGGGTTTGTTTTAAAAGAATGGTATTTGCAGAGGGTCTGCTTATCACTTGAGAGATGCGGGGGGCGCCGAGAAGTGGCTGGCCCAGGTGTGCGGTGCTCATCCAGGCGAGGACTGTCTTTTGCGCAAGGACGAGTTGGAGCCCAGGGCCACACGCCCCCGGGGAAGGATCTCGACTCCCAGACGCGTCTGTGACTCCTCTGGGGTCCACCCCACAAGAACTCATTAGGGTGGGTGGGAACACGCCTTTTTCCTTATGTTATTTTGTCAACGTGAGCCACTTTCAGCCCCTTGACAACAATGGGTGGGAACGAATGAACAAATCAAACGGATGTGATCTGAAGTATCTCTCTTTCGCGGTGAGTTAAAAGACGAACCGGCATGCCGTTTTCTACTCTAAAAGGCAAGTGCTAAATTTGGATTTTTGAGAAAATTAAAAAAAAAAAAAATCGTACTCCAGCTTGAAAATCCAATGGCTCTCCGAATGCAAGGAAGATATACCACTCTTTGTGCTAAAATCATCTGAAGGGGTTTAAAATAAATCAGAACAAAATGATGTGAGCCGAACATATGTCTTGCATCACTTCGAAAGGCAGTCGTGGGACGGGCTACGGCACGTGGACCGTGTGCCGTCCGGACAGCGGACTGGGCCCGGGATTGGCACGTGGTGATTTGTAACACCGAGATGTCAACCTCTTGTGGGCCAAGCACACCTAGGCCGTTCACATTCCACAGACGCCTTCGGTTTCGGACAGGCATTAAATTCTTGTGAAAAGTCATTATGCCATGTAATCAACAGGTAAGATAAATGCATCGGAGACACTTCTTTCCTCCAAGGAAACCGTCTGGCGCTTGGAATTTTTAAGCGGGGAGTAGATGGGCACATTTTCAAAAGACCCTTTCTTTTCCTTCTCCTCACCCAGGGCACAGCAAACCATCCCTGCCTTCTAAAATGAAAACACATGCCACTTTACTTTAGCAAAGAAAACGCAGGGTGCAGAATTTCTGCACAGATAATTTTTAATTGAAAAGAGACACAGAGAGAGAGAGAAATGCTAACGGCATTTTATACCTTTTGCAGGGCAGTTACCTTCCCCACATGTTAATAATTTAACTGTCAAATCACAACAAACAGCTAATTCCATCCCGGAGTCGCCAGGATTGCAAGCTAGCAGGGAGATTTTAGTTGTCAGTGCTAAGGACCAAATGCTAGCCGAAGTCCCGCTTTCCGAGTGTCCCCAGACAGGGCTGGGACATGACTAATTTATTTTATCTTATCCATCATCGCTGCACAGGATTAAAATATTTATATCAGTCTGTTTGCCTTGAAATGTGCTGTGCGGGCACACGCTTCGGGGCCACTCCTTAATTCTTCACAGTTTTGGCTTTTCATTGTTTCCGGCAATGCACAGCCCCTCTCACAAGGCACCCTCTCAAACACTGACGGGATCTTGAAGTAGGGAGCCAGCACGCACGGCCATCTAACGCAAAAACTGCTCTAACTCACGCAAAAACCACACAAACACGGCAGAACCACAGCGTCGGAGCTCTTCCGATGCCCCTCTCCCAAGAGATGCCAATGAAACCGTGCAGGGCCTGAGCTCTCCTTCCAGAAGGAGCCTGCCTCTGGCCAGGGTGGCTGATGGAAACCGGAGCTTAGTAAGGATGCCCCAGCCAAGCAGCCAGGTAGGCAACGGGGAGCAGGGGGTTAATCGGGGAGTAGGGAGGGGTGCAAACAAAAGGCAGAGAGGGGAAACCGGGCTGCAGGGCCCAGCCCGGCCAGGCACAGACACAGGGAGCTCTGTGTGCCTGCCCGCTGCCCGGCACTGTGACTAACCGCCCCACTATTGTACCCTGAAGCCAGCCCTTTGTACCGTCCCCCTGGCGTCTGGGAGCATGGCCGAAGAAACCCTTCCCAGCAGTCCTCCCCTCATCCTGGAAGCTTGCAGCTCTCGGGGATGCTGGGGGCCTGACTAGACACCACGAGCGTCTTTGACCCTGGCCAAGAAGGGCCACCAGCAAAAAAAAAAAAAAAAAAAAAAAAAAAAATAGAAGCAGAAAAACCAGTCTCCCCCACTCTGGGGTGCGGAGGTGGGTGGTGGTGGGCCTGGGGACCTGCGACACCCGCACTGCCCGATACGGTAGTCCCTCACCACGTGCCACATGTGACCACTAAGCCTCTGAAAGTCAGGGAGTCCGTCTGAATGGAGATGTATGTGGATCATACACTCTGGATTTCAAAGACTTCAGAGAAAAAAAAAAAAGCAAAAACTCATTAATAATTTCATGTTAATTACACACTGAAATATACTCCTTCGAATATATACTAGATAAAATAAGTTGTATTATTAAAGGGAATGTCATCTGTTTACTTTTACTTTTTAAAAAAGGTGGGTGTTCAGCCACGTGAAATTACGCATGTGGCCCCGTCTGCAGCTCGTGTTCTGTGTCTACTGCACAGAGCTGGGCTGGGCTGGGAGTGGGCTTCCAAATCCCCTCTCCCCCAGGGAGACAATGGCCGCGGGGGATGCCACCATAGCTCCTGGCCGAGTCACAACCCCTCACCCCACGGCCAGGAACACCAGGCTCTCACGGCCACGTCTGACCTCAGCCTTGGGTTCACCTGTCTCCAGAACCGGGTCTTTCACACTGACGTGTGTGGGAATCCTTTGTAAAACACATGCGTGTGCATAGGAACACACACACACACACACACACACACACACACACGAGGGCCCTGGCTCCTCTGCACAGCTGGCTGTGCCAACCTGTCCCGGCTGGCTTTGGGAGAAGCCAGATTCACAGGGTACCCAGATGGCCCCCAAAGGCCTCCCAGGAGCCAGACACCTGACCCTTTGTCCTGGGACAGGCTGACCAGCCTAGGGCCCCATCATGACTTTCAGGGACCCAAATGCTTCTGCCTCATGGCCCCTTGCTCCATACATATTAAAATTATATGTTATGACTGCACTGGTATAAAGATGACTGTAATCCAGGCTGAATTCATCATTATATTATTCATTATGATTGCAGTCATTTTTTCTCCGGATTTTAAGGGACATTAAAGTTAAAACATATTCATGGGCCCTAGGCCCTGTGCCTCCCTGGACCATCCCACCAAGCTCCCGGGACCGCTCCCCACACAGCACGGCGAGGGGCACAAGCCTCTCCTTCCGCACCCAGGGCTTGCCCTGCTGTCCCTCCGGTGACCAGATCACCTTCCGCACCGTAGAATTCATTCCTTACGTCCGGCCCTGAATGTACGGTGTGTGGAGCCCCTGCCAGACGCCGGAAAACTTACCAAATTATTTTTTAAGCACAGAAATTGGTCACGAGAAAGGCTGGGGGATCCCAGAACGGCCGAAGGCCCCCAGTCAGGGAGAACCAAGACACGACCCCCCCAGCGCTGTGCCGAGGCATGCCATGCGACACCCAGAGAAAAGCCCACCAAGCCACCAAGGGCAGGGGACGTGGCACCAGAGGCGGCTGTTCCCACCGGGGGCCCATCACCTGCCCCATGACCTCCAGTCCTCACACCCCCTGCCCTGGGCCCAGCTCCTGGACGGGGATGCGGGCTGGAGAGGATGCGGGCTTTCCAGCGGCTGGCAGAGAGAGGCACCTGGCGCCCTCACCACCCGCCCTGGGTCCATGCCGCCGTGCCCGGCCTGGGCCTGGACACCCTGCTGAGGAAGGACCGGGTGCAGGAGATGGTTAAAATTCTGCATCCTTTTTGCATCCGCCTCCAGAGGAAGCACTGCTTTTTTTTTTTTCTCCCCTCCCAAGCAGGAGGAAAAAAAAAAAAAAAAAAAAAAAAAAAAAAGCTGAGGGCAGCAAATTGCAGGCCTTGGGATGTTTTTCTCCTTGACAGCCCCGGGCCCCGCCTCGCCCCGCCGGCCTTCCTCCGGCCACCACCACGGCCTGCCTGGCCCCCCGTGCACGCGCGGCCTCCCCGCGGAGCCCCGGCCCGGAGGGAGGGAGGGCGGGCGGCCGCCTGGCACTGCCCGGCTCTGTGCCCTCCCCTCCCCCACCGCCCGCTCTCCAGCTCCGGGCCCGATCGGCGCCCCCCCACCCCCACCCCCACCGCCGCCCCGTGCCCACCCTGCGCCCGCCCGGGGGGTGGGAGTGTGTGTGTCGGGGGCGGGGGGGGGGGTGCCCTCACCTTCCGGGCCTCGGTCCGGCTCGCGCCCGGGGCGCCCGGCCACGTCCTCGGCGCCGCCTCCGCTCGCCCCACCCCGCTGCCCGCGCTCGGCGGCGAGCCTGGCACCGTGCCAGCCTCCTGGGAGCCCGGCCCGGGCAGGGGAACTTTCCGGCGAGGGTGTGTGCGGGGAGGGGTGCGGGCCGCGGCGGTGCCCAGGGAGGGAGAGGCCCAGATGCCCGGCGGCCGCCCCCCGCCCCCGGCCCCTCTCCGGAGCCCCATAAAGGCACAGACAACACGGGCGCTTTAGTCAAAACAGTCATGTGCAGGAGCCGGGAAACAAACAAAAGCCCTTATTTATTTAGTTAGTTCACACACTCAGATAAGGAGACGCCTTTTGTGCACATAATTTCACACACACCAGAAAGGAGGCGATGCCACGATGCTCCCCGCAGCCCAGGGCCGGACAGCCCGCCTGGCCTGGGGAATAATTGCATCGCCAGGCCTGGGCATTTCCATATTTAAATTGGGCAGCAGCGTATGATTAATTAAGAAGGAAAAAGGCAAAAAAAGGGAAGAAAAGCAGTGGGGGTGGGGAGCCGGACATTCTGGGCAGCTCCCGTGTGCCAAGGTGCCCGCGGCAGCCGCTTAACTCCTCCCGTGCCAGGCTCAGGCCCCCGGGGGTGGGGGGATCGGCTGCAGGGGGTGGCTTGGAGGGAAGGCGGGCCGTGCCCTCTGCACAGTCCCTGCCGTGGGGTGCACGCCCTTGCCTGCCTTTGTGTATGGAGGGCCAGCCCAGCTTCAGATGCTGAGCCAGGAACGTTCTCTTCCTCACTTCCTTATTCAGAGCAACTCTGCATTGGTCAGGTCAACGTGCTGTGCTGGTTCTGTGTTAAGAGACGTCCCAAAGGCCCTCAGCGGGGAGCAGGACCTGGCAGGGCGGCTGCCCTCCAGGCTGGGACAAGTGTGTCTTCTGCTATCCACACCTTCGCCTACCAACACGCAAGCCGCGGTGAGGCCCCGCCGCCTGGTGAGGCTCCCACATCCCTTCGCGCTCACACGAGCCCCCTGCCAAGGGCCGCCCTGTGGCCTTTCTGTCCCTGAGAACAGCCGGCCTGTTCTGGAAAAGGGGCAGGAAGGCCTGCCGCCCTTCTGGAAAGAATCAAGGGCTGTGGTTAAGGGAGAGCCAGGGAAGGCTGTATTCCTAGGGGCAGGTGGCAGGCCCCGTGGGGCCCTGGGTTTGGGGTCCGCCATTACTGAGGGTCAGCTCTGTCCCCCGCCAGCTGTGTGGCCTTAAGCAAATCATCCAGCCTCGCTGGGTCTCAGTTTGCCCACCCGTGAAATGGGGATAATAGCGCCCACGATGCCTGCCCTGTGGGGTTTAGGTGAGGCAAAGCAGCTCTTGGCTGAGCAGAGAACCTGCCTGAACTCCCAGAACCTCTGTCCTGGAGGTAGGCCAAGGGGGGAGCCAATAACAGGGCCTCTGGCAGGAACTTACTCAGCCCAGGAGCAAACCCAGAAGAGTCCAAATCCACCGGGCGGGTGGACGAGTTAAGGGCCCGGATCCTGGATTAACCAGTTGGGTCTACAGAAGGAACCGGGCCTGCCAGCACCTTGGTTTTAGCCCCGTGAGTCATTGCGGACTCCCAGCCTCCACAGCTGCACAATAATGAGCTTGCCTTGGTGGAGCCACTGTCAGTGACCTTTGTTACGGCAGCGATAGGACACTCATACACCACCTCCCTTCCTCCCCGACACGTCCAGACGCCTCTGAGCGAGGCTGGGGTGCAGCCCGCCTCCGTATCCACTCCACACAACATCCGCTGCGCATCGGTGGCGGGCTACGCTGGGCTGCGGTTGACAGACATCATCCTCGCCCTCTGGAGTCTTCGGCCAAGTGACCAGATGCCCCGCAGAGCCCTCCTCTCCTAAGGGGGCTCTCACCTCACCTCCCGGCTTCTGCTTTTCCTCCCCACGCCCCTCCTCCTCCCCTTCTTCCTGCTTTTCCACGCCACCATGTTCGAGTGTTGCCCAAGAGAGGGCACCCCGCTAAGCCTTATGTTATTGCATCCCCAGCCTGGCGGGCTTAGTGACCGAGGCAGCCCAGACCCCGAAATCCGGTCCACAGTTCGGTGGGATAAGGGGCCATCTTCCGCCTCATTATCATTAATCTGTCCTTCTCACGATAGGCCAGGCAGGAAGTTCTAGGGCCGGGGCCTCTGCTCCCTGGGCCCAGGGTCCTCATCCGGAGACCGTGGCCAAGGAGGCACTTCAGAGACCCCCCCGCCCCAAGAGACTTCTGGGACCTAAGAGCCTTTGCTCTCCTAGGAAATCGGCAGAAATGTGCACACAGGCATTCCTCAAAGTGCAGTTTCTACCAGAGAGAACGGGAAATAGCCGGCATCCAATAACAAGGGTTGTTAAAAAAGATGTATCCAACGGAATATTAGTCATTAACAATCAACCGGTGCAAGAATGGGATCTTCTGACTTGGGAACGGGGCGGTGATAAAATATTTAGTGAAACAAGCAGGAGATAAAATGATACATATTACCCAAAGAAGCTAAAATGCTAATTTTGTTTCAAATTGTGGAAGTTGGAAGTGCCGAAGGCGCTCCCACTGGCTATTTCCAAGAGAGAGGGGTTTTCCAGGTGATTGAAAATATTTTTCTTCTTTGGTGAGGATTCAAAACGCTCTAAAATTAGCATGTAACATCAGTGATGGAAGGAAGAGGCAATGCAGGAGAGGAGTCACGCTCCTTGGAGGGACTGCCTGGGGGTCCTCTCCGGCCTCCGCTCGCGGCAAGAGCGCCTTCAAGGAGCGCTGCCGGGCTCACGAGTTGGTGACCTGTCACAAAGGGAAGGCCCTGTGCTCAGAAGGGCCCACCCTTCGTTTAATGCCCTGCTGTCACCATCTTGAAATTCTTGATCATTCTGAACAAGGGCCGCACGCGTTCCCCTCACACTGAGCTCTGCAGATTGTGCAGCCGGAGTCCCGGCGGGCGACCCAAGGCCTCCGGATGCCTCCACTTGGCTCCCCGGCTTCCTTAGTGCAGTGACCAGCTTTTTGTACTATGTTTGGTTAATGTCCCGCTCAGAGAGCCCTGTCGTCGTCTTCTCCTTGCTACAGAGGCTACCAGCAAAAGCAGGAAACGGGGCTCTGTTTTGTAACAACACGCATCCGTCCCTTCTAAGACGAGCACCTCACCCACTTTTTAGGACCCCCTTACCAGGTGTGTGTATCCCCCTCCCCCCTGTAAAACCAGGCGCCTCAGATCCAGAGCCACTGCTGTAGTCCTGTCTACACCCGGTCCGAACAGTCAAGTTTCGGGGATACCAACGAGGCTTCCGCAGACACACCACCGGGGAAGTGGTGAGCTGCTCATCTCTGGAGGCATTCAACAAAGACTGCAGGGCTGCCAGCAGGAGCACTGTGCAGGAAACACCCTCTCTGGATGGGAAATTAGCCCAGAGAACCTCACCCCGGTGTCATAGCTCCACAGAGCCTCCAGCAGCTTCTCAAGGTACCTTGTGTATCAGACTCACTTCTCGATCCCCAGTGCTCAGCACAGGGCTGTCGACACAGGGGGGAGGCTCAGCGATGCTTTCTTTGAGGATAAGAAAAGAAACAAAGGAAGCGGGGAGAGGCAAGCAATTGAGGGTTGACATGAAATGGCGAGACAGAGTCCTGAGCGGCCCCAGAAGCAGGTGGTTTGTGAGGGGAGCCAGCGGCAGGGTCTACCCGGACTGCGGTCCGATAGAGCAGTGAACGCATACTGAGTGCCTACTGTGTGCTGGTACCACGCTGAGGGTGCACGCGGGTATCGCCATCCTCCCCACGATCCCACTGAGTCAGAGCCAGTACTGAGCCCATTTTATGAGTGAGGAAGTTGAGGATGCCGGGAGACGAGGTCAGTCTCCCAGGGCCCCCGGGCTGGAGGCACAGCCCCGCCTCTCTGCAGCCCGCCCTCTGTGCAGCAACAGGCCCAGGTTTCCGTACCTGGAGGTCGACTGTACTGCTTGGGACAGGAAGAAAGTTCAAGTTCAGATTCGCTTTCTGCGTCCTACACAGCGAGCTCTGTGGGCACAGAGGCTCCTCCGAGGACGTGGGGGCGGGGCAGTCCTGCTACCTGATTCAAAGCGAGATTTTTAACTTCAAATCAGTTCAGTTAAGCAAACGTGGGCCCAAAGGGGCAACGTCAGCCTCAGTCGTCTGGAGCACTCAGTATGCGGAGGCCACGACTCCCCTGAGACATGAGGCAAGTGGGGTGTGGACCACTTCCCCTCCCCGTTCCCCAGATCTATGGGGCTTCCTGGCCAGAGCTTGAGCCGGGACTAGGGTCACTAGGCAATCTGCCTCCTTTTACCACTAACCAGCTCATGTGTCCAAGGGGTTGCACAGTGGGGGTCCACAGGCTGGGTTCAACCCAAGGATATATTTCTTCTGTCCTGGGATATTTTTCAAAGTTTGGACATTCCATGCACAAGTATGGATTTTCTTCTCCTAAAGAGTCTGCAGCTCTGGAACCCTAGGCCTTTACCCTCTCGGCAGCCACTGGCAGGCCTGGGATCTGTTCTCTGTTCCCTTGGTCCCTGAAAAATCTCCACTGGGCCCCACCTGGCCTGCCTGAACCCTGCAGGCTGCCCTTTGGAGGCCCCCGCTGGAATGTCCGGGGCACTGAGGGTGGTGACCTGCCCAATCCCCAGCTGGCCCAGGCCTCGCTCCTGCAAGGGTGCTCTAGCCACTGCCCTGCGGGCCTCTCACTGAGGACTATGGGCTCCGGGAGCCCTGGGAATGGAGATCTCCAGAAGGTCAGGAGCCTGGCCACTGTCTACAGCAAGGCCACGCAGGCAGTCCCCGCTCCGGTCTGGGGGGCATTCAGTGCATCTTAGAGATCCAGGCCCAGACCCAAGGCAGAACTCTGGAGCTTTCGAGGTTCTGCCAGCAACCCAGTGGGGGGGGGGGGCTTCCCTATCCCGTAGGTGCCCCCCCTCCAGGGATCAGGACACTCACAGGCCTGTCTCAGGCAAAGGGGGAAAGGTGTGGAGAAATGGGCTCGAGTGGCTGCTGGGCCTGGGCCTGTGGGCAAAGGAAAGCAGGTGAAGGAGGCACCCGTGTCCCCACCCTTGCTCCCCGCGGACAAGTTCCCACAGGCCCGGGGCTCCCTCTCCTCCACAGGCCCCGACCACGGCTGCCATGTTGTGTCATGGTGGCTTGGCATTCCCGCTGCCCTGGCACAGTCGCCCCAGGCAGAGCAGACAGGGACGTTGTGGCCGGGTGCGTCCTGCTCGGGAGGGTCCCCCGGCATGGCCGCAGGGAAGCTGCCGGGGGAAGCGGGGTGGGTCGGGAGCAGTGTTCCCCCAGAGCCCCCAGGACCGCTCCTGCTGCAGCCCGGATGGGGCAGGTTCTCCCTGAACTGTTGGGGGGTCCCTCTTCTTGGCAGGCCCTAATCCGAGCGTGGAGCCCCCTGGGCAGGCCCCCGCCCGAGAGAGTGACCACCTTAGAGGTGCAGTGGCACCCCCCCCCCCCCCCCCCCCCCCCCCTCCCCTCAGCAAAGGGGGGGGGGGGGGCGTGCAAGAAACAGAGGAGAGAGCCCGAGTGGTCTTGTTTCCCCTTTAAGAGCCTGGATGGCCGCCGCCCAGGCGCAGCAGCCCCTGGGAGGGAACGTGTCGGGAAGATTCCCTCCCGAACTTCCGAGGCTTTGTTCGGGAGGAGGCCGGGGAGGGCAGACTTCGCGGGGCGCTGGAGGGCCGGGGCTCGGCGGTGCGCTCTCATGGCGGCCGCGGCGCCCCCTCCCGGCCCGAGACCCGGCCCCTGCACCCCGGGCCGCCCACCCCGAAGCCCCGAAGCCCCGAAGCCCCGAAGCCCCGAAGCCCCGAAGCCCCGAAGCCCCGAAGCCCGGGCCGCGCGCTCGGACCCCGGCCGGCCGCGGCGCACGGGGTGGGGCGAGGGCGGGGGAGCGGGCGCGCTTACCGGGTCGTCCCGGGGAGCCCCGCGCGGTCAAGTTCACGTCCGGCCCCTGGACTGTCCGAGGTCCCGGCGCGGCCGGGCGGAGCGAGGCCGCGACGGGCGGCGCCCCGGGTCCCCGCCGCGCCCGGCCCTTGGGGCGCCGCTGTCACCCTGGCCTTGCGACCCCAACTTTCCGCCCGGTCGCGGAGCTGGAAGTTTCCGGGCTTCGCGGGCGCTGGGCTGGGTTTCAGCAGCGACGTCTGAGCTTGGCAACAAAGAGGGAAAGCAGGCCGGGAGAGGGGAGGAAAGAAAGAAATACGCTGGAGGTGGGGGGGGGGGCGGTGCCCGATACTTAGAAATCCGACAGTTTGAAATTCCGCCCAGAGCTTTTTGGGGTTGTTTCTTTCTTAATTGGTAAACAACCACCCCTCCCCCCTGGAGGGTCTCCTTCAGCCTTGCTCGGGCACCCTCCTGGGGCACCTGTGTGTTTTATAACCCACTCCCAAGTGTCTTGGGCAAATTGGGGGGCGGAGGGGGTGGGGAAGAGAGCACAACATATGCTTCCTAAAAGTGACACTAACACCGAGTCCCCGGGGCAGCAGCGGCCCCTGGGTCCCTGTCTGTCTTGTCCCCCCAGCAAAGGGCTTGAGTCAGCCACTGCGGCCAGCTACCCTATGTTTCTGTCCTCAGAGTGGAAGGACAGCTGGTGAGCCCTGGTGTCCGGGAGGGGACCGCGGAGAGGCCCAGCCGACATCTGCAGTGAACGCAGGACCCCGTTCCTGCCCTTCGGGCACATGTTTCGTGTGCCAGCCCTTGACCACACCTGGCAGCCCTGGGCTGCTCTTCTTCATTCTCTGCCCTCTTGGCTCCGCCTGGCTTGGAACCTTCCCGGGGCAGCGTCCTGGGGACACATCCGGGCTGGGGGAGGCAGCTGAGCGGCCCCAGGTCTGGGAACCTGTGCACCACCCAAGCCCCGTCCCTCCAGGGGTCCTGTGAGCCCTGGAACAGGAGCTGGGGGGCACAGAGTAGCCACCTACCAATCAGCCTTGGGATGCCCCTGCGCTATTCTGTTTATCCGTGTGTCTGTCCATCTTTCCTTGTAAGACTGTTTACGGAGAGACTACTCTGTCCCAGGCCTGCTACTCCAGAGTGCCCGAAACGCTGGGAGAAGCGGGGTGGGTTGTGTGTTTGTTTTTTAAAGAGAAAATGAGCAAGGGGGTTGCGCTTGGGGCTGGCTGGAGTGCCGTGCGGAGCCCGTCTTCTGAGCCGCGGAATCGTCCTCAACTTACACACATAGGCTTCCAGTGTGTTCCCAGGGCCCACGGGCCTCATCTGGGGGCGGGCGGTGGAGGGAAATCCACCTGCCAATGAAGCCTAAGATCCTTCGCCACGGCGGGTGGAATGGAGTTTCTCGCTGTGTTTTTAAGGTTTTTTTTAATGCGTATTTATTTTTGAGAGAGAGAGAGAGAGGGAGAGCACGAGCAGGGGAGGGGCGGAGAGAGAGGGAGACACAGGATCCGAAGCAGGCTGTCCGCACAGAGCCCCACGCGGGGCTCGAACCCACGAACCGCGAGATCATGACCTGAGCGGAAGTTGGAGGCTTAACCGCCTGAGCCCCCCCAGGCGCCCCTCTTACTGTGTTTTTACCGGAGCAAGTGTGAGCCTTGGCTTTCTCTCACTTCTCCCCTAGACCTCGGCTGGTCAGCCACACACACTCTGGCGACGCGACTGAAGTTTTATCAAGGCTCCGTGTCAGGGTGTGACATTTCACAGAACATGCTGTAGGGATCCCTTGCTTTCTGTGAAAGCTCCTTGTGCAGAGACGCCACCCTTGCACGGGGAAGGAGACCTACCTGCTCTGTCCCGTGGCGTCCTCCCTGGCGACTCCTCTCCTCAGCTGCAGCCACTTTGGCTTTTCAGGACTGGAAAATGTCTCGGGAACTGCGCCTCTTCCCGAAGCTTGAAACCATTTGTTCTCTGATGCGCGGTCACTGGTGCTCCATTTGTCCCCAAAGCGGATGTCATCGTGGCTCCACCAAAATCCTATCAAGACCTTGTCGGGGGAGGCTCGATGGGCATGTGGCCTGTGCAGGTGCTGCATGACCAATGATCTGTGGACCTCCTCGTAAACTTCTCAATCCTTAGGGCGCCTGCGTGGCTCAGTCGGTTAAGCGTCTCACTTCGGCTCAGGTCATGATCTCTCGGTTTGTGAGTTCAAGCCCCGCGTCGGGCTCTGTGCTGACAGCTCGGAGCCTGGAGCCTGTTTCGGATTCTGTGTCTCCCTCTCTCTCTGCTCCTCCCCTGCTCATACTCTGTCTCTCTCTGTCTCGAAAATAAATAAAACATTAAAAGATAATAATAATAATTTCTAAAAAAAAAAAAAAAAGAAAGTCTTAATCCTTTGTGAACAAGAGGCCCTGGGCCCAGAAAGTTATGTAGCTTAGTTTGGACCTCGGTCCTTAGTTTGGACATTGGTTAACTGTGTCATAAAGTAAACCAACAAACAGAAAATCCAAAAACAAAACCAAAAAACTATGACTTTTATATTTCTTTTACTAAATTCCGTTTACAGAAATAACCCCGGATTCTATGTAAATGAGATAAAAATGTTTTCATCCACGACCATTGTATTTAGGAAAAACGTGCCCCCTGAAGACGCAGGAAGCTGTTGTGGAAGGAGTATAGTTCCAAGAGAGTCGGAGGCGTCCACGTTCAGCCCTCAGCTCTGCTGCATTTGCCGTCTCAGGGGCTCAGCTCCCTGGGCTGGGGGCGACCGGTCCCTCCTGCAGGGCGTCCTGAGGAGACAGGGTGATGGGAGACGTTCGCAGAGGACCCGGCACATAACAGGTACTCAGTCCAAAGTACCCTTGATTGTCATAGTTACCGTTTGACGGGAAGGCTCACGCACAGTCTGACTGCTTTTAATATAATGTATTTTATATATAATGTATTTTAATATAATGTATTTTACCTACTTTTCATATAAGTTTATCTCATCTTATTTTAAAAGTCATACAACTGTAGGGGCGCCTACAGTTGGCTTGGTCGGTAGGGCATGCGACTCCTGACCTCGGGGCTGTAAGTTCGAGCCCCACTTTGGGTGTAGAGAATACTTAAAAAAATACAAGTGTTATAGAAAGTTTAAAGAACATAAGTGGAGGCGGGGGTGGGGGGCTGGGTGGCTCGGTCGGTTAAGTGTCTGACTCTTGGTTTCCTCTCAGTTCATGATCTCATGGGTTCATGAGTTGGAGCCCCGAGTTGGGCTCTGGGCTGGCAGCAAGGAGCCTGCTTGGGATTCCCTCTCTCTCCCTCTCTTTCTGCCCCTCCCCTGCTTGTGCTATCTCTGTGTCTCTCAAAACAAATAAATAAACTTTAAAAAAAAGGGGGGGCACCTGGGTGGCTCAGTCAGTTAAGTGTCTGACTTCGGCTCAGGTCACGATCTTGTGGCTCCTGGGTTCAAGCTCAGAGCCCAGAGCCTGCTTTGGATTCTGTGTCTCCCACTCTCTCTGCCCCTCCCCTGCTCACACTCTGTCTCTCTCTCCTTCAAAAATAAACATTAAAAAAAAAAAAAAAGGAACATACAAGGAAGGAAGGAAGATAGAAAGGGAGAAAATTTCCATCCTGGTCCCTTGACTCCAAAGACTTTGGCCACTCTCTTTACGTTTTATTTCTTTATAGTTCTATAAATAGACATATAAATACATGACATTTGTTAAACTTTTTTCTTTTACCTCATCAACTGAATTTTATTTACTTATTTAAAAATCTATGTATCTTGAAAAAGAATTTTAAAAAAATCTATGTATCTTGAGAGAGAGCAAGAGAGCACGTGCGTGTGCGTGTGCACAAGTGGGGAAAGGGCGGAGAGAGGGAGAGAGAGCATCCCAAGCAGGTTCCGTGCTGTCAGCACAGAGCCCGACACGGGGCTTGAACCCATGAACCACGGGATCGTGACCTGAGCGGGAAATGCTACATCACCAAGTGTCCTTAACTTGCTGTTGTCTCTTCTTTCCCATTTGTGACTTGGTTTAAACACACATACACACACACACACACACACACATACACACACTCACTTTTTGTTTTTGTTTTTAACAGTTTCAGGCTTTTATTTTTCCATTTCTACAGTCTGTTACAGAATCTGCTCAGTGAGGAAGGGAAGAGAAACCGAGTCGGTCGGGCCTCCTCCTCGGAACCTTTGTGAGGCCAGCTGGCCGGAGGGAAGCGGCCTTAGGTTCGGGGCGATGCCGGGGCCCCAGCGGCTCCAAGAGCAGGCAGAGCCCTGTTCTCGGAGAAGTTCACGTTCCGCTGCGAAGCTCAGCTGCCAGGTCCACCGAATGTGCGTACGTTAGAAATCGCACAAGAACCTGGAGCAGACAACACGCGTGGGAGAAAACTCAGCCCTGGACCCCCAAACCCACCCCGCATCGATGAGCTAGTTGGGGCCCAGAAGCTCCCGGGAAATGAAGCTTGAATCGTGTGAGAATCCAGGCGTGGGGTCAAGTCTGAGCTCCGCCGCCTGGGTGACTTCAGTGAATCACTTCTGCCTCAGTTTCCCCAAAGTTGGAGAGAGTGGTGGCGGTGAATAACGGCCCCGGCCTCCCAGGGCCACGGAGGGCAGGAGATCCGCTGAGGGGTCTGCCACCTCCACCCCCACCCCGGTCCCCGCAACTCTCACCGAGGACAACTTCCTCCAGTGGGGAAAACAAGCGGCCTGGACGGCAGAGAGACCAGAACCCCCACCCCCACCTGTGCTCGTGGCAGCACAGGAGACCGGTGCATTCGGGAGAGGAGCCGTGGGTCCCCACACTCCAAATGGAAGGGTCTGGCTTCCGGGCCAAGGATAACGTTCCTCCCTCCATCAGCGATGCCAGTGAATAACCCAGCACTGAAACCCTGGCCAAAGGACTGGGGACAGGGGAGGGCCCCACTGGGGACAGGGGAGGGCCCCACCCCTCATACCCTCATCGTCCGCGATCACCTCCCAGGGAGCTCCCCTTCGCTGGACCCGCCCGGGGTGTCCTCACCATCCGTCCTGGGACCCAGCCCCATGTCCCCGCCCTGCTCTCGCTGGAAAAAGGGAAAAGAGATAGGTTTGTTCTTATTTGTTTATGAAAAGAAAAACACGTGCTACAGAAAATTTGGAAATACGGGAAAGCCCCAAACAAGAAAACAAAAATTACCCATGAGATGATTACTAGGTACATTTCGACGGAAGTCCTTCCGGTGTTTTCCAAGCCAGCCATGTATACGTGCTGCATATATGTGTGTAGGATTATACTATAGATTATTTCACAACCGTTTTGTTCAATATGTCCTAAGCATTTCGTGTCACCAAATAGTAACCTCTATAGGATTTGGAAAATAAATACCAAGAATTTTAAAATTAACTTTATTGAGGTCTAATTTCTATTCCGTGAGATCTCTTCCACTTATGCTATTCGGTGAGCTCTGACAAGTGTATATATGCCCATGTCACTACCATCACCGTCAAGAGAGAAAACTCCATTACCACAAAATGTCCCCTAGTCTCAACTTGTCGGCAGACCTGCCCCCCAAGCCCCGGGCAACCACAGATCTGATTCATATCATTGTAGATTCGTTTTACCTTTATTTAATATAAATGGGATCATAGAGTAGGAACTCTTTTTTTTTTTTTTTTTAAGATTTTAAGTAATCTCTATATCCAATGGGGGTCTTGAACTCACAACGCCGAGATCAAGGGTTGCATTCTCCTCCGGCTGAGCCAGCCAGGCGCCCCACAGAGAATGAACTCTTGCTCAGCATAATGGACCGGCACCCGTGTCTCCGAGTTCACCAAGAGCTCAAGCTTGCTTTTGTTGTTTTATAGTATTCCCTTCCTGGGACTATCACAGCTTCTTAACCCAGTCAGCTGTTGGTGGACCATTGGGTTGTTTCTGATGCTTTGGCTGCTGTGCATAGAGCTTTGTGGATGCAAATTTATTTTTTCAAGGTTTATTTTTGAGAGTGAGACAGAGCGTGAACAGGGGAGGGGCAGAGAGAGGGAGACACAGAATCCGAAGCAGGTTCCAGGCTCTGAGCTGTCAGCACAGAACCCAACTTGCGGCTCAAACCCACAAACTGTGACATCGTGACCTGAGCTGAAGTCGGACCCTTAACCAACTGAGCCACCCAGGTGCCTCTCTCTCTCTCTCTCTCTCTCTCTCTCTCCCTTCTTTAAAATTTTTGGTGAGCAATGCCAGTGGCACAGGTTGGGATACACCCACCATGTGGGCGTGGCCTGTGTATTTCCTGCCTGGAGCACCCCTGAGAGCTGGGGCATAGTCCATCTAATGGATGGGTTATGACTTTTGCCCCTGTTGTCAGACATATAATCTCTTTAAAGTTTTTCTTTTATATAAATAATGGTCCTGGGAACATCTTTCCGTGGACATTTGTATGTGTGGCTGTGCTGGTTTCCTGCGAATCCATTCCCAGGAGCGGTTTTCAAGGCCCTTGACACACGAGGTCAGGGCTTCTAGGCACGTTCACATCCATTTTTATCCCCATTTGCTTCTCATGTTGACAGGAATCATGAACCCCATTGTTCAGATGGGACAACCAAGGACTACAGAGATGGGAGTGACTGGCCGGTAAGCCACATAGCTGGTTAGGGACAGAATTGGGAGGGACGCCCAACCTCCTAAGTCCTGTATCCTTCCATTCGCCTATATCAGAACCACTTGGAATTTTCCCACCAAGATTTCCATGAAAATCGAATTGTGGGCTGAGATGAAAGGCAGCCTCCTGTTAATTAGTCTGGCTTTGATTTGGCTCATCCCCTGGGCTCGGGTGTGTGTGACTATCTCTGTGTTTTCTCACACGTGTGCTCGTTGGCACTGGGCACCCACCCGTGTCCGTGGTGGTTAGTAGTCCGGATGATCCGGTCCAGATTCTCCTTCCAAACTGCTCTCGGAACTGGGAGTCACAGGGTCTCCTGACTTCATGGTCAAGGCACATTCTGGCCCCTCAACAGGGGACCCTGTTGGCTTGGCTTCCGTGCATCTCCTCGGCAGACTTGGCCCAAAGGACGTCTGGTTATTTCCCCAAATCGAGTCTCCCCTTGAGGACAAAAATGAGGCTGCTTCTCGGATTCAAAGGAATGATCCATCCTGAGACGGCTGCTTCCAAAGAGGTGTCACAGCCAGCGTGGAGGTGGCCGAGACCTGGCGCTCAGCCAGTGCCCAGCGGAGGACAAGGGAACGGGAAGACGCCCTTGGAGTACAGGCATCTTACATATTTGTGGAGGGTTCTGGGGCCACGCAAATAGCCCAGCATTGAAACTGACACCACATTTGATTCTGTTCACTTATGAATTAGCTCCTATGCGTCCGACAGGGCTAATACCTGTTGTCGTATTTAATCCTCAACAACCAAAATATTGTTATCCCCATTTTACAGATGTGACACCTAAAGCTCAGAGAGGTTAAGAAACTCGCCCAAGGTCACACAGCCGTGGGCACTCAGGCTCAGCATACTCTTCGCAGACGTAAAGGGCCTGGCCTCTCTTCAGAGTTAAGAGAGGTCTCTGCCCCTGTGTGTGGCTAGCAGGCCCCAAGAAATACATGTTCACCCCAAGCTAGCTCGGGGAGAACCCATGAGGAGTCTCACGTGCTTGGAGAACACAGATGGTCCAGACTCTCTCTCTTCCTACCTAAACCCTGTTTGGGTCCCTGAGGGACTTCCTGCCTGGGACCATTTCCCAGGCCCACCCCACCGCTGGGTGGACCCATTAACACTATTTAAGAATCACCTCCCCTCAGCACCCCCGGGGTCTGAGGCCTTTCTGCTCCCGAAGTCCAGAGGCCTAAAGAGGCCTTTGTCCATGGGAGAAGAGATCAGGAAAGGACGGGCCCATTCTCTTAGAAAACATGTGTTTTCTGTTTACAGAGGGGCCTGTCCAGTTCCCAGGCTTTGTTCTTTCATATGGAGCCAAAAGAAAAAAAATTAAATGTGCAGCTTCCTTTCCGAGGTACATTTAGAGGCTGGAAAATCTGGATTGCTGCAGGCACACTGCGCGGGGCCTTGAGTTGGCCTGGGCTCGGGCCCTGTGTCCTGTCCGCTGCCCACGTCCAGCATCACGTGGCTTTCCTATACCTGGAAAGCCACGTGGAAAGCCAGAATGCGCCCTCAGAGTCCCCCAGGGAGAGCAGTGGGTGGCGAGGAGGCAGGCAGCCTAGACAGAACCAGGGCTTTGGTTTCTTCAACACCGTCTGTGGCTGTGTGTGTGTGTGTGTGTGTGTGAATATCCCGGGGGGCTCTCACCCACACTTCACAGCCTTGTGCCATGGTTGACCTGGACCAACAAACCAGTCATCCTGAAATCACCTACTTTTTCACACCCTCTTCTGCCCAGAGAATGTCTTTTCCTATCGCCTGAGCAGAGGATGCCATGTAACAGGTGGGTGTTAACCTGGCACAAGATCTCCAGGCTCCTGGGCTAGAGCTCATGGGCGCCGGGCACCTTCAGAGCGGGAAGTGGGGCTTCCCTCTGGGTAGGAGGCTCTTCCTGCTGGTAATGAGGCAGCAGTGCGCTAAGGTGAATAACAGAGCTGGCAGCCGGCTGTGCCCACTGAAAGGAAACGGGAGCCAGGTTTGCAGAGGGTAAAATCTATCACGGGAGCCAGGTTTGCAGAGGGTAAAAGCCTGAGATGCACAATCAGAGATCTGGGCCCCAATGGAGTCTGTGCCCCTTCTCCTGCCAGGCCTGGGGGAAGCTGCCTCTCCGATCTCCGTCCCCTCCTCTGTCCAAGTGGGGCTGACCCTACCGGCGCTCACTGGCGCTGCGCAGAGTCACGAGATGACACAAAGGCATATACCCCACGCTCGCCTACGACCTGATTTTCTTTTTTTTTTTTTTTTTTTAAATTTTTTTTTTCAACGTTTTTTATTTATTTTTGGGACAGAGAGAGACAGACAGAGCATGAACGGGGGATGGGCAGAGAGAGAGGGAGACACAGAATCTGAAACAGGCTCC
Source organism: Panthera uncia (assembly GCF_023721935.1). Taxonomy (NCBI): domain Eukaryota; kingdom Metazoa; phylum Chordata; class Mammalia; order Carnivora; family Felidae; genus Panthera; species Panthera uncia. The sequence continues at coordinate 134,818,029 of NC_064809.1, read as the reverse complement.
AGGCTCCGAGCCATCAGCCCAGAGCCTGACACGGGGCTCGAACTCACAGACCGCGAGATCGTGACCTGGCTGAAGTCGGACGCTTAACCGACTGCGCCACCCAGGCGCCCCACGACCTGATTTTCAATAAATGGCAGCTGTATTGGGACGCCTGGGCCTTCAAACTTCTTTGAAGCGGCGCCCGCAGCTGCGGCACCGCGCAGGGTTCCGGCTCAGGCCCCAGTCCCGGCTTGCAGGGAGGCGGGGCTCCACAGTCCCCGCCCCGGGACAGCGACCGGCTGGGCCTGGCGTGCGCACTGCAAAGGCGGGGTGAGGGCCCACACCGTGGCTTCTAGGGCGCTGCGGCGGCCCGCTCGGGAGGCCCGGCCCGGGCCGGCGCGCTCTGATCCGCCCGCTCTCCCTCGCGCCCGGGACGGAGTGCGGTGCGCGTCCCCGGGGCCCCGCCGCCGCGCCCTCGTTTGATTTCGGCCTCGGGCCGTTGGGCCTCAGCGTCCCGTGCACCTGGGGGCAGGCGGGGCAGGAACGAGCAGGACGGGAGGAAGTGCGCGCGGGCCCTCCTTAGGGAGCCGCGCCCTTCCGCTGGGGGGCCCGGGCGGCCTTGGCCCCGCTGGCCTCAGCCTTGGCCTCGGCCTTGGCCTTGACTGCCGCCCGCCCTTCCGTCCCGCTCCGGAAGCCAGCCCCAGCGCGACGGGCGGCGCGGACGCAGCGTGGCGGCGAGGGGGCGGGGCCTCTACGCGGCCGGCTCCGGAAGCCGGGGCGAAGGCGCGGCGGACGAAGGCGCGAACGCGGCGGCGCGGCCCAGGGGGCGGGGCGGGGCGAAGGCGTCTCCTCGACGCGACTGGGGGCGGGGCCTCTGCGCGGCCGAGCCCGAATGCCCGACCTTTGGGCGTGCGGACGTAGCGTCGCTGCCTGGTGGGCGGGGGTTGGGGCGGGGCCTCACGCGGCCGTGGGCGGGGTGTGGGCGGGGCCGGGCGAGGCCGCGGCGGCGGGGGGTGATTCAGTTTCCGCGTCCCGCCCTTCCCGCCTTCCAGCCTCCCCAGGCCTTCGCTGGATTACCCGAGATGTTTGAGCTAAATTTCATCTGATTCTGATTTTCACTTACTTTAGATTTTCATTTTTTTAAAGTTTACCAGTTTCCTGTCATTTTTTCTTTCTCCCTAATCGGGTGACAAAACAAGGAGACAATAAAGAATTTGGAAAACCCAGGAGAGCACAGATCAAAATGAGAACGCTTTCAGAATCTCGCAGCCCCAACCATGGCCGAGAGTTCCTTTTTGGGGGGGTAAATATAGAGATTTTTACGTAATCGGGATAACACTGTACACATACTTATGGATGCCTTGAAAACAACTACTTTTTTTTTCTGACCGTAAAGCCACTTGTTTATTTCAGAAAATTTGGAAAACTGAAAAATACAAAGAGGAAACTAAAAGTAACCCGAGAGTCCACCACACGAGATTAACAGTGTTAACATTTTGGCGTTTTTCCTTCCTTGTTTTACAGAATTACGCATATGTTCGGAACATAATTGGGATGGTAGTGTAAACATGGTTTTGCGACTTTCTCCTTTCATGCACAGCTGTATTATAAATGTCCCTACATCACTGGGTGCATCTACAGTGCTGTTTGTAATCACACAGCCCTCTGTTGGGTGGTCCTTACTTTATTTCATTTATATGCTGTGATTGGATATTGATGTTTACAGTTTCCATCTCTTTCTGGCTCCCTCCTTTTATGATGGACTACCTGATAGCTGCATCTTTGTGCAGGCTCATTAAATTCCTCACGACAAATTTCTGGATGTGCAATTGCTAAATCTGAGATTACAATCACTGATGTTTCTTATGTACTTTTTAAAAAATCTTTGCATGGTTTCTAAAACGAAGTAATAAATGAATGTTTTAACAAGGGATATGACCCAAGAATACTCAATATACAAAAAAAATTATCTCTCGTTTCTAAAATATATAAAGAATTCCTACAATTCAACAATAACAAACCTGATAAGAAGTGGGGAGAGGATAGACATTCCTGCAAAGATGATATTCAAATGGCTAATAAACACCTGAAAAGCTGCTCCACATCACTCATCATTAGCAAATGCAAAGCGAAATCACAATGAAATGCCACCTCACACTTACTTCGGGCCTTTTGTTTGAAAACAAACAGAAGATAACAAGCCTCGGTGAGGATGTGAAGAAATTGGGGTCCTCATGCATTGCTGATGGGAGTATAAAGTCGCGCAGTTGAGTGAGGAACATATTCCTTGGTTCCTTGAAAAATTAGGCACAGTATTACCACCTGACCCACCAATTCCACTCCTGGGGACACACCCAAAGGAACTGAAAGCAGAGACGTTAGCAAATAGTTCACATCCATGTTCATAGTCACATTATCCACGACAGGCAAAAAGTGGAAACAACCCAAATGTCCATCAACAGGTGAAAGGATAAACAAACTGTTGTATGTAGATACAATGGAATGTTATTCGGCCTTAACAAGGAAGGAAATTCGGACACCTGCTACAACATGGATGAATCTCGAAAGCGTATGTCCTCAGTGAAATAAGCCAGGCACAAAAGGACAAATACTGAATGATTCCACTTATGTGAGCTACCTAGAGTAATCGAACTCACAGGGACAGAAAGTAGCACAGTGGTGGCCAGGGTCTGGGGGGAGGGAAGAATGGGGAGTTACTATTTATTAGGTACCGAGTTTCCATTTGGGATGATGAAAAGTTCTGGAATGGACAGGGGTGATGGTTGCACAACAAATTGGGAATGTATATAACGCTCCTGAAATGGTGAATGGTAAATTTCAGGTTAGGTACATTTTACCACTCACACAAAAAAGATATTTCTGGGGGGCGGTGGGGGGAGGAATCTCTCTTGGATTCTGGTTCCAAGAATGCCTGGGCAGGACAAGGCCTGCCTGAGTGGCAAGCTTCTTATGGGTGACTCTGCCGGGAGGTCGGGGACAACCCTTCTAGGGAGCTCTGCTCTGGGGAGACAGTGTAAGCCAGGCCTTACACATCCAGCATTTTCCATAATAATTTCCAAGCCTGGAGACAGAAACCTGCTTTAGGGAAGCAGTGAATCACTATGGATCTTAATCTGAACTTGGCCTTTTCTTTCTGGGCCATTGAAACACACAATAAACACACACATACACACACCCCTTTTCCTCTTGATTGCAAACATAATACACAGTCACTGTTGACAATTTTACAAACACAGAAAAGCACCCATGAGAAAATAACAAATACGTGGAATCCCAACTCAGAGAAACCACAATTGACTTTCGAGTGACTATTTGACCCGCTTTTCTTCTCTATTCATAATAAGTACCTAAAATCACTGTTGTCATATATCGTGTTTTATAATCTGCATTTTCACTGATACACAATGAACAATTCACCTTGTCTTTAAATATATTTCTATAGCCCCCTTTTTAAAATAGTGGGTTTTTTTTTAAACATTTATTCATTTTTGAGACAGACAGAGACAGAGTGTGAGCAGGGGAGGGGCAGAGAGAGTGGGAGACACAGAATCTGAAGCAGGCTCCAGGCTCTGAGCTGTCAGCACAGAGCCCGACGCAGGGCTCGAACCTTGGGATCATGACCTGAGCCAAAACCAAGCTGGGTGCTCAATCGACTGAGCCACCCAGGTGCCCCAAGGATTTGCTTTTTAAACGTTCTCACGATGGCTCCTGGGTGGCTCAGTCAGTTAAGCATCCGACTCCTGATCTCTGCTCGGGTCATGACTTCACAGTTTGTGAGTTCCAGCCCTGTGTCCAGCTCTGTCAGGCTCCATGCTGACAGTGAGGGACCTGCTTGGGATTCTCTCTCTCCCTCCCTCTCTCTCTGCCTCCTGCCCTGCTCCCGCACACATGCACGTGCTCTCTCTCAAAATAAATAAATAAACTTAAAAAATATAATAAAGGCTTCTGCACACACTACCAATTAGCCCTTGAGGAAGGGTTAATGGATTCTTCCAGCATCAGCAGCATATGAATACACGCAGGTGGGCTTTTTCCCTACGGAGGTCTACCCAGTAGGAGACCCGTCATGACAGGAACGCCACTGTCTTTTCACTGTTGCTGAACAATTCCAAGGAGAGGTGGGCAGGGAGGCCCAGAGTCAGTCTGAGCTCTAGCGGGGACCATCTTGTCACCTACGGGAACAACTGTCTTTCTACTATAACTATGCTGTGTGACCCTGGCTGGGCACCCCCTCTGGTCAATGCCCAGCTGCCCTCTGTGGTCACGCAGGGCCTCCCAGCTCTGAGGCTGGACTCAGGACTCCAGTGCTAATTACCAGCGACGCCCCGTTTCCCGTCAGCAAAACGTCCACATCACAGCCTGCCCTTGGAAGTGAGGATGTTCCAGGACATCTGGAACGTTCTGCAAGGTTCCGTGCAGACCCTTCTCTTGTGCTGGCCCTGCTCTCCTCTCCCCATCAAGTGACTGGAGCCTGCTGGCCTGGAGCAGGGGGCTCGAATGCCCGTGTGCGCGCCCGATACTCACATCTGCACATGCCTTATCTTGCACCACGGGGACAGACAGACAGAGGCGTCTGTGCTTTGTCCCCTCTTCTCTGTCCTCATAAAGGCACTTCCATCTTGGTGGTCTGAGAGGCCCGTGTCACAGCTGCAGGCCACTTCCGGGGACGCTGCTCCTGTTTTGACTATCATCTCTGACTGGCTGGGTACCCGGCTAGGCCTCTGAGAGCTGCCGGCTTAGAGGGCCCCAGGGGAGCCAGGGGACCTGTCAGGAGAGCCCCCTGACCCAGCGAGGCCAGGAAAGCAGCGGTCCAGAGAGGAAGGGATGCCACGAGGGGAAAACCCCACTGTGCGGGCCTGGCCGTGACCACGTTTGAGACGGCCAGGGCGAAGTGACAATGTAAGGACAACGTGGTGAGTTAAACGTCACGTGTGCTCAGCAGGAAGAATTGGCCTTTATCTTGAGCTTACGTTCCTACTTTTCTTGGTTTAAAAATAACGTTTAAAAAAGGGAAATGATAATTAATTATTTTTCCTAAGCTCTCAACATGGAAAAATAAGAGGTTGGCAACCTTCAGCAGCTCTTCAATATTTCCTTTGAAACGTGACCAGTCTGTGAATTCCAGTCTTTCTGAGAACACCTTTCTGCACGTTCCCTGCTAAGGCCACCGCGGGAGGTGGGGGTGGGGGGAGTCACCGGGTCACTACTCCATGTTTCCCCCACTCCACCCTGCCTCCCCCCCCCCACCCCAGGGGCTCTCTATTGCCTTCAGGTTTTGAGTCAAATTTCTTAGCATGGCATGGAGGGTGTAGGTAGTTGGGAGGAGGGAGTGGGGAGGAGGAAAAGATCGGGGGCAACTCCCGGAGAAGGTGGTATCTGAACCAAGCCGTGCAGGTCCTGCTAGATGGCAAGGGGTGGACAGAGAAGAGAGAGGCACAGAGAGGTGGCAGGCCGGAGAGGATGTTCCCTGCAAGGGAGCATCATGTGCTGGGGTGGTTGAAAAACATCTAGTAGTGGGACTTGCTGAGCAGAGACAGGGTCAGGGGCACACTGGAAATGGAAGCCAGGGAGACAGGAAACGAGGGAGTGTGACCCTAAGTAATTCTCGAAGCAGGGAGGAAAATATAATTGCGCCCATGTCACAGCTAAGGCTCAAAGGGACAGAGGGACCCACCAGGGGCGCAGGCTGAGTGAGTGCTGGGGAAGAGCCTTGAACTTGGTCTGCCGGACTCCAAAGGCCAGACTCTCTGCCACCTGAGGGTCTGTATGGTGTTGGGAGTCCCCTCTCTGGTGCCCTGTGCCACCAACACATACCCAGTCCCTCCTTCCTGGGCCTGGGATGACTCGGGCCGACTGGCAACGAGGCCCAGCTTAGCCCTGGCTGCTGCCGGAAGCCCCATGGAAATACATCCCCGTGCACAGTGCCCGCGGCCCCCAACCTTCAGTCCTCTAGCGCCTGATGGGATTGCTGACTGCACACAGATGCCATGAGCACAGGTGCTACAGAAAGTGGAGGGTCCCCGACAGCCTCAGCTCCAGACCTCCTGACAGGTGCCCTGGAGGGCCGACATATGCCAGCGTGCAGCCTTCTGCCCGGTAACTTCGGAGCTTCCCCCTGGGGTCAGAGGTTGGGGACACTCCTGGGAGACAGCTCAGAGGCCCAAGAGAGGCCTGCCTCCACCTCTGTGGAAAGAAAGGCTCTGGGCGTGTTTCCAAATGCTGGGATTACCCACTGCCATTGCCCGTGTCCCCAGCCACCGCGGCTCAGTGTAATCCACGTTGGGTGGCCTTCATTCATCTCATTATACGGTAAGTGCATCCTAGGTGCCACCGTGCGGTGGGGATTGAGCAGCTCCTGCCCACAAGAAGCTCCCAGTCGAGTGGGGGACAATGAAATACCGTGTGAGGAGGGCCTTGATGGGGGGGGTGAGGATGATGTCCCGCTCCCACAACCATGCTCATGATGGCAGCGCCCACACCGCCATGCTGGGGAGTTCAGAGTCCTCAAACGTCTCTGCAGCCGGCAACCCCAGACTTAGGGAAGGCGGAATGTCCCCAGGCCACCAGGCTGCAGAGGAGGCTAGCTGGTGGGAAGGCTGTCCAACAACCGCATTCCCGGCAGCAGCGCGCTGGAAGACACGCCCCCGTTCCCGATGGGCCTCTGGAGACCACCAGCCGTCGGCAACCCGCCCCACTGTTCTGGGGAAACTGAGGCGCAGAGAGGCTGCCCCTGGGCCCACCAAAGAGTCGTCACGGCAGCGACAGGGTCCTAGGCCTGGGCTCCCTGGCCGGTCGCTGCCCGCCCTGTGGCCCTGCCTTTCTCACATGGCTGGGGGACTCTAGCAGCTGGAGAGGAGGGGGCTCGAGGCAGGAGGCGTGGAGGGCTCCTGGCAGGAGGGGTGGAAGGCACCTGGCAGGAGGGTGGGAGTGGGAGGGGCCCCTGGCAGGGGACTTGGGGACCTCCTGGCAGCAGGGGACGGCTGGGGGCCTCCTAGCAGGGAACATGGGGGGCTCCCGGCCGGGCCGCCCGCCCAGACGCGCTGCCAGGCTGATTAGCATGGGCGAGGGGCGCTGGCGCGGGGGGCGCCGCCGGCCGAGCTGGCACGTCCCTCGCGGGCCCAGCTGGCCCGGCCGAGACACAAAGCGCCTCAGACGGCGGCGGCGCTCGGGCATTCACGCGCAGGGGCGGCCCGGGCGCGGGCGGCGAGGAATTCCCGCCGCCGGGGCGAAGAATAGCGCCTGGGCCGGGCGGGGCTCGGCCGCCCGGCGCTCCTGACCTTGAACCTTTGTGACTGGAGCGCATGCAAATCGCGGCCGGGCCGCGCCAAGCCCCGAGGGCGCTGCGCCGCCCGGGGTGTCCGGGCGAACAATGCGCCACTGTCCCCGCGCGGCGCGGCGGGCTGGGAACGGCGCGGGCACGCACCCGGCGGCGCGGCGCGGAATGCCAATGCGGACTCGCCGGGCGCGGCCCACGGGGCTGGGGGCGGGGGCGACCCTGGGGGGTGGGGCTCCCGGAGGCCCCGCCCCGCGCCCCGCGCGCCCC
>NC_064809.1:134807528-134810386 GCF_023721935.1 Panthera uncia | reverse complement strand
CGTCCTGGTTTCTTCCATTCGTTTTATTTTTAAAATCCCTTAAATGATCGGAACCAGAGTAAAAGTCGCCCCAGATAACCGGAGAAGACCCTCGTGTTCCCCGGGGTGGGTTCCAGCATTCTCTCTCCTTGGGCCATACTCCCTCCTGGGGAGGTGAGCTCCTACCATCCAGCGTCTGGCCGGGGGCCCTGGACGTAGCGCTTCCTTTTGTCACTGACGCCTTTCCCCAGTGGCCCTTAAAAAATTAAAAAAAAAAATGTTTTATTTTATTTTTGAGAGACACAGAGACACAGAGCATGAGTGGGGGAGGAGCAGAGAGAGAGGGAGACACAGAATCCGAAGCAGGCGCCAGGCTCCGAGCTGTCAGCACAGAGCCGGATGCGGGGCTTGAACCCACGAACTGTGAGATCATGACCTGAGCCCCAGTCGGCCGCCCAACCGACTGAGCCCCCCCCACTGAGGTGCCCCTACCCAGTGGCCCTTTTAAAGGCTGCACCTTATGTTCCTTGGCCCAGTGGCCCTGGTGTCCCCATCACCGGGACAAGAGTTTGTCCATGAGGTCATATCAGTCCCGTAAGTGGCTGTACAAAGAGAAGAGGGAGGGCCCTCTCTGCCAGTTGCTAAATTGTAAGAAGGGTTGTTCCAGGCCAACACGTGGGCATCCCGCCTGGGTATTGTCCTCACCCGCCTGGGTATTGTCTTTACCCTGTGACTAGGTAGGTCAGAAGCCGTACCTCAGGAAGCACATAAACAGCGTTTACTCTGGTTCCTACCTACATGCCCACAACTGGGCAATTCTAGCACTTTCTGTTAATTTGAATTGAACACACCCCCAACCCAGAATCAGATGTCCCAGACCTTGAAGATGGCTGGTGACTGGCCCCTTGTCCTCCTGGGACTCAGAGTCCTTATGTGATAAGGAGTCGGGCTGGCATGCCCATCTTACAGAAACAGCCTGAGGCTGCCCAGGCGTGAGGTCGGCCCCTGTGTGTGTGTGTGTGTGTGTGTGTATAACAAGTGCATTCCCACAGAGGTGCCCGGGAGCTCAGTTCTGCCACAGAGAGGGCCCGGGACAGGAGCAAGAGGTTCAGAGGAGGTGACCTTGGGCAAGACGCTCCCTCTCTGGCCTCAGTTTCCCCAGGTTAAATGGGAGGATCTCGAAGAATTCTCTCTCTTAAATACGCACTTGGGCCTTGAACAACACCGGTGTGAACTGCACGGGTCCACTTCTAAGTGAATTTTTTCCGAGATATACAGTACAGTTCTGTAAATGTGCTTTAATGTGTTTCCTCTTCCTCATGGTTTTCTTTTTTCCTTTTCAATTTTTTAATTTATTTTTTTAAATTTTTTTCCCCAGTGCTCCAATTTTCACTTTTTGAATTATGAGAGTAATACGTGTATATTATCGAAAATGTCTTCGTGTTTCAGAAGCATATATAAAGAAATGGAAATCAGTAACTCTGTTAGCATTTGGATGTTTCCTTTGCATTTTTCCCGCAGACTTTTTGTCCTCGTGAGCTCATGTCACATGCACAGTTTTCCATCTCTGTTTTATGCACCAGGATGGTCCGTGCTCTCCTCGGTATCACTGACGGTCTGAGCTACTTTCTCTCCAGTTATTTATTTATTTTTCTATATAATTTATTGTCAAGTTAGCTAATACACAGGGCATAGAGTGCACTCTTGGCTTTGGGAGTAAATTAAAAATCTTTTTTCATGTTTATTTATTTTTGGGAGAGAGAGACGCACACACACACAGAGTGCTAGCGGGAGAGGGGTAGAGAGCGAGGGAGACACAGAATCCGAAGCGGGCTCCAGGCTCCGAGCTGTCAGCACAGAGCCCGACGCGGGGCTCGAACCCACGGACTGCGAGACCATGACCTGAGCCGAAGTCGGATGCTTAACCGACTGAGCCACCCAGGTGCCCCCTCATGATTTTCTTACTAACACTTTCTTCTCTCTAGCTCGCTTTATTGTAAGAACACAGTATACATAAGACACACAGCGTACAAAACATTGTTCGACAATCACCTGTGAGTAAGTAGGGTCACTTTTTAAAGAGCAGGACGAGAACACAGGCTTGGCAGTCAGGACTCGTGAATGAGCTGGCATCATGGGCTTCCAGCAGCCGACTCTCTCACTGAGCCCTCCTTTGGGTTGGACACTGGAACGGACCCCCCAAAGGGTATGAGACCCTGTCCCTGTCCTTTGGGAGCTCAGAGCCTGGTTGGAGAGAGGAGGGGCGGGGAGGGACGGGTGAGGAAGCAGACGGTGAATGTGCTGAGGGACAAGGCATGGTGCGTGGTGGGCGTGGTGTTGAGGGGGAACAGAGGAGGCACTGGAGGGGTGCTGGAACCCCCTTGGGAGGGAGCTGCCTGAGCTGAGTCCTAAGGAGGAGTAGCTTCTTGTCAGGAGGAGAAGCGGAGAGCGCCTCAGGCAGAGGGGAAATTGTGGAAAGAGGTTTCTCCTAGGACATAGGGGGCACCCTGGCAGGGGGAGCACTCCTGACACCGGGAAGATTACTGACACAGCGAGCACCTCTTAGCAGAGGGAGTACTCCCGACACATGGGCACTCCTGGCAGAGTGGTACTAATAGCACAGGGAGCACTCCTGACACAGGGATCCCTCCAGGCAGAAGGAGCACCCTTGACAGAGTCCTCCAGGCAGAGGGAGCACTCTTGACACAGGGAGCACTTCTGGTAAAAAGGGAGCACTCCAGGCAGAGGGAGCACTCTTGACAGAGGGAGCACCCCTGGTAAAGGGAACACTCCAGGCAGAGGGCGCACTCCTGACACAGGGAGTACTCCAGACAGAGGGAGCACTCCTGACACAGGGAGCACCCCTGGCAAGGGGAACA
>NC_064809.1:134745327-134807518 GCF_023721935.1 Panthera uncia | reverse complement strand
CAGAGGGAGCACTCCTGACACAGGGAGCACCCCTGGCAAGGGGAACACTCCTGACACAGGGAGCACCTCTGGTAAAGGGAGCACTCCAGGCAGAGGGAGCATTCCTGACACAGGGAGCATCTCTGGTAAAAAGGGAGCACTCCAGGCAGAGGGAGTATTCTAAAAGTGCTCTCAGGGACACTGAGCATGCACTTTAGGGAAATCCCTTCCTCAGGCAAATTTTCCCACTTCTTTGCATTTATGCACGCTGCCTCACGGGTGGCCAGCATCACTAGAGATAGCGGAATTAAAATAAAATACAGGAGCTGGTCTGGTTGACAGAAAAGTCAGGGTAGGAAAAGGAGATGAGGGAGGGGCGAGGTGAGTAGAAACAAGTGCCCGGGTGCCTGAGGGTTTGCGGGGGGGGCACTCTTGTCCTCAGAGCAAAAGCACACTTCTCGGCCCCGAGATGCGGGGTGCTATCCAGGAGCAGCTACGCGCAGAGGAGAGGACACTCTGACGTGGCCCCGAAAGCGGGCACCCGGTCCTTGCCTCTTCCTCGTGACAATCAGGACAGCCAGGATCGCAGGCACCGTGCTGGATGCCAGGGCTGCTGCTCTCAGTGTGGGCTGGCGGGACAGGAGAGGAAGTCTCTACAGCAGGGGACGCATGCTGCATGGAGCAGCCCACATGACTGGGGGGTGCCTGGCAGGGCGCCTGGGCAGGACCCGGGGAGTCAGGGAAGGCTTCCTGGAGGAAGCGATGGCAAAGGGCTGATCTGATTCTGGCAGGAAGTAGAATGGCTGCAAAATGGCAGTGACAATGCTACGGACCTCGGGGTAGGCGGGAAAGACGAGATCCGGCTGCAGCGGGGGGGACGAAGCTGAGACCTGCAGAGGGTGGCTGCAGAGGGGGACCCCGTTGTGAATGCCTGAGGCCTTTGTACTCCTAATAGTATGATACGATTTCTGAAATAAAATTGGGAAGTCGTGGTGGACTGGTCTTTGCTCCCAAAAGACACGTTTTGGACACAAACAAAACCCACAAAGGCTGCAAGCCCCAGATGTCCGCCGGCTGCTGTCCGTGAAAACCCCCTGGCCTCCCGGACACCTGCGCCTCTGGGAGTCAGGACTGGATGGGGCCCTGGGCGTCATGGCCCCTGGAGGCTGGCCAACCGGAGGGGAGACTGAGGCCCCGGGGGCTCTTGTCTAAAGCCAAGGCGGGCCAGGGAGAGAACCAGGTCTCCCGCCTTCTAGATCTTTCCACTACTTCACCGGATTCCTCGGAAATTAGCAATGGAAAAGCGATCCCACGCTGGGGGAAGAAACGAGTCATATTTTCCATCCTGGCTCCTTACGAGCACCTGGGACGCGGTGGGTCCCTCACAGATACTGTGCGGAAGAGGCTGGGTTATGTCACGAGGGGGGAGCAGTTAACGAGGAAGTTTTGGAGGCGCTGACATCATGGGTGGGGCTCCTGTGTGAAATTAGCCACCAGGGCCTCAGCGGGCACAGTACCGCCTCTCCCGAGGCTGCCACCGCCCTGGGGCTGGGCCCCGAAGGGATCAGGGTGGGTGGCTGGCTGGGCCGGCCGGGGCTGGCGCGAGGGTGATGGCGAGGTCCCACGGCGCGTTGCTGCTTTTGTTCCCGTGGACATGGAGGCTGAGAGGCCAGAGCTGGAGCCGGCCTGCCAGGGCCTGACCCTGGCTCGCTGCTCGCTGGTCCTGTGCCCTTGGTCAGGCTGCCTGAACTCCCCCACCCTTGGTTTCCTCCTCTGTGAAATCACATAGCAGCCGTAACGTGGTACCTGGCACATAGTAAGTGCTCAGTAAATGCCAGCAGCTACTTGGTACTTATCCTGGGCTCTCTCTTTGTCTCTGAACCCCACACCGTCACGGAGCCCTGTCCGTTTTGTCCTTTCTCCCCTATTCCTCTGGTACCCAAACCGCTCCGTGTGGAATGAACTAGAAGCTAGAGAAAAGGGGCCGGAGTGTCCCAGACCCATGCATGGAGTCCAAGGAGAGCTGGCTGGGCAGGGTTCTTCCACCTGCCCCACAAGAGAGGGGGTTCATGCCCATGGGGATAAAAGACTCAGACACTGAAACCCAGAGCTTTGCTCAGTGCCATGAAGGTTAAAAGGAAAGTGGCAAAGGGAGGTTTTGGTTTCCTTCCAGAGGGCTGAAGTCACCTTCTGTGCCCACGACTAAGCTATGTTCCTTCCTTCCTCCCTTCCTCCCTTCCTGCCTCCCTTCCTCTCTTCCTTCCTTCCTTCCTTCCTCCCTCCCTTCCTTCCTTCCTTCCTTCCTTCCTTCCTTCTCTTTTCCCCTCTCTCTCCCATGGGCTCTCTCTCTCTCAACTCTATTCGTGTATGTTTCTGTTAGTTGCTGAACACAGAGAGTAAAGCCAAGGGCATATTGCCTCTGGTTTTTTTTTTTTTTTTTTCATACTAATAATCTTGCACAAAGTAGCAGGTATTGAGAAATAATCCAGAGCAACTCTGTCCCATAGAATTGTCTGTGATGGTCGAAATATTCTGTATCTGAGCTGCCCATACAGTAGCCACTAGCCTCAGGTGACTACTGAGCACTTGAACTGTGGCTAGTCCTACTGATGAGCCGAATCTTAAAGTCTATTTCATTTTAATCAATTCAAATTTAAATTTAGATAGTTCCACACAACTAGTGGCTACCATTGGACGATAGCTGTAAGTCACAACCCCATCCCATCACTCTGAGTTAATACATGTTCAGGGGCACCTGGTGGCTCAGTCGGTTAAGCGTCCGACTTCGGCTCAGGTCATGATCTCGCAGTCCGTGAGTTCGAGCCCCGCGTCGGGCTCTGTGCTGACAGCTTGGAGCCTGGAGCCTGCTTCGGATTCTGTGTCTCCCTCTCTCTCTGCCCCTCCCTTGCTTACGCTCTGCTTCTCTCTCTCTCTCTCTCTCTCAAAAGTAAATAAACATTAAAAAAAAGTTTAGAAAAGAAGAAGTGTTCAGAGCACTTATTATATTTATTCAAAATTGTGAGCATATTTCTGGTCGTCTGTGTCTCTGCCTTGGCATGGGCCCTAATCTGGTTTCCTTGAAAGCAGAGCCTGAGACAAAAGTGGGCCCGCAGACAGCTTAGTTGGGAATGAGATCCCTATAGGGGACTTCCCATAGGAAACTCACAGAAAATGCTTTACCAGGTTGATCACTGCTACCAGGGCCTGGTACTTGATCCTCCGGGAAGGTCTGGGGTACTTGGGAAATACATCTTAGCACTGTCTACCCAGGGGATGAAAGCGGGAAGAGTTTATCACCAGCTCCTGCTCATGCTCGGTGAAGGATGGTTCCAAGGGTGTCGGCTCGCGGTGCTCCTGGGCTCTGTGAGCATGAAGGCAGAGTGGAGTTGTCCAGGTGTCCAGACCGCATTCTCAGAGGAGCACCAGAGCGGGAAGCGAGACGTGTCCAGCATGCGCCCAAGGCACGGTACTGTCTGTGAACCGTGTACACCCCTGTGAAACCGGCTGCCGTGGCGATGGCTGGAGTACCAGAGTGGGGCCGAGAGGGCTCTGCTCGTGTGAGACATGTGCCCAATACAGTCCACCCCTTACCTCCCTCAGACCTGCTTATGCCTTTGATGCAGTCTAATCTGCCAGAGTGCCCTTTAAGGTGGTGGCTAGCAGCAAGCTAAGTTCTTATTTATTTATATATTTATATATTTATTTATTATTTTTAAGTTTATTTATTTATTTATTTTGAGAGAGAGAGAGAGAGAGAGAGAGAGAGAGAGAGAGAATCCCAGGCAGGCTCCTGGCTGTCAGCACAGTGCCTGATGCAGGGCTCAAACTCATGAACCGCAAGATCATGGACTGAGCCAAAACCAAGCGTTGGGTGCTTCATCAACCGAGCCACCCCGGCATCCCTGAACCAATGTATTCTTAATATTGGGGACACAGTACTATATGTCCGAATTTATCTTCTACCCTCCAACATTGAATGCACTTGCCATGTACTGGCCGCCAGATTTTGAAGGGATGAGCACTGGGTGTCTGAGCAGAATGTAAGTTGCATGACAGCAGAATTCTTGCCTGTGTTAGTCATTGCTGTGTCTCCAGCACCTAGAACAGTGTCAGACTCAAAATAAGAACTCGATAAATATTAGCAGAATAAATAAAGTGGCTTCCAGTGGGATTTAGTATCAGTAAAATATATTATACGGCAAACATTTTCAAAATATTATAGGACCATCACTGGGGTGGGTGGATCAAAAGACACAACAGAAAATCTAAGAAGAGAGAGAGGTGTGTGCTACAAATTTCTCTGTTTACGTCTACTTTTTTTTGTTTTTAATCAGAGATGGGGAACCTGGCAACCATTCTGAAATATGATATGACATTATATCTGTGTCTCTCTTCTTGCACCAAAATAAACTTGAGGTAGATTAAGAATCTTAAATTGAAAAGATGAAACCATAAATAAACTGGGAGAAAATATGATCAGATTGCTTACACGATTTTGAGGTGGATCAGATCTTCCCAAACAATGGCACCCGTGTCAGGGGTCATAAAAGAAATAATGAAGATTTTTGCTATATACAAAGAAACATTTCTACACGTGGAATGCAAATTGGCGCAGGCCCTGTGGAAAACAGTACGGACATTCTACAAAAGATTAAAAATAGAATTACCAAAGGATCCAGTCCTTCCACTGCTGGGTATTTACCCAAAGAAAATGAAGAAAACACGGACTTGAAAAGACATATGCCTCCCCAAACCAAGAGCACACTTAACACACTGTATGTTAGCCAGTTTGACAATAAATTATATTTAAAAACATGAAAAGACCTATGCACCCCTATGTTCATCGTAGCACAGCATTGTTTACAATAGCCAAGATACAGACGCAACCCAAGTGTCCACCGACAGGTGAATGGATAGAGAAGATGCGATATATATCTAGTAGAACCTTGGATTGCAAGTAACTTCTTCTGGGAGCGTGTTCTGCAAGACGAGCGAGCATTACTAATACATTTTAACTTGATAAACAAGGGACGTCTTGCAATACGAGTCGTACGTGATGCCAGATGTCACATGATCACAACTCGACCAATGGTTCTTGAAATTCACTGTGATATACGCGAGTGCTTTGGACTACAAGCAAGTTTCTGGAATGAATTATGCTGGCAAACCAAGGTTTTACTTGGTTCCGATAGATAGATAGATAGGAATATTAGTCAGCCATAAAAAAGAAGTCTTACCATTTGCATCACGGATGGACCTGAAGGGCATAATGTTAAGTGAAACGAGTCGGAGAAAGACAAATACCACATGATTTCACTCATATGTGGAATTTAAGAAACAGAACAAAGAGAGAAAAAAAGAGACAAACACACAAACAAACCAACCAACCCTGAGACCCTTAAATACAGAGAACACACTGGTGGTTGCCAGAGGGGATGTGGAGCGGGGGTGGGGGAAATAGATAAAGGGATTTAAGAATGCACTTATCATCATGAGCACTGAGTGACGTATAGAATTCTCGAATGATTATATTGTACACCTGAAACTAATAATATGACACTATATTTAATTATGCTTAATAAAAACTATTTTAAAAACCCAGAATTTCCACATGGGGGAAAAACAATAGAAGCAGACTTGAAAGACAATCACTGGGAAAAAATAGGTGCCATACAAAATAGTTCTAACTCAATATAAAGAAAATCCCTTTGCAAACCAATGAGACAAAATATTTGCAAAGGATATGGGAAGGAAACTCACAGAAGAGAAAGTTCAAAAGTCTAATATATCTATGGGAAAGGTTTAATATCGAAGGCTGCAAACTAAGATAAGATTTTCAGTTATTAGATTGGAAAAGCTTATAAAGAGATTAAAGCACGTGCTTATAAAAGATGATAAGTACCAGTAAGAGTTCAGGGAACGAACACTCTTTTGTGCTGCTGGGAGACAGCAAATTGGGAAAATGTCCTGGAGGCAAAGTGGGCAACACTCATTCATTAAACAAATATTTACGGAGCATCCGTTTGTGCCAGGCGCGTGGTAACAGCTTACCGCTCATCATTGCTTTCATCTACCTTCCAGGGCGGTGGGGGAGATAGATAGAAAGGAAGAAACTACCCGAACCAAGTTCATAATCACCGCAGGGGTAGAAAGTACTCAGAACTGTGTTTAACAAAGGGTCCCATCCTCATCGGGGCAGGGAGACTTCCCTAAGGGGGTGGTTCTGAAGCCAAGTCTAACACGATGATGATTTGGTGAGATGCGTGGTGAGGAAAACTGTTCTGGGCAGAGGAAAAGGCAGTGTGATCTCTGGGGATGTCCCCCACCCTCCCGCACCTGTGACTCCTGGCGCACTCGGGCCCCTGCTGATCTTACCTCACTCAGCTTCTGATTCCAGAGCTTCTACAATGTATTCTCTCCTCTAGCCAGTGTTCAACCCCACATGGGTAGAGCATCAAAGACACAGGAAAGTGTGCCTCACAAAGGAGGTCAACAGCGATGAACTGTGTGTGCAGGGGCCCTGAGTTCAGATTTAGCAGGCACATACATCGGAGCAGCTGCTGTGAATATATTCAGAGAATTAAAGAAAACTATGTTTAGAGGCAAATGGGTTCAACGAATTAAATGAAAGTATGACATCAATGACTAAACAGATAGGGACTCTCCATGGACAAATGGGAATGATTCATGGAAATTCCGGGGCTGAAAAAAAACAATAACTGGAGTTTTACAAAACTCACTAGGTGGGTGGGCTCCAATTTTGGCGATGGCAGAAGAAAGGATCGGTAAGCCTGAAGATAAGTCAGCAGAACGTATCCTATCCAAAGAGAAAAGAGAAGTAAGATTGGCAAAATAATAATAATAATAATAATAATAATAATAATAAACTAGAACTTTGGAGGCCCGTGGGACCCTATCGGGTGGTCCAAATTCACGTAGTTGGAGCCCCAGAAGGAGAGGATTGAGATGTAAGGGTTAAAAGTTTTGAGGCTCTAATGGCCGAAAACGTCTCAATATGAACAGAAAACATTAACCTACAGATCCAAAAAGCTCGGCAAACCCCAAGCAAGAGAAACGCAAGAGAAACCACCTCTTAAAGCCAGAGGGAAGGGGGAAATCTTGAAAGATGTGGAACAAAAACGGACCCGTTCTGTGAAGGAAAATGATGATGTCATTGACATCTAGCTTCTCATTGAGAACCAAGAAACGACAAATCCAGAGTTGTGTCGTATATATAATAAGAGTCCTGGGGCACCTGGGTAGTTCAGTCAGACAAGCATCTATCTCTTGATTTCTGCTCGGGTCGTGATCTCACTGTTCATGAGTTTGAGCCCTGCATCGGGCTTTGTGTGGACATCGTGGAACCTGCTTGGGATTCTCTGTCTTCCTCTTTCTCTGCCTCTCCCCTGCTCACTCTCTCTCTCTCTCTCAAAATAAATAAATAGGGGCACCTGGGTGGCTCAGTCGGTTGAGTGTCTGACTTCAGCTCAGGTCAAGATCTCACAGCTCGTGAGTTCGAGCTCCTCGTCGGGCTCTGTGCTGACAGCTCGGAGCCCGGAGCCTGCTTCGGATTCTGTGCCTCCCTCTCTCTCTGACCCTCTGCCACTCTCACTCTGTGTCTCTCTCTCTCTCAAAAATAAATAAACATTAAAAAAAAATAAAATAAAATAACAAACAAACAAAAAAAGAAAACTGATTATAAGGCAGATAGATGATCATTGTCCATGGCTCTGTAGATGGGTTTCGTACGGGGGAGACAGGACCACCTGCCCCGGCAGCAGCATCTCTGGCCATTGGGGCCTCACGGTCCAGGTCCCACTGTGGCTCCCTCCATCTTCTCCATAAGCGTCAGCCCTCCTCTTCTCTGCCCTGCAGCTGGTGCCGCAGAGACATTGGAGAAGCCTTGGGTTTGGGCTGGGGCAGGGCCGAGGATGTGAAATGGGGGAGCCCTCATTGTGAAATGGGGGTGCCCGGCCAGCCGCGGCCCACGGAGGGAGCGCCCCAGGAGCTCCGGGAGGGGCGGGCCCAAGGAAGGAGCTTCCAGAAGGAGGTGTGTGGGCTGCTGTCACATGCCGTGAGATGGAATCGGAGGCGACCTTGGCTTTGGCAAGAGAGGGCTCATCACTGACTGATGAGAGCCTTTCAGGGGAGGGTGGCCGAGGGGTGTCTTGGTGGATGCGCGGGGGTGGGTGGGAAGAGGGAGGGAAGGGGCAGCTTCTGGAGGTGCGTGCGGCATTGAGGGTGTTCTTCCCTGTGGAGGGAGGGGCCTGAGTGTGCCCGGCGCCGGAGGGAAGGGAGCGGTGGGTGATGAGGCAGAGATAGGACGAGGCTGCCAACGAGGCGGAGGGAACGGGCCGGGGCCTGGACGAGCAGGAGGGTGTGGACTCCTGCCCGCTGAGCTTGGTGGCTGGAAGGCGGGGGGATGCCCTGGGGGCCCTGCCTCGCCCCGGGTCTAGGGACCTCCTTTTGCAGCCGCCACCCCCCACCCCCAGCACCTGGGATGAGGACTTATCCGTGTGACAATCTGACAGGCTGTGGCAGCACCGTGGGAGGGTGGCTGGAAGGACGTCTGAGCTCAGAAACATGCAAGTTCCAACACACAGCGCTGCTGAGCAGTGGCTCGGGCTGCGGGCGCCCAGGGCCGCAGGGCTTGGCCAGCGCCGGGACGCCGGGCATGCAGACCCGGCCGGTGCCCCGCGGGAGGCAGGTGGGAGGCAGGAGCTGACTCAGGCCCTGACTCAGCAGGGCGACCGCCGGGGACGCGAGGGGGTCCTGCGGGCACCACGAAGCCTCTCAGCTCTGCCCCTGAGAGCCCTTTCCTGGGAATGTTCCAGAGTGCCTCTCGGTCCTGAGTGAAGGTGGCTTCTTTCCTCCTTCCAGAGCTCAAAGACATTTTCTGAGATGATCCCAGGGCCTCCAGGGTCGCGGGGCCCCAGAGGGCATCCTTCGCGCTCTTCAAGGTGATACAACCCATCCACAGTCGCTCTGATGTCATTCACACGCTCACTGCTGTCTCCCTCCTTCCCTCTGTCCTTTGTCTCCTCTCTCCCTTCTCTGTGTTCACCGGTGGGCTGCTGTGCCCCAGGACACGTGCTGGGCAATGGACAAGACAGTCATGAAGCTGGCCCCGTCACCTGGACCAGGAACAGGAGGCAGGAGGAGCCCGGGGAAGGCGATAAGCTCAGCCCCTCAGGCGTGAGGGCTGGGGGGGTGTCCCAGGCGGCTGGACAGGATGGAGCCCCCGAGTCAGCGCCTGCCTGCGGGTGCTCTGAGCCCCCCTTCCCCCCACCTCGGGGCTCCCTCCAGCACACACAGCTCTGGCCTCGAGCCCCCGCAGGGTAGGCCTCAAGCTGCAGAGACCTGCCTGGATCAAGGTCACGGACCCTCTGGGCCAGCCACACCCAGTGATGGATGCAGTCAAGAGTATAAGCCCAGCCGAGTCCATCCAAGCCGGGCCAGCTCTGGGGGCCCTTCTTGTTCCAGAGCGCTCCTGCAGGGTCAGGCCCCTGTCCGCGCCTGCGTCCTTGCCCTCCTGGCCACAGGGGTGACCCCAGGCTGTTCCTCCCTGACATCCTGCTCCCCGAAGGCTTCCCGTGCATGACTTCCTGCCAGCCCGAACTGCCACACGGGGCTGGGTAGAGCCCACCCCCCTTCTCAGCTGTGGGGCTGAGACCCGAGCAGGCAAGGGCTGCGGGGGGGGGGGGGTCCCACCGACCCAGATGGGGGGCTGTCGGGGCTTCTGTTGGTCTGTAGGTCGAGCAGACCCCTTGCTCTGAGCAGCTTCCCCACCTCCTCAAACTCAAAACCCCTCCCCTGTAGGTACGTCCCAGCATCCCTTGGCTCATGGCTTCCAGCTCCTTCTGGCCTCAGTGCCCTTCCTTGCTGACGCTTCCCACACTTCCCAGGGTCATAGCTACCGGGACAACACGGCACAGCCTCCTGGGGCTCTGAGCTCCGGGACAGCAGAAGCCCGTGTGACCGAAATGCACGCAGAGACCCTCTGTGGGGCCCTGGCTCGCTCCGGGTCTCTCCAGAAGCCAGCCCGGCCCTGACGCACTGATTCTTGGGAGCATGGCTTCCTCGGGAGGGGATCCCAGGGGACACGAGGGGGAGTGGAGGAGGTGGCAGGGAGGGGACACAGCCAGTATGCCGTTGGGTGGGGCTTTGGGTCTGCCTGGCTTGCGGCCAGAGACAGCGTCTGCCCACAGAGGCAGCGAAAACACTTCCCGCATGGGCCCGTGTGTGGTCACTCTTTGGGGGCGCGCTTAGGAAGGGTGGGGGGGAGGCCCACAGGCATGTGGCCGCTGACACCAGGTCTCTTGGCATCTCGCTCAGAGACAGAGGGAGAAATGCTGTCGAGTAGTGTCTGCTGTCTTGTCTCCCGAGAGGCTCAGCAGGGAGGGGGCTGTGTGACTGCCCCCGGGGGCCCCCTAGCCTCCCCCCTGCAGGCCCCCAGCCACAGCCTGCGCCCCAGGGGCCCAGAGGACCGGCTGGGAGCCTGGCAGCTTAGCCCCGCCGGCCTAGTCTAAACCCGTGTACCGCCAGGCAGGCCCAGTTGGCCGTCACGAGTGCCTAAACAGCCCAGCCTTTGTCCCTGGCGGTCACAGGCGCCGCTCGCTCAGTGCCCAGCTTGTTTTTCCCAGGCTAGGCTGGGCAGGCAGAGGCACTGAAGCCATGGAAACGGACACAGACCACCTGTCCCGCCCCAGCTCTGCTCTCTGCCCACTTGCTTGCCTAGTCTCCGCAGACCTCCTGGGGTGCTGGCCCTGCCCCAGCTGCCCTTGTCCTGCCCGCGCAGGACCGCAGCTGGGCCGCAGAGAGCCCCGAGGTTTCCAGCTGTCCAGCACTTGTCACGGGCTCTGAGGACTGGGGTGCCGAGGGCTCCTTCCTCGAGTCATGTGCTCTCTCCCTCCTTCTCTGGCCGCTACCCGTGGGGCCCAGGAAGGAGGCTGGCTCAGGGAAATGCTCTCTGATCAGAGCTGCCCCAATAAGAAGTGGGCTACCTTGAAAGGTAGTGAGCTCGCCGTCACGTGAGATGTTTAAGAGTAGACTCCTGGAGCTGCTATAAGGGAATCTTTGTCGTGCGTGTGGGAAATTGATTGAATGAATGAGCACAGGAAGAATTCTTTCATTCATTCACTCACTGACTCATTCATTCATTCATTCATTCATTCAGTAGACACCAGAGGCATCCTTCTTTTGGGCTAAGGCCCAGGGCTGGGTGCTGAGCATGTCACAGGGAGATTCCAGTCACAGCCCTTGCCTCCTTGGGAAGCAGAGTCCGTGGATAAGAGGATGTGAAGGGACATTCACAAGTGCACGATGCCCCCATTCAGGCAGATTCAGTCTGGAGAGACTACAGAGATGATGAGTTCAATGCCCTAGTCCGTGGGTGGGGAAACTGGGGCACAGGGGGGGACAGATGTGCCACGCAGAGCCTGGATGACTCCCCAGAACTTCTGGACCCACAACCACCCAAGCCGCAAGGGCCTGTGGGAGCTCTAAGGAACAGACACCCTCTTCCAGGTTTGGGAAGTGACTCAGAAAAGGCTCTATGGTGCGGCTGGCGTGAGGCTGGACATTATCCACTCGTTTGATGAACCTTCCCCAGGATGGGTTACGTATGGGGCTGGGCTGTGAATGCCGAGAGCACCTGGGGAGATTGTTCCTTACTGATGGAATTCTGGGGTCGGACAGGCTTGGCTTGTGCATAGCAAACCACTCCAAAGCAGCAACATAAAACTATAGCCATTTTATTCTACTTGTGAATTCTGTGGGTCAGGTATTTGGCAGGGGCCCCGCGGGTTCAACTGTCCTCTGCCCTGTGATGTGTGGTGCCACCCCCGGGACACCCTGAGCGGCTGGGGCTGTAGCAGCTGTGGCTGGCAGAGTATGTCTTCACCCTGGCGCCTGGGCTGGGGTGATTTGCACCAGCACACCACGTGGGCTCCCCATGCAGCCCGGGCCTCCTCGGGCACGGAGGCCTCGGGGGACCTGAACTTGCTTCTCACGCAGCAACTGGGGCCCCAGGGTGCGAGCTCTGCGGCCCTTTACGACTCGGCCTTGCCCTGCCGCCACGCTTTGCTGGCTGAAGTCGTCACAAGCCTCCCAGATTCAAGAGGAGAGGACGCGGACCCCACCTCTCAACGGGAGGAGCACCCAGGCATTCGCAGCCATGTTTAAAACGGCCGCACTTCCTCCTACCCCTGGTCTCCAATCTTCTCCTCTCCTCTTTGCAAATTCTACCATCTGCCAAGGCTGGGCTTAACCGCCAAGCCAGAAAACCTTCCTGCTGACTCCTACCCCAGTAGCACTTTCTGGATCTCTTTCTACCTAATAACGCGGACAGCTGTGAATGTGACAGTCGATACCTTGGAAACGTGCCTGTGTGTTCGCACGTGTATGATTTTTGGCTCTCAGAACAACTTCGTGAGACGTTCCAGAGGAGGGGGCACCTCACCTGGAGTTTTGCAGGACGAGTAGGAGTTCTCCAGGCACAGTTTGAAAAAAGATACGGTGAGCGTGGGCACGCAGGCGGTCAGTTGTGGCTGGAGGACAGAGTTGCACGGACTATAGGGCATGGAGGCGGGGCGGGGCGGGGGGCGGTGGTTGTCGTCGGAAACTGCACCAAACGGACTCGTATCTTGGGAGGACCCCTCCGGCCCTGACTGTCTGAAGACTGGAAGTTGGCCTAGGGGGAGCTGGTGCTTGCCCACAGGCCTCCCACAAAAGCCCGTCTGCCTGTGCCTCCGATTGTCTCTTTTGCATGGCTTCAGGGGTCCTGTCAACCATTCTCCGGGGTGGGTGGGTGGGCCTCGCTTAGCCCCATTTTACAGATGGGAAAACAGGCTCAGGGATTTCTCTGGAATCTAAGCTGGGAGGGAGGGCGGAACCAGGGTCCAGGGCTCCCTTTGTCTGCCCCGTGCCCTCGTCCCTCAGGACCTACCCCGGGCTGTACGGGAAGCTCCTCCTCTCTCCCCAGCACCCCAGCTGCACCCCGCCCCCCAGCTCCCTGCCCCTCTCGGCCCTGACCACATGGCCCAGAAAAGCCCATTGAGAGCCAGCTGGAGGCAGCCGGGCCTCTGGTTTGCATCAACAGGCAGCAGGGAGCACGGTCACGTGCTCACTTATGTCCAGTGCTCCCTGTGGCCACCAGAGTGGGGGGGGGGGGGAGCGTGGAAACAAGAACCAAGTGGGGAAGGGATGCTGGACGGAGGGGAAACTGAGGCCCAGAAGGGGCTAGGGCCGGGCTTCCGCCGTCGGCTTGGACCTGACATCCCCCTCTGTCCAAGCATTCGGTTCCGGCTCTCGAAATAAACCCTCCGCCCGCCCGGTAGCCAGCCGGCCAAGGGCACCGCCGTGCTGCCAGCCCGGCCTGGTCACCCCGAAAAGCTGACGGAAGCCAGCTGCCCTCCCAGCGGTCGCTCGGCAGGCAGACACCCGGAGGCGTGACGCCTGCCCCCGTCCGGCACCCGAGGCCGCCAGGAGGGGCCTTGGAAAGCTCGGCTCCCCTCTTACTCCCCGGGGCTTTGCAGCTCCTTTCCGGAATGGCTTCCTGATGAGGTAATGCAGCTCTGAGCGCGGGAGGAGGCCACTGGGAAACGCTGCTGGCCGGGCCCCAGCTCGGCTGGATGACGGCGGCCCGTGGCCTCCTTGCCCTGCCTGTCCTGAGGCTGCTAAAATGCGGACGGAGGGAGCCAGGTCGGAGGGAGCCAGGGGCGCTTCGCAGCCCCGCTCGGAGGGCAGCTGGGGGACCCCAGACATTTCCTCATCTCCTGGCCTCGGCCCCCTGGCCCCGGCCTCGGCCTGCAGCCTCTCAGTGACCCTGAGGGTCCCCACCCTGCGACTGCGTCACCACCCCGTGGGGAAACCGAGGCCCAGAGAGGCCGTGCTACGCCCAGCATCATAGCAGGGATGAAGGCACCCCGGCGGGGGAGGAGGGGGCAAGGGAGGACCCCTGCGGTGCGGATTGGGGTCTGGGAACCACACGATGGGCTTGCTCTGACCTGCCAAGCTGCATATTCCTGGAACACGAGTCTTTTCCGGCCACAGAGCAGAGAGCTCGAGGCCGCCCGCCCCCCCACCCCCCTTGTGTTGGAGCCTGGAGGAGACGCCGCGCTGGCCCCTCCGAGGGCTGCCGAGGCTGTCCACCCGGCGTCCCCTCAGGGTCTCTCTGGGCCCCCGCGTCAGGCGGCCCCCACCTCCCCTTCCGGGTAGCTGGTCGGATATGGAAACTGAGCAGGGGAGCGTCCCCGGGCGCGACTCCCCTCCCTCCCCTGTGGCTCCCCCACTCCCCGCCAGGCCCCCCCCACCCCCCCCACCCCCCACCCCCGTGCTGGGCTCCCAGCGAGGCCTGGCGACCCCCCACCCTCCCAGGTGGATGAAGGGGCGCTAAGAATTGAAACCGCCCTGGAACAGCAGCCCCGCAGAGGCCTCCCGGGGCGCTCACCGGGCACTGGGAGCCAGGGGAAGTTCCCCTCTAGGGCTGGGCCCAGCAGACCCCCTGCTCTTGGGGGAATTTAGGACGCTGGTGGTGTGCAGCCCTCAGCCCCAGCCCGTCCTGTGTCTGCCTCTGATTTGTTGAGTGACGTGGGCCAAGCCCCTGCTCCTGGCTGGGCCTCAATCTCCCCATCTGGAGACTGGAGGCGCCCCGGGGCTGGGGTCAGAGAGGGGGCCTCAACTGGATGCCAGGAGCCCTCCCCCCACCCCCCCCAGGTCTGCAGCTGTGTGGGGTAAGCCTCTCTCTGGGCCTCGCCTCGAATTTCCGCATTGGAAGAGACCCAGGGACCACAGCACAGCACCGGGTGCACAGAGGAGGGCCAGGCAGGCCGGAGTCGTGCGGGAATTAGTGGCTGGGCCAGGATCTGAGCCCAGACTCCTCTGCTGGCCCAGAGTGACCCCGCTGGGCCTCCTCCGACTCCCTGCTGCTTTCCCTGCACAAAGCCCGGGCCGGGGAGGGCCAGACTCCAGCTCGCCCACGGAACTGCTCCCCTCTGCTGCCCCCTGGTGGCCGTGGGGACACATGGCGACCCAACCCTAAACCCCGGCACCCACAGGCTCCAGGTACCCACAAATAGGGGACCCTTTAGTGCGGGGACACCTGCAGGGCTGGGGCACCCACAGACCCAGAGGCACCTACAAGGCACCCGCTAGGCTCCCTGGCTGAGAGCATCACCTGCGTTATTTCATTGGATCTTCTCATGCCCCCCACAGGTGGGGTATGGCCACGATTGCCCCTTTACAGATAGGGAGTCAGAAGGGTCACTGGGCCAGCCTGGAAGACCCCGCAGGGAGATGCTTCATCAGGTGGCTGGTGATGTTTGCACTCAGACACCTCAAGTGGAAAAGTGCCCACCCCAACCAGCAGCCTCTTGGGGCTTGATGAGGAAACCGAGGCTCCCTATTCTGTGGGGGCGGGGCAGTCACCCAACTGGAGGAGAGAAGGGCCCAGCCCACGGGAACAGGAAGGTGTGTGTTTGGGCCCTGGGTGCAGGCGTGAGAATGAGGTGGTATCACAACCCTGAGGCCCCCAGCCCTGGGTCAGAGGGGCGCCAAGGGCCCACACCCACACCGGGAGTGCCCAGAGCTACCACCTGCTTCCCCAGCTTTTAGCTTCCAGGCCCAGGATCTGCACTCGATGAGCCCCCCCACCCAGGCCAGGGCCTGCACATCCCCCCCAGGTCTGCGCTGATCACCAAAGGTTTTCACAGGGGACGCAGATGGGCTCAGAAGGCTCTAGCAACGTGCCCATGGCTGTGTGGTGACCACAGTGTGGAAGGCACTTCTGGGGACACGCATTTCCAGCAGCATCATCAGAGGGGAGTGGGGGAGGGCTGATGGGTCAGCAGCTAAGAATGTGCCCGTGGGTCCCGTCTGCAGGTGCTGCCTCACAGGAATGCTCTCTGGTCTCTAATGTCTGACGACCTTCACCTCCCTGGTCTCCACGAAGCTCCCTCGGGCTCTTCAACCAGACCCCACCAGCCTCCTGCTCGCTGGTTGCTAGCGCCCGGCCTGGGTACCCATCACAGTGGGCATGATGCTGGCACCGGGCTGGGCATGAGGCCGGGACCCAGCAGAGAAAGTGGTTTTAGAGGTGGAAGGGCCATCATCCAACTGAACCCAGGCGTCAGCTTTTGCTGGTGGGGGACCTGACACCCAGATAGAGGGAGGTTCTGCCCGGGCCTAGGATGGGCCCGACACAAAGCTGGGGTGGCACCAGGGCCAGAATCCCGGGGGTCCGATCGCCAGCCCCACATGTGGCACTGAGTCCCAAGGGGACAGAGCAGGTGGAGGGCAGGTGAGCACCTCCCAAGCCCCTCCACATCTCCCTGAATTTCCCACCAGGAAGGAGACAGTCAGATTGGTATGACTGATGAGCACCAAGACTGGCAGGAGGGAGACTTGGCCTGGTCCCGGCAGGAGGGAGGGGCAGGAGGGAGGGGGCAGGGGGCAGAGGCAGGAGGGAGGGGACAGGGAGCAGGAGGCAGGGGCAAGAGGGAGGGGGCAGGGAGCAGGGGCAGAAGGCAGGGGGCAGGAGGGAGGGGGCAGGAGAGGGCAGGGGGGAGGGGGCAGGGGCAGGGGCAGGGGGCAGGGGGAGGGGGCAGGAGGGAGGGGGCAGGAGGCAAGGGAAGGGACTCAGTCTCCTATTCCTGCCCAGGCTATCCCTCTCAGCCTCAGAGGCCAGTGGCCGAGTCCCAGCCAGACAGCCAGTCTTGCCGTGACCTCTAATGTCATTCTAGGCGTCCTCTTCTCAGCCTCCACTGTTCTGAGACGATGGCCTCTGAATGAACGGATGCTCAGGAGGTGAGCGTCATGCGGTGGGTCCACTGGGGTCCAGGGTCCTGACCGGGTACTCTGACATGGAGGGAGGGGGCGCATACAGGCAATCCAGGTGTTAGCTATCTTGCTGTCCCGTGACCTTGGCCTCCACATCAAGCAGAGGTAAGTGGGCCCGAGATGGTAACTGGGCCGTAAACATCCCCAGGGCTGGGCCTGGCCCCCTGGTCCTTCAGCGCTTGTCCGGCCTCCTTGGGCAGCCCCCCGCCTGTCTGGCTGTGTGTCGCTGGGCGTTCGCTCAACCTCTCTGTGCCATAGGAGGTGACGAGGGTGCTCACATCACAGAGCACCGTGAGCTGACACTCAGAAGATGCCGTAGCACCTGATGCACAGAAAACGCTACGTCTGTCCAGTCACAGACGTCGTGGATCAAGACGAGGGATTTGGGGAGCAGCCAGGTGTGGCCCTGCTCTCAGGGTTCTCCCAGGTCTGGGGCGGCAGACACACGGCTCACGTCAACCCTCGCGGGCAGCCTGGGGCAGGAGAGGGGGACTTACTCCTGGGGACGTGGGGCTTGGAGGGAGGCCGGAGAGGGACGCCGTGCGGCTGGAGGTACGAAACCTCTTTCCATACTCAGCGCACACGGTGGGGCTTGGGTGGGGGTGTAGGAGGCTGGGGGCACAGGGAGGGGTCACGGCCGGGCGGGCCGGCTCTAGAAGGTCTGACCTTGCGCTGGTGAGTGGCTCTGGGGTCAGTGGCCGGAAAGGCCATCCGTTTGTCCCCTCCATGGAAGGCCACGAGGCCCCCACGGGCCCGGCCGAGGTGAGCTCTGCCCCCGTGGGGCCTGGTACAGACAGGAGGCATCTGGCTCTCATTATCCCTGTGTCCCAGGGTCTCCCTTCTCGGGTCCAGGCCGGGGTACGAGGCGGGAGGGAAGCCTCCATGCGGCCGGCGGGGGGTGGGGGGCGACCCCGCGCAGCTGGATGCAATTAGGAAAGCTGAGAAGTTATTATTTGGGGGTTAAATCAGAACTAATCTCCCCAAGGTGGTGGTCAGGCCCCCTCAAGAATGCGTTCTCGTGATGCAGCCCTCTGGGCCCCAGGGAGTGGGCTCCCTGAGCTCTAGGGATGTGAGGAAAGGGCACAGGGAGGGTGACGCCACCCCCCAGGCCCGACCTGGCCGAAACGGGGGCCTTGGTGACTCCGTCCACCTCCCGCCACGTCCCCGGGCCCCCGGCAGCCTCTGTCCCTCCGTCTGTCCGTCCGTCCGTCCCTCGCTCCCTCCTGCCAGCTATGGCATCGCCTGCTGTGGGGCCCGGAGCTGGGACCGGGCGAGTGGCTCCCCCCACCTCCACCGGGGAAAGCAGCCCTGCTCTTGGCCTTGAGCGGCCTGCAGCCTACGGAGCGGCCAGGCTGCAGGGGCCTGCAAACATGACCGGGGCTGTTTATTCAGCTGTCTGAGTCGGCGCAGGCTCCCCCGCTGGGGCCTGGTCTTTCTAGAGTCGAAACACTCAGCCCTGTCCCCACCCCTGGGCGGTGGCCTCCTCAAGGCAGGACTGCTCTGTGGGAGGCTTTCGTGGACAAGCCACAGCCCCCTGGCCGGAGCCCTGCAGACAGTGAGACCCCGGGGTCGGGGGGGGGAGACCCTCTCAGGGTACTTGTCTCCCCCACCCCGCACCGTGGTTTTTGTGTCTGGACAGGGTCCCTGTGCACAGGAAGCAGATAGCACCCTGGGTCTGGGGCACCCGAGGAGCATTTGACAAAGGGACACAGGTGTGGGCAGAGCTGAGGAGTTTGCGGGGGTGGCGGCCCGAGGTGGGGGAGGGAGGGTCTGTCCCGCTCAGCCTCCAGGGTCCACAGGAGCAGGGGTAGGGTGGGGGGGGGGGTCGGGCGACGTAAAGGGCGAGTGGCCAGCACAGGCCCGGAAGAAGCAAGGCGGCCCCCTGGCCGGTGCAGGGATGGAGAGAACCCGTCTGTAGCGGCCAAACCCCTTCCTGCTGCGGAAGCCTAGACAGTCGTGCTTACGGCCAATGCACGGTGGGAGTGCTATAGCTAGTTTCTTCTAGAAACTTCCAGGCCCCGTCAAGGGGAGGCATCTATTTCCCTGCCCTCCCACAAGTAGAAGGGATGGAAGGGTGCCGTGCGAGTGCGGGGGTAGGGCTGTGGCGCAGCTCCCTGGGGCACTCGGTTTAGGAACCGGCTGGTGAGGAACGGTCACGTGGACGGGTCTCAGCCCACAGCGGTCGGCAGCCGGCTGGCCGGCCTGCAGGTGGTTCCGGTTCCTAGACCCTGAGCCGCCTCCAGCGAGGCCCCCGGCGGGGTGGGGCAGAGAGGAGGCGTTCCTGCTGTGTCCCGTCCAAATTCCGGACCCAGGGAGGCCGTGAGTGTGGTAAAACGGCCACGGTCAGCATCCACCCGTTAGCGGTGAACCCAGCGGCCACAACAAACATCGGACACGGTTGGCGGCCGGCATCTGTGAGCAGCCTCTCCGGGCTGTGAGGAAGC
Organism: Panthera uncia; assembly: GCF_023721935.1. Classification (NCBI taxonomy): domain Eukaryota; kingdom Metazoa; phylum Chordata; class Mammalia; order Carnivora; family Felidae; genus Panthera; species Panthera uncia. The sequence continues at coordinate 134,788,259 of NC_064809.1, read as the reverse complement.
CCGGCCTTTTCTCGTCACTTTGAACGAGACCTTCGGGCCTTCGTGGGCTCTGCACCTGCTACCCTGCAAGGGCCCCGCGCCGGGCAGTGGCTCGGGGCACGACAGGGAGGTGGGGGTGCCCAGGGAGTTAGGCGGAGGGCCGAGGCCTGCAGCGCAGGCCCGGTGTCCAGAGGCCGGGAAGATGAGGTCACGAGGACGCGGCCCAGGGTTCAGTGCGCCTGTGACGGCGTCCTGGGGACGAAGGGGAGAGAGCACACCACGGCCGTAGAGTGAAGTCACAAAGCTGAGAGACTGAGCGCCAAGGACAGACGGACCGGCTACATCCTGAGGGACAGACTGTCTCTTTCTTCCATCTCCTTAAGTTTACAGTTGAAGGAGCGACAGACACGGGACCAAGCCACCGGGAGGGCGAAGCGAGGTGCAGGGCGGGCATGTGCAGAGCGTCCATAATGCCTCAGCAGCCTGCGTGGGTTTTCACCCAAAGCTGAGCCCGGGTCTGGCCCAAGCTGCTGCTCAGAACGTATACAGGACGGAAGGAAATCCCACACTAACCCCCAGTCCCCATGACGCCTTCCCCCGGAGGGAAGCTTCAGGATTAAAATCTGATGCCTTCGAACTCTACCCATGGAATAGTCACTTGGGTAAACTGCTGCTTTCCCTTTTTGCCTTGGCCGCCAGGGAGCTTTGAACCAAAGTTGTGAGCACCTCTCTGGCTCCACTTAGACTCAGCTCCTTGCCCTCGCCTTCTCTTCATTTTTGGCCTCCGCTTTTAATTACATGCCCCATGGCGTGTTCGTTGTACCCCTAAACCTTTTCTGGGCAAGGCCTGACTCCTTTCTTCGGGGTCCTCAGTCCCCACACCCTTTGGATGCCCCCACCCCCGAGTGATGTGGAATTCTGCCCTTGGGAAAGCCTGGGATGCTCATGTCCTGGGCTTGGGCTCAAAGCCCTGGCCCCCTAGTCAGTGTGGTGCCGGGACCCCTCCGCCCACACTTGCCCCGTCAGTGGGCGCTTGCAAGACGCTGAGTAGGGAAGGGACACACAGGTAGAGGTTAAGCGGCAGCTGTCCACCTTGCTTCTATATCTTCTCCTTTTCCGATTCTTGGTTCATCTTTAGCCTGGCCCCTGGCCTCGCGAGTACAGCAGGCCCAAAGCGCCCCTCGCCCCCCAGGCTGAGCTGTCTCCTCTCATCGGACGGGACCCTCAGATGGCACCCTAGCCCTCTGCCCCTAGGAGCTCACGGTCTGGCCAGGAGACGGGGCAATGGACAAAGTTGTGGGGGCCGAGAGCCCCGGGGCAGGCGGGGACCATCCGAAGAGGCTGCCTGCCGGAGGGCGCCCCGGAGGGGAGACCGGCAGCCAGCAGGAGGCGGTGTCGGGGACAGCAGGGGGGAAGGAGGCTGAGGAAAGATCAGACCAGGTGGATGGACAGCTCTTCTGAAGCCGAGGAGATGAGAAGGTCCTTTTCAAACGTCTGCTACCGGGCCAGAGAGTCCTGTGTCAGCCGAGACCGGGAGGTGGGACTCCCATGGGCCTGGGGAGGTGGGGGCAGGTGGGAGGCTCAGGTGGGCTGTGCCTTCAGGGAGGCAACGGGGAGCCACAGAAGGTTATGGGGGGAGTGTGTGTGTGTGTGTGTGTGTGTGGCAGGCCCTCAGATGCTCACGCTGAACACAGTTCTGATCTGCTCATTTATTTGGGCACAATGACCCCTCCGACAAGGGGGCATAACCGTCCTTGCCTGGTGTGGGGGATGAGCCGTTGTCTCCACGACTGGCACCCCACAGCCGGCCAGGCAGCCGCAGAGCGGAGGGAGATATCTCAGGGAGGGATCACAGACATTCTTGCCAGCTTTTGACATTAAAATAGACTTTGGAAAGCATGGCTGAGACATTTTGAAAGAAAAACAACAAAAGAAACTTCTAGAAGCCAGAACCCCGGCCAACATGAGTTCTTGTCCCAAACAGCCGCTCTGGAGAGATGAGGAGCCGGTGACCCCGACCTGGCACCACTATGGGGTCGATGGGGACCAGGGGCTGGACCTGAGAAGGGTCGCAGCCTATGCAGGCTGCCTCAGGGTCCTGGAGCGGCCGTAAGAGCAGGTGCTCGTTTCTAGGTGCTCGTTTCCTTCCAGAGGCCTGGCTGGAAGGGGGGACCCCCCAGGGGGGTGCCTGCCTGGACAGATGGCGTCTGAGGCTGGGCACCCCTGGCCGTGACGCCGTCGTCATCAGATCCTGCTGGAACAGGACTCTGAGTTGGCTCAGTTTACCCCGTTGACCAGAATCGTCAGGCTGCTAGATCCGGAGGTCTAGATACAAATTCAACTGCGAAGGAGAGAAATCCATTTCCCCGGGGCTGGACGTAGCCATCTTTCCTCAAGGATGCTCGGGGGGTAGAGCCCGGCTGGGAGGTCTCAGCCCCTGCAGTCCCCAGCCCAGAGCTGGTGGCATGGGGACCCGTGGACACCTACCGGTTCCCGGGTTTGACCTTGGCCCCCCCCACCCCCCACAACGATCCCCGGACGTGGAGTCTCGGGTCTGAATTCCCACGGGGCCAGGAGCTGAGACTATGCGGCTACACTGGCTTAGTGGGAACCTAAAGCCTGGATTATTTTTCTTTGGGGCGGAGGAGGTGGCCGGTCCCGGAGACATTTCACTTGTAAATTAGGTCTTGGCTTTTCTCTCCCCTCTGTCTTCCCTCCCCCCACCCCAATGTCCAGCCCAGGGAGCGGTGGGCTGGTCACAGAGAGTGGTGCCGGCAGAGGCTTCTGGGCGGACAAGTTGCTGGACACTGGTTCAAGGTCCCCACACCCCGCCTGCCTCGGGCAGGAGCTGCTTCCGGCCACAGCGCAGACAATGCGCCAGCGGGGGAGGGGTGGCCTGGGGCCAGAACCCCTCCCCCCCTTCCCAGCCACACAGGAAGACAGCATGTCCTGGAGTGAACCCGCAGCCAGGCGCTGTGATTTAGGGTGCCAGATTCCCAGAGGAAGCATCTCCATGTGAATCAGACCGATTCCTTTCAACTTTAAAATGATGAGGGGCCCTAAGACCCTGCCTGGAGGGTAGGTGGGGGCTTTAGAAAATATCGCCCTCCTCATCTGCACCTCTCTTGCAGCCCTGGCCCAGGGTTAGGGTGACCTTTCCACCACAGGGCCTTTGCACCAGCTACGCCCGCTGCCTGACACGCTGTCCTCCAGGTTTCGGCTGCGATGCTTCCCTATGGCCTGTGTCCCTCTCTGCCCTTGCAGGAGGGTCCCTCCAGTCAGGTCGCTCGTGTTAAACGTGCTCATGTGTTGTCTGTTACCCCTGCCCTGCCCCCCTCCCCCCAACACTGGCTCTAAGCTATGCTGGGACCTGCCTGTCTCGGTCCCAGCTGTATCCAGTGGGACTGTATGAGTTCTCCCCAGTCACTGCCACCCGGCCTTCCCTGCCCAACCCCCACCTGGCAGTCCCCCCCTGCACCCTGCAGGGCTCAGCAGTCATGACCCCGTACCAGGCCCCAATGTGTCTGTCTGCTCACCGGTTTCCCCACCCTAGAAACGCCCCCTCAGCCTGGGCCAAGGGAGCCGACCGGCCCTCTGCAGGGCGGTCTGTGACCTGGGCCTCTGGGCCTCACCACAGACCGTCCTCCCTCTGGGTGCGGCCCAACAATTGGGGTGAGGATTCTGGCACCGGGGGCTGGGTGCTCCAGTGACCGGTCAGGGTCAAAGCCGCTGACAGCCGCCTTCTTCTGTGACACCAGGGCTGGCCCCTGGAGACAGGAAGATCCCCCTGCCACCGGCTCTGTGGACCAGGAGGCCGGCTTGCAGAGCCTGCTGGGAGGACCTGGGCTCCCGGATCAGTGCAGAGAGCAGACGTCTGGAGTGGAGCTGCCCTCCCCGAGCCTGGAGGTCCGAGCGCCAGCCCCAGCCCTGCTCCAGCGGGCAGGCCTTCCCACCCTCCCCGCAACCTGGCCGAGGACCCGGCTGCTGGCCGCTGTCCCTAGCCTGTGGCACTCGCCCAGGTCCCCCAGCCCAGCCGTACCCGGAGCCTTGCGTGTCCCGTACCCAATGCCAGCAGCACTCCGGGCTCTGCTCCCATCCCATAGACTCAGCCAAGCAGCGACGCCTCAGGGAAGCCCTCCGGGATCTGCCTGCTCTGCTCTCTCTGGCACCTGAAATTGTCCCAGCACTGAGAAGGGCAGTTTGAGCAGCTCTGACTGGGTTTCTCTCTTGCTTGCCTTGGCTTTTTTTTCCCCCCCTGAGGGGAAGGTGTTCAATTTTTTGCTTATTTTGGTATTTCCAAAATCTCTTAGCATGAAACCTGGCATACAGCGGGCCGCAAGAAAGTACTTGTTGGTTGACGTCCTGCTGCGTGAGTGGGCTGGACCGGTGGCCCGATCCCTGGTCCTCAGAGAGTGAGAGAATGTGTGTGCGTGTGTGTGTGTGTGTGTGTGTGTGCACGCCCCTTCCTCCCCACCCTCTCCGCTGCGATCGGGGAGGACCATTCCACGGGTCCGCCCGGGCCCGGGTGTCCCCAGCCTGGAGCTCAGGAGACTCAGACCTGCTCTGTGGGCCAACTCACCACTCTGGAAACTTCCCTGGAGTCCCGGCTTCTCCCCCACCCCGCCGCCTCTACCGCTGCCCTGGTTACTTGGGGTTTAGGTATCGGCTCCAGGGTCCCTCTCCCTCGCCCCGGTGACAGAGAGCACGGGGTACTATGCGGCCATGAAAAGGCACGAAGCACGATGAAATTCTTCACACCCACGAGGAGGCTAGATAATCATAATCATGACCATGAAAACACAAGGGAAACAGCAGGATGGGAAGAAGCTGGGACCCTGGTTCAGTCCCTGGGGGCAAGTTTGGCGGCAGCCCCGCTCGTGGCTGTGCCCCAGGAAAGCGGGGAGCAGTGGCTCCAGCAGGCCCCGCACGCCCACGTGCACCGCGGCACGACACAAAACGCCGAGGGGGGGCGGGGGGCTCCGCTGCGTCCCACTCGCCGCCCCCTGGGGTGCAGGGGTGCAGTTGAGAGCAACCCGGGTCCTCATCATGCCCCCCTACGGCCACCCAGGCAGACACCCCTCCCGAGAGGTGAAGGAACCCGCCCGGGCACACTCCTCCCGCGCCCTTCCCGACTCGCTGCCCGCGGCCACGTCCTTTCCTGGCTGCAGGGCGCCCTCTGGTGGGCGCACTTGGAGTTGCCGGGGACCCACAGGAGAAACCCGGGGTGGAGCGGACCCCAAGGTCAAGCCAGAGGCCAGGGCGGCCTGGGGACAAAGACCTGCCCACACGAGTCCTGGGGACGGGCTGGCGGGGAGGCAGAAACCTCTGATTTCTCAGGCGTGGGTGGTGTTCCTGCCCCAAGGCGCAGAGGGGACGGGGAGCCCCGGAAGGGCTCCGGTCTGCATCTCCCAGGGACGCACTTCCTCCCAGCCTGTCGGGGGCACTGTGGACCTCCAGCCACAACGATGCCGCGTCTACCCGCAGAGGAGAGGATGCCCCCTGCCCTCGGCCACGCAGAGCGAGGAGACCCCGGGCCGGGACTGAGGGCGGGGCTGGGAGGGGTGACACTGTGACCTGTAACAAGAAACAGTGTGCTGATCTGCAGAGCAGTTCTGGCACAGGGAGCTCCCTGGGAATTTCCTGAGAGCTGAGAACGGCAAAGGTGTCTTTTGTCATGTGAATGAGGTGGCTTGGGGGTGGGGTGGCGGGGCCCACACCTGAGGATGGGGGCTGGTCACCAGAAGAACCCACTTGGGGGTCAAAGGGCTGGAATTTTCCCTCTCTGCCCTCCTGCCCCCTTCCTGAGAGGAGAGGGGCCGGAGGGGAGGATCAGTCCCCAAGGGCCAGCGATGTCCTTAGCCTGTGGGGCCGGACACTGTCTCCTGGCAGATGGTGTCGCACCGAGTGCAATTGTAGGACACCCCTGGCTGCTGTCCAACGGTGGCTTGGTGACGGAAGGAACCCCCATGTCAGAATTAGGTGCGGAACTTCTTAGAGGGTGACCGAACCACCTGTCACGTCTCCTCCCGTTACTTCCATGGAAAACTGAAGCCGAACTGGGCAGCTCTTGTCCAGAGACGGTAACATGGCGGGGGGGGGGGGGCGGGGGGGGGGAATCCAGGTTCAAAACTGGACCCACCGGGTGGGGAAGAGATTTTCCTTCTTGTCATAACCTCAAATACCACCGTCACCGTCTCCATCACGACCATCATCACTTGCCAAAGAAACTCTCAGCGGTCATCACTGGGCAGCCCACGCCAGCCCCGGCCATATAGTCATGGTCCCTTCCACACATACCCCAGCCGCGACTCTGGACTCAGGTTGGTGGGGGTGAGGCAGGGTATAGGCGGTCATCGGCCCCAGATCTGCCCAGATCTCTCTCTATCTCGGAGGGACAGGGACAGATTCACCACCCTGGGACCCCGGCCGAGATGGAGGGCAAAGGGGCTGTACGGGACAAGGGAAGGGAGTGTCTCAGACTAGCTGGGACAACCAGGAGGGCTCCCTGGAGGAGGTGCCAGCCACTTCAGTGGGCTGGAGAAGCGTTTCAGGAGTCTCCTGGTGAAGAAGGGCTGGGAAGGGATGCTGTAGGCAATGTGCCCAAAATAGATCATGGGGGGGGGGTCCCTGTGGTCAGAGGGGGTGAGTGGGGGCTGGAGCCTCAGTGCAAGTGGGCTTGATGAGGGTGGGGTGCAGGGACTGTGCTCCTGGGAACCACAGGGAGGTCCCCTATGGGGACAGGCAGGCGTTACACCCCATTTCTAGATCAAAGCTCCAAAACTTTTAAAGGAAGCCACTCACCGAACACTGGAGCGCAGCCCAAGCTTGCGTGGCCTCCGGGCTCAGCTGACAGGCCTCACTCTTGCTCACCTCCGTGTCTTTGCTCATGCTGGTCCCTCGGCCCCAAAGATTGTCCCTTGGAACGTCCACCAGCCCGGCAACGGCTCTGTCCCCCAGGAAGCTTTCCCCGACCACTGCTGTCTGGGCAGCCCTCCCTGGGGTTCTCACAGCCCTAGGCTCTTGTCAGTTTTTCTGGCACCTCCGTGGGACCCCTGGGCTCTGGCCTGCCGTCAGACTCCGCCGGTGGTCTCCCCTCCTCCTCTGGCTGTCACCAGTGCCAGGGAATGAGCCTCTGTCCCCAATGACCGAGAGTGCCATGCCCAGAGAGGCTGGAACCTTGCCCAGGGTCTCCTGGCTGGGACAGGACAGCAGGCCCCCTCAGCTTGTCCCTTATCTGGCGGGGGGGGGGGGCGAGGGGTTCCTCCACACTTGCCCGTCCTGGGCCACAGGCCCTGGAGGGGACCAAAGTCCCAGGGCCTCAGAAAGTCTGCACCTACATTTCTGGCTTCATAAGAGTTCGACCAGAATAGGCACCTCCCTGGCCAGAGAAGGACGCACCTGCCGGGTGGACCCGGCCAAGCAAACCATCCCAGCAATGTATTCACTTGATATATTTATGTATTTGCTGCCGCTGCTGTTACCATCCTGTGAAGGGCTGAAGAGCCAGTGTGATTCGATTCCAGGCCTTTCTGGCACCCCTGCGGGCTGTCACTCCATTCACACTTGCTTGCAGGACCCAGTTGTGACGGCCCCGGGGAGCCCCCAGCACCAGTCCAGACACGGCAGACGGTGTCTTCTCCTCCCATGAGGTGCCTTGGGGAGGAATGCAGCCCCCGATTCCCACAGGGAGTGTGCGCAGAGGAGCTGGGTTCAGACCCACTCTGAAGACTGGGAACCCCCCAGTGGGTGGCTCAGTCGGTTCAGCGTCCGACTTCGGCTCAGGTCATGATCTCGCGTTTCGTGGGTTCGAGCCCCGCGTCGGGCTCTGTGCTGACAGCTCGGAGCCGGGAGCCCTTTTCAGATTCTGTGTCTCCCTCCCTCTCTGCCCCTCTCCCACTTTGCTCTCTCTCTCTCTCTCTCAAATATAAATAAATAAGCATTAAAAAAAAAAGACGGGGAACCCCCCAGCTCCCTCAAGGAGCAGCTCCGAATGGGGCGTTTCTCTCAGTTAAACCTGGATGCAGGTGAGTGGGGGGCAGAGGGGGAAGCAAATCTGGATGGGCCAACACAGTTCCATCACCTCCTCCATTCATTCATTCGTTCATTCATTCACCACTATGGGGTGCTGCCCAGGCGACAGGCCACAGGGCATTAGGGCTGGCCCAGGACTCAGCATTGGTGACAACCTCCCATTTCACAGCTGACCAAACCGAGGGCCAGAACTCGAGATCCAAAGGCATCTTCTGGACCAGGACCGGATCCTGCCCCGACACCCCGGACGCTCCTTCTGGTGGCACGTGTGCGTCTCAGGCCAAGATGAGGAACCCCCATGAGGGCGCATGCAGAGGGGTGGGGTCCGCGCTCCCACCTCCCCAGGGCCCTCGACGATGCAGGCAAGGAAGTCCACGTGGCCAGGCCGGGGACCCCAGCCCACGGGTAGGATGCTGGGTCTGCTACAGGAGGGGTGGTGGTGCAGCCAGGGGACCCCCTTGGATGCCGGGGCCAGCGCACTTGGGCGTGAGTCCTTCCTTGGCCACCGGGCGACCCTGGCGGTTCTCCCCGCCTGCGCTTTCTTCCCACCCTTAAAGCAGGGGCTCCGGCCTGATGCTTGGACTCTGGGTCATGTGGGGCGTGGACGCCCATTCCCGGCTGCTGCCGCAGCCAGTGGTCAAGCCCTGGTGCCGAGGCTCCAGCGCCTGAGACGAAGAACTCCGGTCCCATCGATTTGGGGAGGTCAACCTGGCAAATAGGATTATGGCCACGGTTGCAATGACATTTCGGACAGCTAATCCAGCTTCCTGAGGATGAGTCCTCGGCTCAGAAAGAAGCTTCCCACTCCCCCAAATGAGTGGGTCCTAGTCGACACTCTTCTTGCGAACAGGAATGGCTGGGCGTGTGTGTGTGTGTGTGTGTGTGCACCTCTTCCTTTATTCCTTCAGCACAGAATTCCTGGGCCTGGCTGTCGGCGAGGAGGGCTGAGCTGAACCCCCAGGGAGGAGGTCTGAATAATCGTTTGGGTGGATCCAGGCCAGGGACATCTGAGTAGATCACGGGGTGGGGAGAGGTTGGTGACTGTGTGACCCAATGTCCATCTCCCCATCTGCCTTCGTAACAGACAGAGCTCCAATTTTAGCCGGGGGTAGGGCTGCTCAGTGAAAAGACCGCATTTCCCAGCCTTCCTTGCAGCTAGCAATGGCCATGTGACCAAGTTCTGGCCAATGAGAAGTAAGCGGGAGTGTCCTGGAATGGATCCCAGGAATGCCCTTATTTGGTCCTTCTTCTTCCATCTTGCATCCTGGAAAGTAGATGTGATGGCAGAGCCCTAGCAGCCACCTTGCAGTCAGAGGTGAAGGGACACATGCTCAGGAAGGCAGAGGGATGAGTTGTCAGGGGCCTGGGTCCCTGATGCCAGATATGGCCTTTATCCCAGTCCTAGTTTACCTACATCTAGACTTCTTTTATGGGAAAGAAAAATACACATTTATCTTGCTTAAGCACTGCTGTTTGGAATTTGATCATAATATGCGGTTGAACCCAGTCAGACCTGGGTGTATGGGGGAACAGCATTTGGAGAGGAGAACAACACGTGCGAAAGCCCGAGGCGTGATCCACTTGGGGGGACTGCGTAGGGTGGACCGGATCACGCGGTGCCAGCAGGGCGGGCCCTGACCCTGGGTATACGGCCTCCTGCACGGCGCTGAGGAGCTGGGGCCACACCCTCCAGACCAGAAACTGTGAAGTCAAAGGCCTGGAGGGGCCCATCGAAACATCCCGAGTGGCATGGGGGGTGTCGGGCAGCAGTCGTGGAGAGGGCCGTGGTGCGACAGGAATCTCAAGGGTGTGACAGGCTGCTGGGTGTCCTCCAGAAGCCGTCGTCCCCTTCTCCCTTCTCCCCTGGTTGGGCTCCCTCCTGTCGTGTGGAGTGCAGCCCCCTGGCAGCTGGGCGTGGCCACCGACCCGAACGGTGGACCACAGTCTACTGCCCCAGACCCTGGGCTGAATGGCATTAGGGGCGTGTGTCAGGAGCCCAGAATGCCCAGGGCTTGAAAGGCTGCCCTTGTGCGGGGCGGGGGGTGAGGGAGAGCTAGTGAAGTCCAGGCCTTTCCTGTCATGGGAATGAGGTAGACTCCGGGCCACGTTTTCGAAGTTTCTATTTGTCGCGGGCTTTTTCAAAGCGGGAAAGGGTCTTGAAGTTTTCTCAGTGCCTTTGTGGCATCTTTGGAGATGATCCTGTGGCCCTTCTCCCTTGACCTACTGGCGGAGCGTGCTTGGGCAGGTTTCCAGGGCAGTGGCATCCTCAAGGCCCTGAGCCCCCCATCCCCCTGCCTCAGTTCCCTCGTCTGTCAGTGGGGGCTCGCTCACAGGGCTGCGCCGAGGAGTAGGCCAAGGAACAGAGTCTGTGCCACACGCGTGTGTTAAATACAACACGGTTTCTCTTCCTGCCCTGCTCACTGAGGGGCCTGTGACCCAAGCCAGACCAATCGCAGGCAGCGAGAGTCAATCTTGCAACTTTGTTGGAACCGTGGGAGAGGAAGCTCTTTCCTCCTGCCGTCCTGGGGCTGCAGGGTAGGGGCCTGGGCTGGGAGGGGCTGCTGCCTGGGGTGGAAAGGGGCTGCCTGAGAACGAGGCCAACTCCTAGGTAAGCAGAACCAACAGAAGGAGAAACAGGGATCACTGGTAATTTTACCTGAGCCCTGGATTCAGCTCTGCCTGAAGCCGCACTGGCCTTGGGCGCCTCAGTCACCTGGCTCGAAGGTTCCCCTCTTTCATTCCTTACAGCCTGGCCTCTGTCATCTGCAACAGGAAAAGTCCTGACTAATACAGGGGGCAGCAAGCTACGGCCAGGGGCCAAATGCCCAAGCGAAGAATGGATTTTACACGGTTACAGAGTTGTAAAGAAAACGAACAAATCGAAGAAGATTATGTGATAGAGACTGCATGTGGCCCCTGCAAAATCGGAAATGTTTACCATCTGGCCCTTTACAGAAAAAGTTGGCCAAATCCTGGATTAATACATTTCTTACTAAATTCTTTTTTCTTTTCTTTTCTTTTCTCTTTTCTTTTCCTTTTCTTTTCCTTTCTTCTTTTCTCTTCTCTTTCCTTTCCTTTCCTCTTTTCTTTTCTTTTCTCTTTTCTTTTCTTTTTCCTTTCCTTTCCTCTTTCCTTTTTCTTTTCTTTTCTCTTTTCTTTTTCCTTTCCTTTCCTCTTTTCTTTTCTCTTTCCTGTTTTCTCTTTCCTTTTTTTTCTCTTTCCTTTCCTCTCCCCCTTTCTTTTCTCTTTCCTTTCCTTTCCTCTTTTCTCTTTCTCTTTTCTTTTCTTTTTCCTTTCCTTTCCTCTTTCCTCTTTTATTTTCTTTCCTTTCCTCTTTCCTTTTTCTTTTCTTTGCTTTTCTCTTTTTTTTTCCTTTCCTTTCCTTTCCTCTTTCCTCTTTTCTCTTTCCTCCTTTCTTTTCTTTTCTCTTTCCTCTTTCCTCTTTTCTCTTTCCTTTCCTCTTTTCTTTTCTTTTCCTTTCTTTTCGTTTCTTGAGGTGGGGGAGGGGCAGAGAGGGAGAGACAGAATCCTAAGCCGGCTCCATGCCAAGCACGGAGCCTGACATGGGGCTCGATCTCACGACCATGAGATCATGACCATGAGATCACGGCCTGAGCCGAAATCAAGATTAATCAAGTTAATCACGCTTAACTGACTGAGCCACCCAGGCGCCCCTCTTACGAACACGCTTAATCTCAGCACTTGGTTTTACTGATTTTCATCTTCCCTTTTAGCGGTGGAAGCAATGCATTTGCCCGAGCGCGGCTTTGACTGCCTTCTGCACGTGTGGCGTGCGGTTCTCTGGAGGGCACTTTCACAACTGGCCGCCCCACCCAAGTGCCGCCACGGGGTCTCGTCTCCCATGCTCACTGCCCTGTCCCGAGGGGCTTCTGAGTGTCCTGGGTCTTTGCAAAGAGGGAGGGGAAGGGGTTTGCACACGGACATCTGGATAGGGAGGGAAAGTCCTGGGTCCCAGGCAGACAGACGTCTTTCCGATGGAAAACTCATGGGTTCTGTGCTGGCAGGTGCAAGACCCTGATGGAAGGTTCTCACTCCACAGCAGTGAGAAGAGTGGCTGTATAGAGGGTGGCCAACATGGCCTGGCCCTCCCGGACTGTCTGGTTCCAGGACGGGAAGTCTCTCACGCTGGGGAACCTCCCCGCCTCCCGTCCTGGGAGAGTCGGTCATCCCGGCTGGAGCACCTCCACCTGGGCAGGTATGTGACACTCTCCTGACGGTGGCCGTCCTCGGGCACCGGCTGAGCTGCCATATGATGGATCATGTCCGAGCAACTCTTCAAAGCCTGGCCCCCTGTGTCCCCAAGTGTCCTCCCAATGCCAGTCCCCCCGTCCCCTTGTTCCCCTCTGGCCCCAAATCCTGGGGGCCCTGGCTCCTTTCCACTCCGGCTCATGCAGCCCAAGTGACCATCTTCCAGTAGCTGGTGCCTGTTTTCTCTCTATTCTGCTGTGAAGATACGCAGTCGCTCTCCGCTTTTCTTAGACCCTCCCTCTGGATTGCAAAAGCCTGGCTGGAAAGTCTCTAAACTAGGGAGGGCCGTGTCCCCCCTTCTCCCTCTGGCCGTAACAATCCTACTTCCCATTTGGGCAGGTGCAGACCTCTGACTCAGCAGAGGATCCCCGATAAGCCAAGGGGGAAGCAACCCACTGATGCAAATTTCACAATGGTGCTTCGCTCTAAGACTTTTCTTTTCTTTATCCTGGTAGTTGTGTTCGCGGGCAGTGGGAGAGGCGCATCACAAGCCACCGTAAGCTAGAAGTCTGAACAAGGGCCGCTGAGCTGTTGGCCTCTCTGGGTTCAAGTGCCACATCTGGGGGGGGGGGAGGATCAGCCCCCCCTGTCCAGGCAGGTGGGGTCTGCATCAGCCAGGGTAAGTCACACAAGACGCAATAAACAAACCACCCCCCCATCACGGCACACTGATACGTTAAAGGTGGATTGCTCTCTCGAATCCCAGTTCAGCCGGGTCGGTGGGGTTCTCTTGGGTCCTCTGTCTGCCCAGCAGGTGTCAGTGGAGGGGATGACACCCACCTGAGAGTGAAGATGAGTGGAGGAAACCCGGTCACCAAGGTAACAATTTGTGATGCTTCCCTCCACAGGGGCCGACCTGACCCCCCGCACCTTTGAGCCAAATGGCAAGTTTGTGGCCCTGAGCCCCCCAACAAATGCCTCACCTGCTGGGTGCAAAACCTACACAGAGGTCAGAAGTCATGGCCCCGTCACATAGGATAGCCTGCACGTTTTATTTGTGATGAATGGTGGCCGGCCGCAGGAGCTGACTCTGTCCAGTTCTCTGGGCTTCTGGGCACCCCATGCAATCTTGTCTAGCTCTGGGGTCTGCCCTCGGGGAAGGGAGAAGCTCAGTCTGTCCTTCTCCAGGGGAGCCCTCGGCAGCACGTGGAGCATGGCTCTCTCGAGCTTCTGCTGGAACTCATCTGTCTCCTACAGCCTCTTCTCCCAGGCAGGCGCCGGTCCCCACTCACCAGAGGGTGCACTGCCCCTCCCACAAAGCGGGGGGACTCCTTCCCCTGGCCCCCTCCCTGCCAGGGGCTCTGGAAAACCTTGTGCACAGAGAGGATCTGGGATATGGACTCAGAACATTCATTTGTCCAGTAGGAGCATTTCCCAAATGTGCTGATCTCCAGAGCCATCGGAGTCTTTACTAAACATGCAGATTCCCAGGCCCCTTCCCCAGGACATTCTGGAGAAGTAGGTCTAGGGTAATCCAGGGGTGGGCCGCTCAGGCAAGCCTGGGATGCTCCATTCAGGACCCACCCCGGGTGGGCCTTCTCCCTCACCAGTCTTCAATAGCTCCCCAGTGCCCATGAAATCGAGTCCCTGCTCCTCAGCCTGGCATTTGCGCCTCTCTGTGTCTGAGCCCCTGTCTCCTGGTTTCGTCTTTTACCCTGGTCCACGACCTCCCAGCGCCCAGAAGCCCTTGTTCACGCTGTTCGGTCATTTGGATTTCTGCCTCCCTATCTCCGCACGTCCAAATCGTACTGTACTCGTTTTATATCGCCGTGGGGTCGATTACCACACACGAAGCAGCTTAAAACAACACCCCGTGGTTATCCCACGGTTGTGCGCGTGCGGAAGTCCGGCAAGGCGCGGCTGGTTCACCGCTCAGGGCCTCACAACGTGGGAGCCCACGTGAGGGCAGGCAGGAGCGCAGGTGGCTCTGGGGAGTTCGTGGCAGAATTCAGGTGCTGACACTGTAGGACCGAGGTGGCGGGTCCCCGGCGGCTGTGAGCCAGGGGCTGCTCTGGGCTCCTAGATTCCTTGCCGCGAGGCCTCCTCATCTTCAAAGCTGGTGATGGCGCCTCACATCCTTCCCGTGCTTCAAATCCCTCCGACTGCCTCAAGCCAGAGAATATTCTCTGCTGGCAAAGCGCTGGCGTGATTAGGTCCGTTGCACTTGGGATCCCCTTTGGATGAACTCAAAGTCAACCGATTAGTGATCTTATCACACCTTTGCCACGAAACGTAATGGGCATGCTATCTTGTCATAGTCACAGTCTCTGGGATTAGGGCAGGACATCTTGGGGGGTGGGGGGCTGTTAGGAATTCTGCCACCACAAATCTGCTCCTTTCCAGGCCCTTCTCATGTACCTCCCTACCCCTGGGGTTTGTCCCGTGCCATTGGCACCCTCCTCATGGCCTCCTGCCGCCCTGTGCCCCCCCTTGAGCTGGGGACTTCCAGCATCAGGATGTGGACGTGTGCATGAGGCACAGGCCCTGTCTCCCTAGAGGCCGAGACGCGCAGCGGAAGGAACCCGAGCTCTGCGCCTGACGGGCCTGGGTTCAAGTCCCAGCTTCACCAACGCGCGACCTCGGCCGAGGAGCAAGGCAGCGAGAACGGGGTGCGGTCGGCGCTGGACATGGTGGCTGAGCTCGGTCTCAAGGTTGAAAAGAGTCCCTGTCAGGTCCCTGCTCCCCACGGCTTGTAACATCTTGGGTCTTGGCTGCCGGCTCCCTCCTGGAAAGTCGTTTGTTCATTCATCGGTTGTTTATTGAGCACCTGCTGAGCGAGAACCAAAGCAGACGTGGACATGGTCCCCATGGAGCTTACAGGCTGGCGGTAGACAGGAAACAAGGAATGGCATATTGTCCTCAGTGTCACAAAGGGAACAATGGAATGTTATGATAGGGAATACCAGTGAGTGTGTTCAGGAGGAGGAATGTGTGGGCCCCTCCGATGTGGGACATTTATGCTGGAGCCACACAGAACCAGGGGAAGAACGCTGCACTGGAAGCAGAGACAGTGTGTGCAAAGGCCCTGGGGCAGGAGCCAGTTTCGTGTTTTGGTATGGACTCGAGTGTGTGTGTGCGTGCGCACACACACACACACACACACACACACGGGAAAGGGATGCATAGAGCTCTTCCCACCCCAGATGTCTCCCAACCTTGAGGCCATTCAGAGCTCCAGCCATCCCCCTGCAGACGCCGAGGAGAAACCACACTGTCCCGGGAGGGACTTACAGGTCTCCAACCCCGGAGATACCTTCCTCCGCCGCGCCGCCTCCCTCCCGTGGCCGGCAGGGGGCAGCACCACGCCGCGCCGCTGTCCCTCTGCGTCCGGAGGGGCGCTGCTCTGCGTCCTGCCCTCCCGGGGAAACCGAGGCACAGGGAGGCAGGTGGAGACCAAGAAGGGACCCAGGCGTCCCGCCCACCCGCAGGAACCCTCCCCTCTCCCCTGCCCCGCCCTGCCCGGCTGCTTCGGGAGCCGACCCGCCCTCGGGACGTCAGGCTCGGGATCCGACGGGGGTGGGCGGCTGGGGGGGACCCGCGCGGCCGGGGGTCTCGAGCGGTCGCCCAGACTGGAGCTGGGGAGGGGCCACCATCGCGGCCGTCGTTTTTCAAGCCCCGCCTCTGCCCAACAGCTCCTGACCATTCGCCCCATTCTCGGTCGCTGAGACTGAGGCTGGCGGCGGCGGGGGGCGCGGAGTGGTCCCCGGACTCGGTGACAGGGTCGGGGACCCCGCTCACCGCGCCGACCCGGACCCGGCGTGGCCCCGCGGCCCGCGACGCCCCGGCCCCAGTGCGCCCGCGGGCCCGCGCCTGAGCGTCCGTGGTGTCGCCGCCGGGGGGCAGCATCGGCCCGCGCGCCCGGCTCCTCCCGCCGCTCCCCGCTCCCAGCCGGCCCCGCTCCCGCCTCCGGCTGCTGCGTAGGGCTGGGCCCTGGCCCTCGGGGTCCGGCGCTCAGTTTCCCGTCCCACCGAGAGGGGCGCAGGGGACACCTGGGAGCGACGCTGTTACTCCACTTCTCTTTGAGCCTCAGTTTCCCTGCCTGTGTTCAATCTCCAACGTCCTTTTCCTCTGGGGGCCCTCCCCACGCGCCCGGCCCGGGACAGCGGCACCTGCGCGGCCTCTGACCGACGGGGCGGGCCGACGAAGGGCCGGCGCCCCGGTCGTGGCGAAGGTTTAGGGAACCTGCGAGGATTACCGGGGGATGGGGCAGCGATCTGAGCAGGACTGCAGGGGCACGGGTAGGTCAGGTAGCTAGAGTTCCCGCCCGGGGCTTGGCTAGGTGGGACCCAGGGTGTCTGGAAGCAACCGCCGCCGCCCTCCTCCCAGCCCCGCGAGTCTCGGGTCCCAGCGGGTCGTCGGGAATTAAGCGCTTCCCAGCTCCGTCCGCGCGCCCAAGGGTGGCACGCTCGAGGGCGTCCCGGGGCTGTGAGCGCGCGCAACAAGGGCTTGGCCAGGACAGCGGTTAGGCGGCTGGTGACGTTCCGCCCCTCAGGACAGACAGGGCTTCGGCGCAGCAGGGTCTGCGGGGCTGGCCACCCACTCGGCCCCCCCCCCCCCCCCGGCCTGTGCCAAACCGGACAGTTCTGAATGTGCGAGGCACCGCCGCGGGTTAGACCTCGCGCTCCGGGGCTCTGAACGTGAACACTGAGCCGGGCACTGCGGAGGGGACTGAGCAGACTTCGGGGACCTCGGGCAGTGCAAGATGGGACGCGGGGGCCCCCTCCACATCCTCCTCTCCCTCCCCATCACGGTGCTTAGCGCAATGGCTTCCGCAGGCGGTCATCCAAGCCATCCGCCTGCACCTGGCCGGGCCTGTCCGTCCCTTCCCGGTCCCCTCCGAGTTAGTCTCTCTGGCACCAGCGCTGACAGGCGGGGGTGACCCTGGGTGCCAGGGGAGGGCTGATCGAGGTCTGCCAGAGAAGCAGTGATGCTTGGGCTAAGGGTGTGGCCCAGGAGGCCCCCAAGTGTGTAATTGCTGGGGGGGAGGGGAAGCGTGCAAAAGAGGGTATGGGTTGCCTGTACGGGACGTTCCTCCGAGCCCCACCCCCACCCTTTCGGCCAGCCCCACCGCAGGTGTCTCTTCCCAGACGCACCCTCCCCTGCTGGCCGCACCCCCCCCCTCCGCGCACCCAATCCCCCTCCCCCTGCCCAGGCCCAGGAGGGCGATCGGAGGGGAGCCAGCCTGGGCCGGGGGGTGGTGGGGGGGTGGTGGATGTGTTTGTGTGTCACGGGGGAGGGAGGAGAAAAGGGAGGGGAGAGCCCGGGAGCGAGGGAGAGAGAGCGCGCGGCGAGCGAGGAGGGCGGGCGGGAGGCGGATCCTCCTACCTGGGGCGCGCTCGCTCGCTCGCAGCTCGCTTGCCGGGGCCGCGAGTCACCTGGGGAGGCGGACAAGTGCGGACACATTGGCCGCCGCGGCGCTCGGCGAGGCGCGCACGGCCCCAGGCGGCTGCGCCCAGTGGAGGCAGCTCCCGCCCGCCTGCCGTGCTCGGGCCCCGGCCCCCGGCCCCCGCCGGCGCTCGCAGGCCCCAGCGATCGCGCAGCCCAGCACCGAGGTCGCGGTCCCCGGCCCAGGTCACTACCCAGGCGCACGCGGCGGCGGCGGCGGCGGCGGCGGCGGCGGTGCCCCGAGCTCACCATGGTGGCAGCGCGCGCCGAGTCCTCGCGCGTCGCCGGCCGCCCGAGCCGCAGCGCCGGCTGAGAGCGGTCCACCGAAGCCCCCTGCCCTTGCCAGCTCCCCGCCCGGCCCGCGCGTCCCCTCCGGTCGCCGCTGTCTATGGCGCAGCCCCCCTCCCTGGATCATGCACAGAAACTTTCGCAAGTGGATTTTCTACGTGTTTCTCTGCTTTGGCGTCCTCTACGTGAAGCTCGGGTGAGTAGCCCCGTGGGCAGGGGCCGCAGCCCCGGGCAGGGGCAGCCGGGAGGAACCGGTTCCAGAGGGTCCCCGCGGAGACGTGGGGCCTGAGGGGGCACAGCCGGCTCCTGGGGATCCAAGGCTGGCCCGTGTATCGGGCCCTCCCCTCCCCCGGCCCAGCAGGGACGCCCCCGAGCCCCGTGAGCGGCGGGTACTCCCGAAGCGCGCCGGCTCCGGGGCTGCTGGAAGGAAAGCAGGGCGCGCGGGCGGCGGCTAGGCTCGCGGGTAGCGGCGAGCGTGCCCGGCGCGTACTTTCACCTGTTTGGGCTCCAGGCCCTGGGGGTGGGACGCGCCTTCCCTCCCCCGGGCTGCGCTGGGCGCCGAGCCCGGGCCGAGCGCTCGCCGTCTGGAGGGCGCGCCGGGGCCGGGAGCCGGGCGCGTCGGGCGGCCGGAAAGGCCTGGGCGGGCGGGGGGCGAGCACCCCGGCCGCGAGCCTGCAGGCCGGGGCACCTGCCCGGGCCCTTCGACCCTATCCATCACCCGGACGTGTTGAAATTGCCTTGACAACTCGTCCGGCTGGCTCGGGATGGGCCGCGCGGCGGGCCGGCCGCCTCGGGCTCGGTCCGGGGCCCGCGCCCCCGCCCGCCCTGGGCCCTGGGCCCGGCCCCCTCTCGCCGCGCTCGCTGCTCTCGCTGCAGTAGCTGCCCCGAGTCGTATTTCCACATTCCTGAACCCAGCCGAGTCCTTACCTGTTGAGCTGCGATCTCCTTTAGACAGAATCTGTCTCGGCCTCGCTCGAAGTGGGGGGTGGAGGGGCGAGGTGGCCGTGAGGGGGTGCGGTGCGCCGCGCTCCGGGGCCCCGCCGCGCCTTTCGCCCCTACTGTGCGCAGCCAGCCGCGGGGAGGCAGGCGGGTCCCGGCCGGAGCACGGGCGGCGGGCTGCCCGGCGGGAGGCGGAGACGCGGCTTCCCAGGCGGAGAGGTGAAGGCACCACCGGAGAATCGTCTCGTCTACCGCCCATCGCCCGTCCTTCTGTCGCCCCCTCCGCCGTTTTATAGATGGACAAACTGAGGCCGGTGGCTGCAGGGGCAGGGCTGGAAGGCCCCGACCTCGCCTCGGCTCTGCAGGCCTGGGCCGGTGTGCCTGCGGCCGCTGGTGGCTCTGTTTGTTGTGGGTCTGGGTGTCGGCTGTGTCCCTGGGTGTTTGTTTATGGGCGGTGAGGGTGCCGGCACCGAGTCCGCTAGGGGGTGGGGGTTGGGAGGGAGGCCCGGTTTGGGGATCCCCAGCAGCCCCCGCAGTTCCTCAGCTCTAAGGCCTCGTCCGCTCCCGGCGATCCTAGATTAAGCTCCCGTTTTAAGGATCAGGAAACTGAGCAAGGGAGGCCGAGTCGCTTGACCCCAAGGGTCAGTGGCAGAGCTCGGACTGGCTCTGGCCTCCACCACTGACCACTCCTCCTAGCACCCTGACACCAGTTCCTAAACGGGAGCCACCCCAAAGAACATCCACCCCCAGCTTGTGGGCTCTAGGACCCCCACTCCCCACCCCGGGCAGAGGAAGGAGATCCCGATGCCACCGACTTGGGCTCCCAGGGCTGGCTGCAGGGCTCTGAGACCTCCGGGTCCAGCTACCGACTGACTGTGGCTTCCCTCTCCCCACTTTCCTGGGCCTCCCTTTGCCCTCTGTGAACGAGGCTTCAGCTCTGGCCATCCTGAACACGATGGTGGCCGGTGTCTGAGTAGAGAGAGACCAGCCTGTGTGCCCAGGCACTGTGCCCGCCTCTCTGGGAGTGGGCAAGAGAGCCAGACTCTGCCTTCTGCACCACCCCCCTCCGGAGCCCTGGAGTGGGAAGCTTCTCCCTCTGCTGTGCCCCCTGAAACCCACACTCTCCCACTCCTGGGGGGAGAGGAGAAAATCTAGTGTCCCCCCCCCCCCCCCCCCGCAGAACCACATCCAGGAAAGCCAGGGAGCCGCCCTGGGATCTGCTAAGGGGAGGGGCTCTGCCTCTGCCAGTAGGGCAGCCCCTGCCCACCCGAACTGGAGCTGGGGGCTTGCTTTCTTTGCAAGCCACCTTGGCTGCACAAAGCCGGGAGGAGGCGGGAGCTGGGCCCAGATGTGACCTGAGGGGCTAATGACTTGGGAGCCCAGTGCATTAAGGGTGACGTTTTGGCTCCCCCCTCCCCCTCACTCATCGGTGGCCTTGGGTAAGCGCTCTAATCTCCCCGGGTCTGCCTCCCTCATCTGCAAAATGGGGTCACAGTAGCACCTCCTTCACCGTTCCGTGAAGATTAGTCTTGGGTGCCTGTGCCCTGGGGGTAGGGGTGGGGCCCAATAAACACCTGTGCACACCAGTCAAGCTCTTCTTACTGTTAATGACCTCGGGATCAGAGCCGCTGCCCGTGCCCTGGGGACCCCAGAGAGTGTATTTCAGGGCCTCAGAATCCCAGGAGCTGGGCTATTAGGGCCCCAAAAGTTCTAACCAAATGTCAGAGATTGTCTGCACTGGGTGTGGGGGGTATCCTGTGATCACAGCCCCCCCCCCCGCCCACTCCTGTGTGTGTGTGTTTTCGATGTATACTGGGAACCTCCCCCACTTGGGCACACGCATTGACGTGCAGCCCCCGGGGGGCGGGGGGGGGGGGGGTCAGGCCAGCAGAAATGGAGAACTCAGGCCTCACAATCCCTTTGGGGATCCGGGCCCCAAGAGGAGTTCCGTCTTGGATTTTCAGCAATTTCGAAACAAACAGCTTTGGGGAGTCACGGTTCCTCACTCTGGGACTGAGCCCGCTCCAAGCGGCAGCCCTTAGAGGAGGCCAGGCCGGGGCAGGGACAAGCCGTTGGAATCTGGGCACCCCTCTGCCCACTGAAAGTGGGGTCACAGGAAGTCCCAGGATCAGCCCAGCTCCGTTCCTGCCTCCTCCCCCTGGGGGAGGGGCCCAGTGGAAAGAGGTGAAGGAGGCAGCCCCCTCCGCCGGGGGGGTGAATCTCCAGGCCAGGTCTAGAAGCCCGGGGTCCTTGGCCATATCACACAGACCTCTCTTTTCTTGTCCCCTCCCCTGCCTGGTGCTTTCGCCCCAGCTGATGGGGGTCTACGCTGCATCCAGACGATCACTCATATGTAGCCAGGCTTGGCAGACAATAGGAGGTGGGACTCAAAACCTCAAAACAGGAGGTGAGTTTCTGGCCTTTAAAACAAAACTCAGTGGAAGAAGGAGGATTGTTTAGAAAGTGTATCCTTGCGGATCTGCTTCTCCCGATACCTATTCCAACCAACCCTTCCAAAGAAAGCAAAAGAAGTGAGATGGGGAAGCCAGAGCTGGGGGCCTCTGTGCACCAACGAGGGGTGCCTTCTTCGCTCTCGGCCCCTCCCAAGAGGCGCCGAGGCAGGACCCTACAGAAACACCAGTGCGCATGTGCACAGGTGAGCCCTGCCTGGCTGGGGCCTGGTGGGTTAGCCTGAGAGCGAGCGACTCACGACCAGCCTAACCAAACCCAGGGGCGCGCGCGGGCAGAGGCACAGAGCACACAGTGCATCTGTGAGCACACACCTGCGCCCTCAGACGCGCCCACGCTCCCGCGGGCACACACAGGCACATGCAGGGACATGTATGCGAACGCGAGAACAGATTGCCGAGCACAGCCCCCCAAGAGGAGCGCACGCCCTCGCGCGGTTATCCCGCTGGTGCCTCCCCCCCCAGGTGCACCTTCCAGAACCGGCCAGAGCTGTGTGGTTCGCCGAAGTTGGGCGGGGAGGGGGGGGGGTACGGGCCTAGGCAGTTTGGGCAAGCCTTGGGGGCGGCTCCTGTCGCACGCTCCGGTCAGCCTCCCCTTTAAAAAACCCGCCCGCAGAGGAGGCGGATGTAGGGGCGGCCCGTCCAATGGCAGCTGCGCGCCTCGAGAGACTTGGAGACTTGAGCCAGAGCGAGCGACAGAGCCGGTTCCGACCGATCGACGGACGGAGGGCTAGACGGCCGCCGAGGCGCACCCGCTACCCACTTGCCGGTCCCCCGGTCCCGCGCTCCAGCCCCAGCGCCCGCCGCCGTCCCAGCCCCAGCTGCAACGCGATGCTCGGCCCTGGCGGCGGGGCACGGACGAATCCTGCGCCGGGGCCCGCGCGCCCGGGTGCCTAGCGCCTGGTGTCGCCGCCCCACCTCGGGGAGGGCCGCGGAGACCCCGGCTTCAGCTGGCCCAGGCGCGCTGCCCGCGGGGCCCGCCAAGCCCTTCCAGGAGCGCCGGCCCACCATGCTCCTGCTGTCTCCGCGCGGCGCGCTCCTCTCCGTGTATTGCCCGCAGATCTTTCTGATCCTGTCCAGCGGCAGCTACCTGTGAGTGCCGCGGGCCGCACGCGGGGTGGGCGGGGTGGGGAGGGCCCCGTCTTCGGCCTCCAGCGCTGGAGCCGGACGGGCAGGAAGCTCGGCAGCGGAGTCTCTGGGCGGGGCACCGGGTGCCCGACGCGCTCGGCAGCCCGGGGACTTTGGGTCGTCTCCTCGGCCTGAGCCGCCGAGGTGGAGGGCTTGGGGGGCGGCTGCAGCAGTGAGAAATGACGGCTGTGGGGTCAGAGAGAGCGGGGCCCGCGAGAGGCCCTAGCGCCGGGGTGGACCAGACTGCGCGCACGGAGCGCGAGGGCCGGAGCGCGCGCGGCGGCGCGGGGATTCCCTGCGCGTCCCACCCGAGTCCGGGACCAGCGGGACAGCCCCCTCTCCTTTATAAGTCCACGAGGCCCGCACGGCTGCGCCGCACTCGAGAGAGCCGCACGCACGCACCCGCTCCCCCGCGTACCCACAGGCGCACACGTGCACGCTGCGCCCCGCCAGACAGCGCCCAAGCTGTCCTCGGTGGTGGTGACTGCGGCTTCTCGCGCCTTCCTGCCGCGCTGAGCGGCCAGACCCAGCGACGGGTGACTCCTCACCTGGGGCGAGGGGGACACGCAGCGCGCGTGCCGCTGGCCGAGGTGCGCCCTGGGGTCCAGGCCAAGGCAGCGCGCGGAGCGTGGGCGCGCGTGTGCGTCGGGACGGGCAGCGCCCACCGGGCTCCGGGAAGCTCCAGGCAGGGCCCGGCCGGGCCCGGGAGCCGAGGGGGCGCGTCGGCGCAGCAGTGGCTTCGCCCGATTCCTAATGGGACGCATATGCTCTGGCCTCCGATTTAAAAAGAAGTTTGATTTATGGAACCGCCGTTTGGGGGAATTTAAGCTGGATGCTACTGATTAAACCTCAGAGCTAGCTCTCCCTCCCCTCCCCTGCTCCCCTCCTCCTCCCCCTCCTTTACACGCGGGCCACGTCCGGGGTCGCCTAACGCGGCCAGAGGGGGCAGGCGCTGTCTTCCCGCTCCCTGCGCCACCCCCGCCTCCTCGCGGCCGCAGTCCTAATAAATCGCCGCGCCCCCACCCCCTTTTAATAGAGGCGCAGCCAATTTCTGCTCCAGCTCCTAGGAAATTACTATCCTACCAGTTTTCCTTCTATAAATAGTCGCGCATCTTGAAACAAAAGTTCGCAACCGCAGCCAGATGCTGCGAGGCCCGCGGTTTCCCGGGCTGTGGGACATAATTACAAGGTCCAGGCGCAGAGAGCGCTCCAGGCCCGGCGGGCAGCCCCGGCTGCAGAAGCATCGCCTGGGGAGAGGAGTCGGGGGGGGGGGGGGGGCGGGCAGGCCGCCCCAGGCAGGGCAAGGGGCCGGATGGGGACCTCCTGATCGTTGAGGAATCAGGCTAACAAAGTGGCGGGGCCGGAGAGTCCTGCTTTGTGGCATCCCTCCTGGGGAAATGGATCAACCAAGGGGGGGCCTTGGAATCCCCGCCTCCAGTTCTCAGAGGTCAGAGGTCGGGAAGCCTCCCCCTCCCCTAAAAACCCCGCATCTCAATCTTTAAACTAGAGAAGCAGCAGCTATTATGCTTTAAGAAATCATTTTTGGAAGCAGCTGGCTGAGGTTTGGCATTATGGGGAGGTGGCCAGGGGTAGGAATCCCGGGGTGGGGGGGGGTGGCTGGAGTAGGAATCTGAGAGGAGGAGGTGGGCAGGGGGCTCAGGAGCTGTAGAGGACGAGACCAAGGCAGCAGTGAGGGGTACCACAGGTGGTGGCCTGTATGTATCCGTAGACCCCAAGTTTTCCTCCGGGGTTGGCTCCCCCAATCCAGGCCTGCAGTGACTGCTATCTGTCCCCACACAGGCTCATTCCCTGCGTGTTCACTGCCAGCTTTGTTGGGGAAAATTCTCCGAAGGCGACAGTTTTCCAGACGTTCCCGGGGCAGTGCTGGGGTCCAGAGTAGGTGATGGGAGACAGCAAAGCGGACTCTGCCCCCCCCCCCGGCGGCCCTACCTTCAGCACCCCTGCCCCAACCCCAGCCCGCCTGCCCTTCAGCCCCCTGGGTGGGGAGAAGGGAGGGAGGAAGTGCTGAGGCCAGGCTGTCCCTGAGCAGAGACCAAGTAAGGTGTCCCCAGGAGCAAGAGAAGGGGACCATGACATCTCTGGGATTTCCACCTTGCCTCCCTCCCTGCCCTGTTTGGGTGGGCACAGGGCTGGCTGGGTGTGGAGGATGCCGTGGGCGGGAAAGAACCCCTGCGGTGCAAACGGCACCGGTGAGAAGGACCTCGTGGGTGGCTACGAGCCGGGGCCTGGGTGCAGGTGAGGTGGCCGTCGTGGATGTGCTTCAGAGAACGGCTCGGGGTCATCGGGAAGCCCACCTCAGTACTGCAGGGATACTTGGCACAGTCAGCCCCGTGGGATCTGAGGATGCCAGGGGCAGGAGGGGCCCCGGGCGGAGGCTTCTTTCTGCTCCAGAGAACTTTCCAGAAGGCATCCCACTGCCGGGATCACAGACACTGGTGGACAATTGATCCTGCCCCTTTCATCTGGGCTGCTCTCCCAGCTCCCTGTCTCGGGCTGTGGTCCGTGCATAGCGAATCCCAGATGCATGCCTGGGCCCCTGCCACTGATTGGGTCGGACGGGTGTGCTGGCCTGGAAGGGCCCTGAGCCCTCCCGCCTGATGCTGAGCTTGGCTGGCGGTGGGAGGCAGCTCTGGCCGGCCTCACCCTTCTCTGTGCCACTGCTGTCGGAGCAGAAGCTTCCGGGGCCGGGGGTGGGGGTGGGGGGGGTCAGTGAGGGCCCAAGGGAGGGCAGGTGGGGGGCCGCAGGCCAAGAAGAGGGCCTGCGGTGCCAGTCAGCTGGTGTGGGGGCCTTGTGCCAGGACCGGGCTGGCCTGCTGTCCTGGGCAGGTCCCTTCCGGTCTTGGCCTCCACTCCCAGATGTGGAGGCTGGCTGCAGTGATGCCCCCAGGTCTTCCGGTGCGAGCCTCTCATGGTGACCGCCCGCTCTGGGGAGCTGAGTGAGTCATGGGTGACGGGGCGGTTACTCACCGACCACCTGGCCGTGGGGGGGGCGGGGGGCGCTCACCACTGCCCTGCCGAGGCTGGACCTCTTCCCGGCTCTGCCGCTGTGGCTTTATTGGTGGTGCCAGCCGCAGCCCCAGAAACCCCGTGGGCAGGACCCTGGGGGGCGGGCATTGCTGAATCAGGCCCCCTCCCCTGGCATCGGGGCCTGTGTGGCAGCAGATCGGGGGCCGCCCGGCTTAGCGTGGACGGGTGTCGCCTTGGGAGGGGCCTCTCCCCGCCTGCAGGCTGCATCTGTCCAGGTTGGAGGAGAGCTCTGCTGTGTGGCCTCGAGCAGGTCCACGGGCTTCTCTGGGCCACAGTCTCCTCATCCGTCACTTGGCTGGGCCCTCAAGCCGCTGGGATCGGAAGGCATGGGCACGTGGTTGGGGGGCGGGTGGTTAGCGCCGGGAACCTCCAGGGCGCGGGCTGGAGAGATGGGAGTTTGTCCGATCACAAGCGCCCCAGGAGCCTTGCCGTGTGGGCACAGCTCGGTGACCGCTAATCGGAGGGGGGAGGGTAGCCTCTGGAGATGACCCCATTTGACCCTCTGTGTGTGTTGGGGGAGGAAGGGCCAGGAGGGGAAGGCGGGTCCCCGTGCCCTTCTTCCAGGTCTCGGTGTGGCCTGGCATCACGTGGAGGCCTGCAGGAGGGTGGCTCATTTTCTCACCGAGTTTCCCTGGAACCTTCCCTGATCCGGGGTCCCATCCCTGTTCCTCCTCCTACTGTCGGGGTGCCTTCCGTAGCCTCCCTGTGTCCCAGTCCCGGAACCCAGGCGTCTTAGAGTGGCTGTGAGGATCCAGAAAGCCGATGCAGAGACGTGCTCAGCCGGGTGCTGGGTACACAGTAAGTGCTCAAGAGATGACACTGCTCAGCCACGAGGAGCAGGGAGGCTGGCCACCCATGAAGCGGCGGAAGGTGTGGTGGCTGCGTGCAGGGGAGAGTGTTGAGTTCTCTAGGGGGGCGTCTAAGAGGGCTTCCTGGAGGAGGCGGCGCCTAGATAAGGGGAGGAGTTGCCTAGACAGTAAGCAGGAACACAAGAGAGACTCTGGAAGAAGGAAGAACGCATTCGCCCAGGGTTCCTCCTGAGAGAGCCTCACGGAACCTTGCCGAGACGGGCAGACGGGTTGTGGGGGCCCCGCGGTCGAGGCCACACAGGTCCCAGGGGAACAACCCCCAACCCCCGCACCCCCGATCCCAGAATCGCTCTGCCACCGCCTCTGAGGAGAAATTCTCCGACAGAGAAAGGCGTCCCCCGATCCCTGGGTCTCATCCTCCGGGGAGAGATGCTCTTCGGGGAGCAGACCATCACGAAGGGAGGTCATTTTTGAGGCCCTCACTGCACATTATTTGCACATTTGGCTCTTCCAGGGCCACTGACCACAGCCTCGCAAATCACACTCCCTGCCCCTGCCTTTCCACCCCCGCCATGTCCCCCCGAGCCTCGTGCCAGCCTTGGTGGGGGGGCAGGGGGCCGGGGCTCTGCAGCCTGTGGGGAGCCCGGAACCCCTACTGGGGGCCTGGTCCAAGGCTCTGTCATCAGACTAGGCTGAGCAGAGTCTGAGGGTGGTGGCAGGGGAGGTCTTGATTGTGGAGACCCAGACCCTCTGTCGGCTCAGGCTTCGGGGGTGCCTGAATGGCGCCCCTCTCGGGGCCTGTCTCACCCCGGGGCAGATGGAGGGGCTTCAGCAAGCTGCCTCGGAGCCTCCACTTTTCCTGGCCCTGGGTCCGGCTCAGATAGGGCTCGGCACCCCCGCCCCCTGCTCCCCCAGCAAGGGACAAGAGGCCGGGAGCCCTCTCTTGTCAGATGAAACCTCGGCCCGGGGCTCCCTCAGCCTGATGAAAGGGTCATTGTGTGGTGCGGGCCGCCCGCTGGCCAAGGACAAAACGGCCGTTTGTCCTCCTTCTCTGGCGCGGGGCTGGGGCCTCCCCTTGGGCTGGCTAGCAGGGTGGGGGTGGGCACAGGTGCGCTCCCTCCTCCCCTTCTCCATCTTCCTGACCTCCGTCCCCGGAGCCGCTCAGCCTGCCTGGGGGCCCCTGCCAGTCCTGCCCTCAATGCGGGGTGTCCTCGCCCTCCGAGCGGGGGGCCCCAGGCCTGGGCCAGTCTGCGGTTGGCAGGGAAGCGGTGAGCTCCCCGGCGCTGGAAGCATACAAGCAGATGCTGGGCCAGGGCCCCGCCTGGAAGGGAGCCAGCACTCACGGGGCCTCTGTGCCAGGCGGCCGTGGGGTCGGCCCACACGGTGACCGAGGATGCGGAGGCCCCGGAGAGGTCACGCCGGAGCCGGTGGCTTCTGAGCATCGACGATGCCACGAAACGCTCCGTCTGAGGGTGTGGCATATGCACTAAAGCCGTGCAGCCCGAGTGGCCGTCCTCCTGCTGACCCTGAGCGGGACGGGAGCAGCGCCACGTTCCCCGGCCACAGCTCCCCGGGCATCGGCCCCTCCTGGTGGCCCCATCCCGAAAACACCTGTGGCAGAACCCCGCCCCCAAGGCCACCCCGGTTTCCGACCCTCCTCCAGAGAGGTTCCCTGGGCTGGAGTCTGTGCCCAGCGGGAGCTGCGAACAGGCAGGGCCCCTGAGGGAAGGAGCCTTGGGACAAGGTGGGTGGTATCTGCATCCCCCCACCCCCCCCCGCCTCCCCCCTTCCCGATGAAGCGGGTGTTGGTGCTGCTGCAGGGTGCAGGGGCCGCCACGCCGAGACTTAGGCGCCCAGAGGAAACGCTCCTCCAGAAGGATTGCCCGCCCGGCAGACTCCTGACGGGGGGGGGGGGGGGGGGGGGGGGGGGCCCAGGGCTCTGCATCCTACTTCTGGAAGACTCAGGTCCTCGCGGAGGGGCCCTTCTGTCACCGGACTGATGGGTGCGCGCCAGCTGGGGTGGCCACCCACTTGGGAGGTGGTGAAGTGGGGAGTCCGAGGGTCAGAGCGCCGAGTAACTCCCTAGGTTGCACGCAAGGGGGCTGAGCTTGGGTTCGAACCCAGGTCTGTCCGGCTCTCAGGGCCGTGCTGCCGATTCCTTCTCGCTCACTGTCCGTGGCCTCGAGTGGGAAGAGAGACCAGCTAATCCAGCTGGTTAGAATTATCTAATGGCCAGGCATCATGAGGTGCTGAGCGAGGGCCCTCTCTCTGTCTCTGCACCCCCCCCCTTTCTTCCCCTGTCCCTACCTCCACACGTTCAGATTCGGAGCCAGAGGGACAGCTTTCCGGGGGGGGGGCGGTGTGCGGGAACCAAGAGCACCTCAGATTTCTGCCCCGGGCTGCTAACCCAAGGGGCTCTGAGGCCGGCTTGAGCGGAGAGAGAAGGTGGTCCCAGCTGGCCAGCTCATGGCCTCTGCTGGGTCAGCACGTGAATCGTTGCCACATGCCATGGACTTCGGGCAGCCTTGGGGACACCACCGCCCTGTTCTGCCTTGGCTTGTCCATGAGGGTGATGGGGCTGGACGCTTCAGGGCCCCTGCTCTCCCCGCCTCCCCTTGTCTCCAGCCCTTGCCTCCACCTTCAACTTGCCCTTCACAACAGCGGTTCCGGCAGCCCCCGGGCCCGGTGAACAAGGCTGGCCGTGTAAGCAGGTGTAATTGGGAGGCTCCCTTCCTTCCCCGTCATGTACCCAAAGCCCTGCGGTGCCCTACACGGCAGGGGCCGCTAACCCGCTATCCCAGCTGCAGTGAGGGTGGGTCAGGGGAGACCTGGGCCCTAAAGAACGGGCTGGGGAGAGTGGCATTCTTGGCCGAGGGATGGATGGCTGTGGGGCGGGCAGGGGGAACGCGGAGTGGGGTCACAGTGCTGGGGTGGGGGGCAGCCCCGGGCGTGGGGAGCCATGGGAGGGAAGGTTTTAAGCAGGGCAGGGATGAGCAGTTTCATCCTGAGCTCAGGAAGGACCACGGGCGTGGGTGGACCAAGCCAGGGAAGTTGGGAGGGGGCTGGTCCTGCCCCTGTCCCCCCCCCCCCCACCATCTGATGCAGGTGGGGCAGAGGAGAGGGACAAGATTCCCCAAGGCAGGGCCTAGGGAGTGAATTGGGGGCAGAGTGCGGGTGAGGGGCCCTCTGCCCACAAACGGTTGCGGTTTCGGGTTGGCCCCCGCCCCACCCCCACCCCAGCACCCAGGGCCCCGCACAGCACTTGGTGCTAAGTCGGTGCTCAATAAACACTGTGAATGGTCAGATGGCTGCTCCCGTGTCTGCGTCCCGGCAAGACCCATTGACCCGGTCAGGATCCTCTTGCCCAGTGGATGGCAGAGGCCTCCGGGCCCCAGGTGTGCTGGCCCCCAGTGCTTGTGGGCAGGCACGGCGGGGGGGGCTGGGGGGGATGGGCCGGTGGGGGGGGGACTTCCTGGCTCCCTGACTCACGTCTTCCCAGGGTGACTGCATCACTGGCGGGGAACACGGGGAATTTCCAGGTGCTGCCGACACGCCCCCCCCTTTGGAAGCAGCCGCTTCTATCACCTGCCATCCCCGTGTTCCCTGGGGGCCCGTCCTGCGTGCCCATCCACCCATGTGAGGCCCTCTGGTGGGCTGAGGTGCCAGCTGGCTGCACCTGGGGGCCAAGCCCCCCTCACAGCCCCGGCAGAGTCACCTGCGGGCACGGCCCAGGCCCGTGGGATAGGCTAGGGTGCCAGCGGCCGGCCTGCAGAGGGTGCCCAGGGAGGATGTGTGCGGGGTGGCAGGGTGGGCTAGTGTCACGGGAGCACCGGACAGGGAGGTGGCAGCCTGGCTCTGGTGGCTCACCCTGTCCCCAGTAGCTCAGGGCACTCAGGCTTGGCCCGACGCACAGGGCGTGGGGGACCCCGAGGGCACGGGCCCTGGAGATGCCAGGTGGAGACTGCTGTTGGTCAGCATCTGGGAAGGGGTGCTGGGCCGAGGGCTGAGAGCTGCCCCAAGGCCCCAGCGTATCATCTGTGTCAGACAGAGGTGGAGGGTGTGGAAAGGAGGGGTGGGGCAGGACTCCAGTCCACTCACTTAAGTCAGGGCATGGGTGGGGGGCTGCTGAGCCCCGAGGAGGTGTACTGGGGGTGCGAGGCTGGTGAGAGGTGCAGTGGGCTGCTCCGGGGCAGGGGTGAGCACCCTGTCCCGTGAGGCATCCAAGCTGAGGCGGTTGGCTGGGGTGGCCCCGGTGGCCCAGAATTCTCAGAGGGAGCAGTGGGATGCTCAGAAAGGGAGGTGGGTGGTGAGTGAGCCACGTCTGGGGTGTCCTGGCCCAGAGGGGTCCCCGGTTTTGGCGAGAGCAGATGGCAGGGCAGTGGAACTGGGGAGAGCCTGGGTGGGGCCGGGCTCGTTCTCTGCTCTGCGGTGCTGTGTGGCCCAGGCAGGCCCCTGCCATCATCCAGTCCCAGAAGGGGGCCCCTCCGGGGCGCTGGCTGGAGGCACAGCCCAGGACCGGGAGTTCAGCCCTGCCCTGGCGTCTGCACAGAGGAGACTTCTCAGTGTCCTCTACCTGTGGGGACTCAGCCCCTGAACCCACTGCTCAGACCATGTCTGTAGCAGCCAGGAAGGCTGAGGTGCTGGCTGACCCATCAGGCGCCCAGACTGCCAGCCTGGCCATGGGCCAGACTCCCTGCCAGCTCCCTCCCACCTGTTCCCCTTGCCTGGCTGTCCATCCACCTGTCCTGAGGCTTCAGGTTGACATCCCGATCACCCAGGCCTGCAGGGTGCCCCAGGGTCTGACAGATCTGGGATATTAGGGCCTAGGCCAAGGCCAGGGCTAGGGGTCTCGTCCCTGCTTGGGCCTCAGCTCACGACGTGGCTTCCATTGCCATGGGTCGGTGTCCCCATCTGCACCGTGGAAAATGAGGACACAGGTCAGGGTCAAGGCCTGGGAAGGTCCAGAGTATAGCAGAAAGAGCTGGAAGTGTGTCCATGGCCTAGACAGGTGTCCCTGAAGGTCAGCCCCCAGCAGCCCCCTCGGGAGGCTGGTGTAGATGTGAGCACGTGGGGAGGGAGGACAGAGGAGACACCGGGGCAGGCTTCTCGGAGGAAGAGGCACCAAGCTGGACCTGGCTGCTGGGAGGGTCTGGGTGCCTCTAGCCTTGCTGGTGAGTATGACCTGAGCCCAGGAGTGTCACGACGGGTCCCGCCTGCCCAACAGAGATCTGGAAGGGTCTGAGGCCGGAGGTCAATGACCTGGGGTTTTGGGGTCACGGTGAGTGAATGAGGTTCTGATTTCACTGACTTAGCAGGTATGGGGGCTGTGCTGGCCCACCTCTGGCAGCCTCGGCCCCGCCCGAGACCCCCGTCCACCGCCTGCTTTCTCCCAGGATGCCTGGTTTCTCTCCAGGGTGGGGTCCCAGAATGCCAGGCCAGGAATGCCAGCTATGCGGGGAGGGCGGGCGGGCAGCCGCCCGCCGGGGGCGCGAGGGAGCAGGTGGACGCTCCGCTCTCTTCCCCGGGAACACTGCGGGCAGTGAGCTGAGCCGGGCAGTGGGCTGGAAAGATTGCAGCAGGCAGGACCCACGGAGGGAGCCGGCCTGCACGCGCCCCACCTACGAGCAGGGGCTGTTCTGCCCATCGGGCAGATGGGCAGACTGAGGCCAGTGAGAGTCGGCGGCCGAGCAGACCTCCAACCCAGGACCCCAAGCCCAGAGAACCCTCTTTAGGATGCAGCCACAGGTACCTAGATTGTCGCCTCACTCCCTCACCACACGCGCAGATGGGAAACTGAGGCCTGGGCAGGGCAGGAAGGGGCAGAGGGATGGCTTTCTTTCCCAGCTGAGCCCCCTCCCGCCTCCGGCCCTCTCTCTGGGACACCCCCCTGCCCACCACCCATGAAGCTCCCTTCGGGGCGCTCTCTCAGAGCCCCAGTGTCCTCATCTGTAAAGGGTGCAGTGGGGGTGAGGTGGGACAGTGTGGGGGACGCCACTCAGGAAGGGTGGTCATGTTGGCTTGTCCCTCCCCTGCAGGGCCCCCCCACCCCCTTCGAAGTTCTTCCCACCCAGGCCAGTAGGGGGAGAAGCCATTTGCCAAGACAGGGCTGTTAGGCCCTATTTTCAGATTGGAACACTGAGCCTCAGAGCAGTGAGGTCCGGGAAGGTCCCCAAGCCCCATGTCTCCCACTGAACTGAGCCTAGAGCCCCAGCAGGGGAAGACGAGCAGGCGAGCAGGTGTAAGGAACGCCAGGACAGGTGGGCTGAACACCACCGGGCCTTTGCACCAGCTGTGTCCAGCTCGGCCCCGGCCGTTCCAATCCGTCCCGCTCCTCCCCACAGGGGAAGGCTGCGGGGACCCTGCTGGTCCCAAGCTCTGGCACTGTGATGGTGGCTTGGAGGGGGGCGTGGTCTGCAGAGTGACCCCAGACCTGGCAGACATTCTTATCCCCGTTTGACGTGTGGGAGCACTGAGGCCACACCGGCCGCTGCCCCGCGGGACTGCTGGGCTCCGGAGCCGGAGAAGAGCCTCTTCCGGGAAGGGCTGGGCCGACCCCTGCCCACCTGAGGGAGACGCTGGTGGGGACCCACTTTAGGTGGGCGTGGGGGCCGGCTGCCATCTTCCCAGGTATTTGCCAAGTTACTTGCTGGACAAGTGGACCCAGGCCCGCCTCCCTGGCTGATCGCAGATAATTAGAACATTCTTCAAATATTTTGCCGGAGGATGCCCGAGAAGGAAGAGTTATAAAGCGCCCCGGGCCAGGAGCGTGGGCTGCAGGAGCTGTGGGCAGCCAGGCCAGGGCCAGGGATGGGGCCCCAGAGGGAGACCGGGGATCCGGCCCAGGCCCGGCCAGCCTGTCCCCACCTCCCGGGGAGCTGGGGCGGGGTGGGGGCTCACGGTCAAGGCCGGCTCACGGCTGGGGAGGGTGCTAGGCCGTGTGCGGATATCCCTGCGCTGGGGAGCTCACAGCCGGTGGGGGCGGACAAACCCTACCCCAGATAGCTTTCGGAAAAGCCTGAGGGGGTCAAGCACCCCCTGGCCCCCTGGGGGGGGGCAGGCGGGCGAAAAGGTCTGTGGAGGAAGGGCTCTGGAAGGAGAAGGAAGGTGCAGGGGCGGCGGGGTATGGAGTGATGTGGGTGGAGAGTGAGCGATAAGGGGGTGCCTGGGGCCACCCTCGTGGCTGACACCCGCAGCCGGGGCAGCTCAGCACCCAGAGGCCCCGCTCAGGCTCTGAGGCCGCCGTCCCGCTGTGTTGGGCAGGGAGGTGGGCGGCCCCGGAGGGCAGAGGGTGGGGAAACCCTTTCTTATCACGGCTGACCTTCCTAAGAGTGGTGCCTACCACCTGAGGACGCGGGGAGACCGGGAGGACCCAGGGAGGGGGAGACGTCTCCCCCTCCGGCTCCTGCGGCTTGTGGGGGGTGGTGAGTCTGGGATGTTGAGGTCCAGCTCCGTCATGAGGTCTGAGTTCTGGGAAGTACTTGGATGCTGCGTCTGTGTCATGGCGTGCTGTCCTGGTCCCAGCCTAGGGAACATTCCCAGGATTCTGTGGTCGGTTCGGGGCAGGGGCTCCTCCGACCCAGGAGCCTGGGGTGGGGGGTGGGCTGCAATGCGGCTGCTGCTCAGGCCAGAGAGAGGGTACAGAGGATGGTGGCCGGCCTGGCACGGGGTCCCCGCCGTGGTGGGGCCGGGTCCCCTCTACTGGGGCATCCCGAGCTTGGGCTGTGGTTTGTGGGGTCGGTTGCTGGGGAATTTGTAGGAGAAACGGGATACTGAGGTCGAGGTGCCTGGGTCCTGCGGCCTCCTCAGGACACTCGGCCACATCAGTGGCCATAGTTTTAGGGCCCTGTGCACGGATCAGACGGCTCGAGGCTTCCTTGGGATCTGAGAGGCCCGTCTGCCACACGGTCCTGGGCTCGCAATGACACGATTTCTCTCTGGATTTTTTTTTTTTTTTTTTTTTTTTTTGAGAGAGAAAGAGAGAGAGTGCAAGCAGGGGAGGGGCAGAGAGAGAGAGATTGAGAATCCCAAGCAGGCTCCCCACTGTCAGTGTGGAGCCCGACCTGGGGCCCGAACTCATGAACCGTGAGATATGACCTGAGCCGAAACCAAGAGTCAGGCGCTTGACCGACTGAGCCCCCCAAGTGCCCCTCTCTCTGGCTCTTGAACAAAAAAGGCAGAGCTTGTCCCACCACTGGCAATGCACAAGGGATCAAAGCCCTTTGGAGGATGGAAGCGGAAGGCTCTCCAGGTAGACAAGTGACCACCCCCCAACTGTCTTGGGGGTCAGGGACAGGGATGATGAGGCATTGACCAGTCGGGGGGCGGGAAGGGTGGGTCCCAACCCCTGTTCCCTCCCACCCTCCCTGAGCTACTCAGCAGGTGGCTGGACAGCATGGCTCTGATCCCGGGCTCCCCACTGACGCCCCCATCTGACTCCTCTCTGGGCCTCAGTCTCCCTGGCGGTGAGGTGCCCCAGACTTTGTTACCCGAGGAAGCTGGGGGAGGGAGGCTGCCCCCAGGAGGCCCCCAGGCTGGGCTTTGGCAGGAGTGGGGCCAGACCAAGACGGGGTCTTAGCTAGAGTGGCCGAGGCCCGGAGCTCTGTCCTCTCCCAGCCTTGGACAGCACTGGGAGGCTGCCTGGCCGGACCTGGCCCCACTGGCGGGCCCAGCCCCTCTGGGCACAGGGCTGGCCAGCAGGGATGGCTGAGAGCACTGGGCCAGGTGCAGGCTGAGAGCGGGAGGGCACCGTCTGGCTGAGCGGGCAGTGGCCTCCACAAGCTGCTTCGGGAGGGGCTGGCACCCCTCAGGGGACACACAGGCAGGGCATAAGGGGTTGATATGTAATGCTCATGTTGTATTTCTTTTAAAAAAAAAATGTGTATTTATTTTGAGAAAGTGAGTGAGCACACGCGTGCCTGTGTGTGCAAATGGGGAGGGGAGGAGAGAGAGGATCCCAAGCAGGCTCGGCACTGTCGGCACGGAGTCCCACGCGGGGCTCGATCTCCCAAACCGTGAGATCACGACCTGAGCCGAAACCAAGAGTCGGATGCTTAACCGACTGAGCACCCCCCCCCAGACGCCCCCGTATTGTATTTAAGTGTATTTTCTTTAATTTCTGTGAGAAAACTTGGAGTTTTCACTCTGAGTTTGTACTGCATTTTCACTATGAAGTTTGTATTGCAATATTTTGCTTTTTGGTTGAGATATAACGTGCATAACGTACAGACGTCTCGAGTGGACAGCTTGGTGCGTTTTTACATATGCGGGCGCTCATGTAATCCATTTGTCAGCTTGGGAGAGGGAACAGTCTGGAACCCAGAAGGCTCCCGTGGGCCCCTCCCGGTCCGTGCCCCCCCCCCCCCGCCCCAGCTAAGGGTAACTCCTGGCCTCTATGTTGAAGGTGCGTTTTGCGTGGTCTGGGCCATTTCTCCCGTCTGGCTCACGCGTAAGCTGTTTGCCCTTTGTCACTGCTAAAGCCTCCCGCCCTGTGCACGTGCCAAACTGCGTCCTTCTGCTGGTGACGGACGGACGGACACCGGGGTTGTGGTTCCCGGTTTGCGCTGGGGACACCTGTGCTCGTCCCGTGGTAACTGTGAGGGTTTGCTTCACTTGGGTGCGTAGGCCCCAGACTGAATCTGCTGCGTCCGAGGGAAGGGCCGATCCACGAATGGACCCAGTCGCGGCAGGTGTGGTGGTGGGTGTGGACACCCGCCAGCTCCAGAATTGCCATTTTGAGCGCTGGGCCTCCCGATCAACACAGCTGGTCCCTGATCCCCACGAGGGACTGGGTCCCGGTGGCTCGGTGCATGGAGATCAGGAACGGGTCCCCAGGGA
Organism: Panthera uncia; assembly: GCF_023721935.1. Classification (NCBI taxonomy): domain Eukaryota; kingdom Metazoa; phylum Chordata; class Mammalia; order Carnivora; family Felidae; genus Panthera; species Panthera uncia. The sequence continues at coordinate 134,752,081 of NC_064809.1, read as the reverse complement.
GGGTCGACAATGGCCAGCCTTGAGGACCACTCACCACAGGCCAGAATCGTGTCCTCCTTGGAGCCGCTCTGACACACCCCACTTCACAGGTGTGGAAACCGAGGCACGGAAAAGTTAAGAAGGTCTCACAGCTACGAGGAGTCAGAGCCAGGGTTCCAACCAAGCTGGCCCACACCGGTGCTCGTGTCCTAACCTCTGCCCCACCGGCTGCCAGCTGGGTGACCTGCCCAAGGCCATAGCCAGCGTCCCACCCCCTTGGCCAGTTCTGCACCACCTGCTACCTGGCAGTGGCCACCTCGCCCCTCGCCCTCTGGCGTCCCCTAGTCCCAGAGGCAGCCCCGGCCCCTTGGGACCTCTGGCAAGGTAGGAAGATCTCCTATTGTCCCTTGGCACCCTTGATGGAGCCCAGAGCCGGGAACCCGCAGGGAGGCGCGTCCCTGCAGGACTCGTCCTGGCTTCCTGCCTTCGTCCCGAGGCCCCTGAACAGCGCCAGGGGATGACTGAAACGCGAGCGGCCAGCCCGGCTTCTCTGTGCTCGGGGCCACTCAGAACGGCCCTGCCAGCCCTCCCGGGGCACCTGGGTGGGCGGCTGTGGGCTGAGAAGCCGCCCAGGGTGGGGATCTTGCTGCTTGGGGGTGAGAGGCAGGCCCATCCTGTGGGCGGGACCAGGGTGCTCACAGCCTGCCCTCACTCCCAAACTGCCGATTATTCCAGATTATTCCAGGATGCGGCCTGCGCCCACCCTCCTCCCTCTTCCCTTCCCCCTTCCTCCCTCTCTTCCCCCCTGCCCCTTCCCCCCTCCTTCCTCCTCCTCCCCACTGCCCCTCCTCCCCTTTCCCTTCACCCTTCCCTCCCTCCTCCCCCCTTTCTTCCCCTCTTCTCCCCTCCTCCCCCTTCCCATCCCCCCTCTTCCCCTCTCCTCCAGGTCACCAGTTTTCAGTTATCACGTAATTTTTCCTCTTGCCGCTCTGGCGGTTTCCTGATGAGGGCCGGTGGCCCAGGGCTGCAGCCCCTGTCCCTCCAGGTGGCAGGAGCATGGCTGAGGGTCGGAGTGTGACAGGGCCAGGCCTTCTCAGGGAGGGCAGTGCTCAGACTCGCGGTGAACGTGTGGGCCGTAGCTGGTGGGGAAGGGACAGTGCGGCTGAGACGGCCGACACCAGCAACGGAAGCCGTCCGTAAACCTGGAGTGATTAATGAGTGACCTTGGAGGATTTCAAGCAAGGGAAGGATGTGAAGCTGTGTTTGGGGACCGGCACTTGTCGTGCACCTGCCGTGTGCGGGGCTCTGGACCCCAGCGCCGCCTTCCCCTGAGTTCTGGAAGCAGACACTGGGCTCTGAGCCTGGCTGTGCAGCCTCAGGCACGGCCCCCAGCCTCTCTGAGCTGCGGTCTGCACATCTGTGACACGGGGACGCAGGGAGGGCACTGAGACCCAGCAGAGGCCCGTGTTGCCCAAGATGGGCGTTCGGAGTAAGTGTATTTACTACTGTCAGTGGAGAAACGATTTCTGAATTAGCAACCGCATCTGATTGTTTATGCTCCTGGCACAAAATAGATTCCCTGATGCCTTTGCTCCTCCTTTGACCCATGCGCTGGCTGCTGGGGGGTGGCTGGGGGCTCTCGTGTCCCCTACTCACGTCCTGGGAAGCGTACAGGCGGGGATCAGCCAGGCAAGGCCCCTCTCGTCCCCTTCTACCCATCCCACCTGTCCAAGGGTGCAGAAGTCCTGCATATACGTAGGGTTTTTAAAGCTTGTGTTCAAAGTCCACATAACATAGGGGCAGCCTGGGTGGCTCAGTCAGCCGATCATCCCCCTCCCCGCAGCCCCGGGCGACCACTGGTCTATTTTCTGTCCCTGGGGATTTACACCTGTCTTCAGGTCTTGGGGGCAAATACCAAGCAGTGGAATTGTTGGGTCCGAGGGGATTTTTGAGGCTCTTCCTGACGGCTGCCCACGTGGCCGCCGCCTCTTACGTTCCCCACATCCTGCCAACACCTGTCATTTTCTGTTGTTGTGACTGAAGCCATCTCAGCGGCCGTGTGGTGGCACGTCGCTGGCTTCGGTGTGCGTTTCTCTCGCGAGCGAGCGGGAGTTAGAACCTCCTCGTGTGCTGGTTGGCCGTTTATGGCTCTTTGGAGAAGTAGCTATTCGAGTCCCTTGAGCATTTTGGACTTGGATTGCCTTTCTGTTATTAAGGTGGAGGAACTCTTCCAGATGTAATCTTTGAGTATTCACTCATTTGTTCATCCATTTTGCCATTCTGCAAACACTCAGGGACAGCTACAGGGGGAGCCCCCTGCCCCCTCCCCCCGGCCCACCAAGCCCCAGATTTAGCTCTGACCTGGCCCTGCTTGTGGTCTGCTGGGAAGGCTGGCTGTGGAACCAGCCACTGTGAGCCCGTGGGGGGCGGGTGGGGGGTTGTTACTCGAGAGACAATGCCCACCACCTGCTTTCTCAGCGCCTGGGGGCCAAGGGGTGTGAGCTCAGGGGGCTTTTCCACTTGGGCACAAGGCTAGCAGAGTTTGCCAGAAAGAAAAAGGCAGAGAGACCGGCACAGGCAGGCATGGCAGGGTGGTCGGAGGTCGGATCCCGGGGGGGCCTCTGATTCTACACCAAGGAGCCTAGGGAGCTATGGATGGTCTCTGAGCAGGGGAGTGACATGGCCAGACCTGGGTGCTGGCAGGGGGCTTTGGGGGCTCCTGGAGATGGGAGACCAGGGCTGCAACATCTGCGTCGGCCCCTGGGATCCCCCCTCCGTCCACTGGGGATCCTCCCCCTCCAATTCAGAACCCATTTGTCCAAGCTCCTACCCCCAGCAGGGTTCTTACCCCAGGCAGTGAGCTTTGCAGCCTGGAGTCTGCTGGAAGACTTTGGGATTGGGGAGCTGGCTTTTAGCGACCGGGATCCAGAGCGGGCTCCTGCCCGAGGCCTGGAGGCTGGTTCCCATCCATCTCATTTCCCCGGGTCGGTTTTCTGAGCATCTACAATTACTTTGGGCTGAATTCCCCGGATTCCAGCCCGCTCCCAGCCCAACCCGCCCAGATGATCTTCCTCCATGCCAGCCTCGGGCATTTCTGCCCATTGTGCCCGTGGGAGACCCAGGGGGGTCTTGGCCAGATTAGTGAGTGGGGCGGGCGGGCCGTGGGGATTGAGTGTCGCCGGGGCACTCTGGCTACAGCACGTGCTGTGGACTCATGCCACACGGGGACTTTCCCAGCTGGCTGTGGGTGCCTGGCTGCCCTGGAAAAACACTGACTCGTTTCTCTCAAGAAAGGGGCCGGCAGCCAGTGGGGAGGAGGAGGGAACTCAGTGGCGCTGGGAGGCCAAGGCCAGGGACATCAGCTTTGGGGAGCCCCTGGTGGTCTCCCTCATTCCCACACTTTGCCCCTCGCTAAGCAGGCCTGGTCTGCCGTCTGGAAGCTGGATGCCACTTTGAAACTCAGCCGTTGCCCAAAGGTCTGCCAAGATCACCCCCACCTCCTTCCAGCTTGCCCGCCCTCCTCCTCCGGGCGCTCGAAACCAAATAATGAGTTTTCCAGCCTCTGCGGAAGAACAGTTCGGGGGCCGCTCCGAAAGCTATACAAACTACCACGTGACCCAGCAATTCCACTCCTAAGACTGTGCCCCAGAGAAGCGGGACAGGGGCTCAGACCAAAGCTTACACGCCCATGTTTGTGGCGGTGCTGTTCGCGGTTGCCGAGAGGTGGGGAGGAACCCCGCGTTCGCTACCTGGTGCCTGGATCCGTGCAAGGTGGTCCCTGCTTACGATGGAGAAGGATTCAGCTATAAAAGGGCACTGGCACCTGCTGCAAGGGGCTGAAGCCGGGAAACGGGATGCTAAGTGAAAGGAACCAGCCACAAAAGGTCACACAGTGTGTGATGCCATCGATATGAAAAGTCCAGAATATGCAAATCCACAGGCACCGAAGACAGATTGGTGGTTTCAGAGCCTGGGAGAATAGAATAAGGAGTGACTGCCCAGGGGACTTGGGGTTTCTCTTTGGGGGTGGTGAAAACGTCTGGGAACACGGTAGGGAGGTGCCTGCATGGCTCACCGCTGCTGAACTGACTGCACACTTTAAAATGGGTAACGTTGGCGCCTGGGGGGCCTCAGTCAGTTGGGCGTCCGACTTCGGCTGGGGTCACGATCTCGCGGCTTGTGGGTTCGAGTCCCGCGTCGGGCTCTGTGCGGACAGCTCGGAGCCCGGAGCCTGCTTCGGATTCTGTGTCTCCCTCTCTCTCTGCCCACCGCCCCCCCCTCACCACACCCTGTCTCTCCCTCCTTCAAAAATAAATAAACATTAAAACAATTTTTTTTAAATGGGCAACGTTATGTGGTGTGGGTGCCACCTCCTACAACAAACACGCGGATAAACGCCTCAAGTTAGGAGAGAGTGAGCCCGGCAAGTGCCCTCCTGCCCCGGGCCTCAGTTCCTGGCGGGTGCCAGGTTAATTCCACAGCAGCCTCAGGGGGCCACCGGGGGGGATACGATGTTGCAGTAAAGTAGCCCCACCCAGCCCAGCACACGATAGGGGCTCAATTCACATCAGCTCCTGGTCCCTCTCCTGAATCTACCCAGTGATCCAGAAGCGAGGGGACAGTCTTTCTCCCTGAGGCCGTCTGGTCTGAGCCCCTGTGGTGGTGGTGGGGTGGGAGGAGTGGATGCTTTATACTCCCATTTCATGGACGTGGATACTGAGGCTCAGAGAGGCGGCGTGCCTTCCCAGGGCTATAGATGGGCTGTAAATGGAGTCAGGAGCCTATGGGTTTGGCTCCCAGCAGGGCCAGCCGGCTCAGCAGCCTGCCTGGGCCAGGAACCCCAGGGGGAGCCCGGGGCGTGCGAGTAGTGGGGAAGTCTGATGGTCAGCAGTTGGGGAGGCTGCGGACAGTTTGGAGCTGATGGCTGTCAAATCTCAAGCGTGAAGTTCTCGGACCCGAAGGGTCTGTGTGTCTGGTTCAGAGGCATGGGGGAGCTGTGGTTCTTACGTTCTGGGTGACCGTTGGTTCCTGGATTTGTGACCCTGGTTCTTGTGGTCCTGAGGCTGAGAAGGCATGGGCGCGAGCGCCTTTTCAGGCTGGGATCACGCCTTGTGGTCAACGGGAAATGGCTCGTCCGGGGCAGGGATCTGTGTTTGGCTGCCCGGTGGGCAGAGCTTGGCCCATGGTGAGCGCCCGGAACCCACCGGCTGGTGGCAGAGACTGAGGGAGGCGGGGCGGCAGGCAGAGGGCTCGGGGCCCCGCGCAGCCACTCACCTGCCCGTGTCCTCTCCCGTCTCCGCAGAGCGCTGTCGTCCGTCGTGGCCCTGGGAGCCAACATCATCTGCAACAAGATTCCTGGCTTGGCCCCACGGCAGCGTGCCATCTGCCAGAGCCGGCCCGATGCCATCATCGTGATCGGGGAGGGGGCGCAGATGGGCATCAACGAGTGTCAGTACCAATTCCGCTTCGGACGCTGGAACTGCTCCGCCCTGGGCGAGAAGACTGTCTTCGGGCAAGAGCTCCGAGTAGGTAAGGGCGCCTCCGGGCTTGCGGGGACCCCCCCCCCCCACCGTCAGGGCTTCAGGGCCACCCAAGGCCAGGGGAGGCCGGCCGGTGTCTTTGCGACGGGAGCTCCCTCTGCGCCCTGCTCTGCGCCTGGCCTGGGGGGGCAGGGGCTCGGGACCCCAGGGTCCCCTGTGCGCGGGTGAGGGACCCCTCGCTGGGCTGTGGGGCCGGAGGGCGTCGTTCCCGCGAGGCTGTGAGCCGGCCGGCCGTGGCAGGCAGTGCAAGCGGTTAGAGCCGCATCCCGCTCGTGCGGACGCTGTGTGGACCTAGGCACACCCCCTGCCTCGGTTCTGTCCCATCTGGAATGGGACAGCAGGAGTTCCCACGTGGCGTCTGGGGGCAGGGGGCTGAGGCGAATGGTACCATTTGTGCGGAAGGAATTTCGGGCAGAGGATGCTGTACAGGCACGTGTGGGAGCACCGAGGGAGTCTGCCAGGCTGCGGGGGAGGCTGGGCGGGCAGGGCGGGTGGAGTCGGGCCGGGGAAGGGGTCGCGCCTCCCAAGTCTGTGGGCAGTCCCACGGGTGCCATCTCACGTCCTCACAGCCCCGAGGGAGGCTCTGTGGTGCCCATCTTCCAGGGAAGGAGACTGAGGCCCAGGGAAGGGCTTAAAGGGAGACGTGGGACCTCCAGAGCTCGACCTAGATCGGAAACCGGCTGTGTGACCCTGGGCCTGGCGCTCGGGACCTCAGAGCCCTTATTTGCGACACGAGCTCCGAGCGGGCGGGCCCTCCCCTGGGTCCCTAGCACCCCTCCGGGGCCTGCGTCCCGTGGGTTCGATACACAGCTGTCGAACAGGCGAGGGTGCGGAGGTGATGCAACCTGCCTTCCAGGAGGGGCAGATGGGGGAGTGATAACTGGGGGGGCACAGCGCCAGACATGCAGGGGGGCCCTGTTGTTTCAGACCCCAGCCTGCAGGCTCAGCACGTCCTTCCGATCCCAGTGGGCCGAGGAGCCACAGCTGCCGGGACCCGGGCCAGAGCCAAGCCGTGCAGGGCTTGGAGCGCCTGGCGTAGGGCTGGGGGTGGCGCAGGGGAAAGCCCCCGGGGCCCCTTTGTGGTGAGCAGCCTGTGGGTGGCACCTGGCACAGGCAGGAGGGTGGCACCACCCCTTCCCTGGGGCCCCACCACCCAAGTGCAGCTCCCGGCCCGTTGGGGAGGGAGGAGTGCCCGGCCCATCCCCCGCAGTAGGGAGGGCGTCGGCCCGGGACCT
>NC_064809.1:134643271-134744927 GCF_023721935.1 Panthera uncia | reverse complement strand
CCAGGTGCCTCCTTGCCTATCTGGCCCCCCACCCCCCTCCCCGAGACTCCAGGCTCCAAGGTGGCTGTGAGCACCGCCCCCTCCCCGCACAGCCAGCTGGGTGGTTGCCTGCGGCCACACGGTCTGCACTCGGCAGAGCTGGGTTCAGCCAGGTTCTCATCCGCCACCCTGTTAATCCTCACTTCTTCACTGTGCAGAGACGGGCACAGGAGATGTTCCTGGGGCTTGGACTTCCTTTGGGGCCACCAGACACGGGCGGTGACGGGCACGTGGCTTCTTCTCAGGTCAGGTGCCAGGGCAGTGCCTGGCGATGCACTACAAATGCCCATAAAAAGGCCACGGGGAGCGACGTTGGCCCCAGCAGTGACCCGGGCCCCCCGCCCCCCCATGGCGCACACTGTCAGTGCCCACCCGGGTGACCTTTACTGGCCGTCACGTGTCCCCTGGATCACGGCTAACAGCTCATGGCTGTTCCTTCTCGGAGACCAGCCCTTGGTCCAACAGGAGCCCGCGAGGGTTTGCAGTCACTTCATCCCTGGGGCTGCTCACGGGGGACCATCCAGCAAGGGGGACCCATGGGAACCTCTGGCCCGACATGCTCAGCATCTTGTTGCTTAAGTCTGCCGTCCCCAGCCTTCCCCCTGACCCGTGCACCTGTCGTCTCTGCAGAAACCTGGCGTTGTTTCCTCGTCCATCCCTCCACCCTGCCCCACGGCCACTGTGGGGCCTGCCTCGCAACCGTCAGTGCCTCCTCCTGCCTCCCCTCTAGCCCTGGTCATGCCATGTCACTCCCTTCCTCCAAAACCTGCAGTAGCTCCCTATTGCCCCAGGATAAAATTAACTCCTTAGCTTGGAGTCTGAGTGGCCCCTGTCTTACATCACCCTCACCTCTCCGCATCCCTTCTAGAAACCAGAGCTTCAGCCTGGCTCACTTCCTCCTCTTCCCAGAGCGTGCCAACCCTTTCCTCCTCTGGGACTTTGCCCCCACTGCCCGTAGCCCTGGAAGGCCCTTCCCCTCTGCTCTGCTTGCATCTGGTTTCCCTGGAGAACGCCCTCTCACCCCTCCCTGGCTTTTCCTGTCCACAGTCCGGCCACGCTCACGTCCTGGGGCTTTGTCCTCAGAGCCTGTCAGCCCTGGGCCCGCTCAGCGCCTGCCTCAGGCTCTCCCTTCGCTCTGCCCCAGGGGTGGGAGGGGTGGGCTTCCTACCAGCGGGGCTGAGGCCTCTCGCCCTCCCCGGCTCCAGGCTGCGCCTTGCGAAGGCCCAGCTCCCTTTTCAGCCAGGAGGGCTCGGCTGCTGGGAGTCACGAGCAGGAAGCGGGGCCGGGTGGCAAAGCCAGCCCATGTCAGAGGCATGCGGCTGCCCCGGGCACGAGATGGGAGACGGGCCATGAGTTGGCAGGCAGCCGGGGGCACTCGTGGGAGCAGCCACTCAAGCGGTGCCAATTAATGATTGGCCCTGAGAGGGGGAATGGCCTGGGTGGGTGGGACGGCCCCCTTCAGGCCTTGCCTGTGACCTTGGGCCATGCCTAAATCTTGAGAGCTGAAGGGAAACCCCTTAATAGGCAAATGAACCCCTGTGCCAAGGTCCCATCCCTTCTCCAGCATCTGGTGCCGTTGCTTGTGTACCTCCAGGGACGAGGAGCTCACTACTCGCTACTAGATAGGTCTTTCTTACGATGCCACTGCCCTGGTTTCACCCTGGGACCCTCCAGGTGCCTCTGTTGCTCTGCTCCCTTCAGGGAGTCAGGACCCACACGTGGTGTCACCTCATGTCTGGGGGCCTCCACCCTCTGGCAGCCCAAGCCCACCCCAGGCCTATTTCCTCAGTGATCAAGCGATGCTTGTGGCCTGGTCTCTTCTGTTAACTGGCAATGAGCTTGGGGGGTGGTGCGGATGGGGTAGGGGACACCACGCGAGAGTTGTGGGGGGAGACTTGTATTCCGGGGATGCTTGTTAGAAACTTGGGCTCCTGGTGACCCCGGGCAAGGCAGGGCCTCTCTCACAGGCAAGCACCGTAGTCGAGTCGGGACTGTTGACAAGGGCTCCCCTGACAGGGTGACGGTAAGCTGAGACCCAGGAGAGAATCAGAGTGACCCAGACTGGCCTGGGGTGAGCACGGGGAAGGCGGTTCCGGGCGGAGGGAACAGCAAGTGCCAAGGCACAGAGGCCACAAAGGGGATGGTATTTCCCAGGGATGCCGGGAGGGTGAACCAGAGGGTGGGGAGACCTGAGGCTAAAGGAGGGGACAGGCTGGGTGGGGCGCAGTGAACCCGAGGGCCCCACAGAAAGCACGGAAGTCTCTGAGCAGGAGAGGGACTTCCCTCGAACCCTGGCTCCCTCCAGCCACTGCCCCACCCCCAGCCTGAGCCCGGAGCCCCTCGGGACCCGCGGGCACAGGGCATGGTGGCCGCGGCTGTGTGCACTCCAGCCCCCGCACCCCACCCCCCCAGCCGCCATGGAACACTAAATCGCGCCCATCGTGTGCAGCCTCAGACATGACCAGGCATAGGGGCCGCCCCTAATCCTGGCTCACGTGCTGCCTGGGGCTGGCAGCTTGCTTTGCGGTAGGGACTCAGCAAAGGCCGTCGGCTCCTGGACAGTCCGAGGGGGCGAAGTGACTTACCTCTGACAGACGAGGGTCTCTAGGCTTCCAAATCAGCCACCGGCGGGATCCTTGGAGAAGAGGCTGACCTCCAGGCCCCCCCCTTGCCTGGGGTGCTGCTGACCAGGCCCAGGGGGAGATGTGACATTGGTTCCCAGGAGGGATGAGGGCTCCCGGGCCGCCGCTGGCCGGGAGCCCTGGAAATAGGGTGCGTGCCAACCGCGATGTGCCATACGTGTGAGATACACGACAGATTTTGGAGGCTTCAACAGAAAAAGCAAGTAAAATACCTCTTTAATACTCTCTGCAATGATCACATGATACAGTGGTGATCCTTGGATATATTGGCTAAATAAACTCGTCACTAAAACGAAGTTCACCCCGGTATTCTCACTCTTCTTAAATGTCCTGTGGGGCTTCCGGGAGATTTCTGCTGGGCGGCCCTGCTCTCGACCGCACGCCTGTCAGCGGCACGACAGTCCCCGGGGTCAGCGGGGCAGGCCCGGACAGGTGAACCCAGATCTGACCGTCTCCTCCCAGGAGAGTGTCCTTCATCTCGGGGCGGGGGAGGGGGAGAGCCCGGGGGGTGGTGGCGGTCCGAGGGCAGAAGGTCACTCGTCACCTGCTTCCTAGGGTGGTGCAGGAGTGTGAGGTTGGCAGCCCCTGGTGTTGAGCCTGCATGCATTGAGTGCCCGCTGTATGCCACTTCTGGGGCGGGGCGCCGGGAGCCACAGTGAAGGCCACCAGCCCTGCTCCTGGAAACTCGTGCCCAGGCTGCTTCTCAGGTCCCGTGGTGCAACCTGGGGCACAGACTCGCGCTCTCTAGGTCTGTTTACCCGCCCATTCCAGGGGCTGAGGCTGGGGTCAGGCCTCTGCCAAGACTTGAGGTCTCTCTTCAGAACGGGGGGCAGGAAAACCCTCTACTTCCTCAGTGCTCATGCTGGGGTTCTGCCCAAGGGTCTTGTGGACAGGGAATCCAGGGCTCTGGCCCACTGAGGCAGGACACAGATAACAGGGTGGGGGGGCCTTCACCCTTGGCCTCCGAGGGGCATGGCCTGGCCGGACCTCAGCAGGTCTCCAAGCTTCCTGCTGCCGAGGAGAATCACTTCTGTTCTACTGTCCGTGCACCGTAGACGGGGACACTGAGGCTCCCAGGAGGCTAATGTCTCACCCAAGGTCACACACCGCTAAGGCCTAGAGATTTATTAATTAAAAAAATTTTTTTTGATGTTTATTTAATTTTGAAAGAGACAGAGTGCGAGCAGGGGAGGGGCAGAGCGAGCGGGAGACGCAGAATCCGAAGCGGGCTCCAGGCTCTGAGCTGTCAGCACAGAGCCCGACGTGGGGCTCGAACTCACAGACCCAGAGATCGTGACCTGAGCTGAAGTCAGGCGGGATGCTTAACTGACTGAGCCCCCCGGGCGCCCCAGGCCTAGAGATGTGATTCAGCAGTCCAGCACTGTGCACCAGCAGGAGTCCAGTTGCCAGGGGGCCGTAGCATAGCCCAGAGGGGCAGGGGCTCTCATTCCACCGTGTCCCCACGCATAAGCCATTGTTGATTTGCCGCAAGCAAAGGACGAAGGAACTTTCGAGGGCAGTCTGTCTGAGGCTGACCTCCCTAATGAGAGGGGCTACCAGAATCCAGGGCTGCAGGAGAGGCCATCCCAGCGTCCCCAGAGCTCTGAGTGGGGGGGTAGAAGCTCCTGGAAGGCCATCCCAGCTTGGGACACGGATCCCGGGGCTCGGGCTCATGCTGGCCCTAAGCCAGGCTCTGCCCACTCTGGGCCTGGCGACCCCCTGCCCAGCTGGAGCATGACCCACCGCGGGGCTGCTGCGTGGCGTGCGAGGGCCTCACTGGGTCAGAACAAAGGCCCGGCGTGTTTGGACCTGGCAGGACGTTTTCCAGTGCTCTGTTTATGACAACGGCAGAGAAGAGCTTAGTGCGGAGACACTGACTCAGCCACAGGTGAGCTGGGGTGGGGGCCGGGGCGGGGCCAGAAGGAGACAGAGGGACAGATGGGGACAGAGGAGGAGAGAGAGAGAGAGAGAGAGGAACGGAGAAAGACAGACAGACATACAGAAAGAGGGACAGAGAGAGGGCAACAGAAACACACACACAGAGAACGCGTGCCCGCCCACGGCTTCAACACAGGCTGCACCCACCCACGCAGCCGTGCCAGGCCCGGGGTCTAGGCCCATCCTGACATGAATCATAAAGGCAGCCCACGTGCGTTGGGCCCTTCCTGCGTCCCAGCTGCTCTGAGCCCTCCCTCCGTGGCACTCACTCACTCCCGCTGCCTGGACCCTGCAAGGTGGAGGCCTCCTCATCTCCCCTTAACAGGCGCAGAAACAGGCACCTGCCTGGCCGTCACGGGGCAGAGCCCGGATCCCGCCTGGGTGGTCCAGGCCGGGCCCCCACGGAAACCCCAGGCCGGGCCGGGGGAGGGGAGGCTGGTGGGCCAGGGTTCTGGGCTTCCCGTTCTTCAAGTGCACAAATAGGGTTCGGGACCTCGCTGGGCTTGGAGGCATCTTTGGGCTCGCCTGACACCCGCTGTCCCTGCTTCCTGCAGGAACCACCTCCCCGCCCCCCAGCCGGGCCGGGATACACCTCAGGCAGGGAGTTAGATGCTCAGGGCCGGTGGCTGAGCACGGTCTGGGGCCAAGGGACCAGGGAGGCTCACCAGCCCCACCCCGGTCCCTGGGCTTCCCCCCCTGCCCCCCAGTTCCTATCCTCCCTAAAACCTGGACATGGGCACTGCACCTGCTTGCCTGAGTGACGCCGGGAGCTCCCAGTTTGGCTTAGGGTGTCTTCTCGCCTCCCGGGCCTCAATCTCTCCACCCATAAATTGGGTGTAGGGGGGGGCAATGCTTTCACCCCACTTCTAGGCTTATGAGGGGCTGCGGGCGGGTTGGGGTGGGAGTGGGAACTCAGATGCCCTCACCAGTTGGCAGCGTCCCACTGGCCAGGCCTCAGGTCTGGAGGACTTGGGGACCACTCCATCCCACGTCCTTTCCCCACCTCAGCCCCCGCAGCCCTGTTCTGAGGTTTAGAACCCACGGCACTGGCCTCACTTTCGTGTTACATGGGGAAACTGAGGCTAGGAGAACGGAGGACTGGGGAGGGTCACCCGGGACCCCGGTCCCGTCTGGGTTGGCCCCCGTGATGGCGATCAGCAGGGCCGGGGGACTCCCAGGCAGGGCCTGAGTGCCCGGCGTCCCCTGCCTCCCTTCTGCTGTGCCCCGGGGAACCCCAAACTGCCTGTGGCCAAAGGCAGTGCCTCGATTTCCCCCAAACCTGATCCTTTCCACCACTCTCTTGGTAACAGCCCCGCCAGATGCCCGGGCCCCACATCGGGAGACTTTCCACCTGCTAGACCTGTTGGTTCTACCCTTAGACTGTGTCCCAAGCCCAGCCACCGTCACCTCCTCCGCCTGGCAGGCCACCAGTGTTTCTTACCCTGCCCCTTGTGCCCTGCTCCCACCGTGCTGCCCACAGTCAGCCGGAGGGGCCTTTTAAAAAGTCGTTCGTAGGGTCACCCTCCAGGGGCTCCTCCTCTTCTTAAAGTCCAGCCCCCTCCCCAAGGGCTCCCCAAGCCGACGCAGTGAAACCTCATGCTTCACACTCTCTGTGGGGTTGGACCACTCATGCTCTCCTCGTTCCCTTCTCGGGGACTTAGCATTGCAGTGCCCTCTACCTGCACACTGTTCCCTGTTGTGTGTGTGTGGCTCATGTCTCTTGCCACACCCTCCCCGGTCACCCCCCAGTCACCTGTCCTGCTGACTCTCCATGGTTCTGACCCTGGGCTCCTGCCCATACTCTCAGGGAATCCCCTCCCAGATTGTCGGCCCCCTGGCTGTGCACTTGGCCTTGGGCCGGGGGATGGGTGGGGGCTGAAGGCCTCGCCTCCAGGGCTCTGGGGGTTTGGCCAGGAGGGCAGGCTGTGGTCAGTGTTGAGGGTGCTGGATGGTAACAGAGAAAGCAAGGGCTGACGTTGGCCAGCCCGGGTCCCAGGCACTGTCGGCAGGACGCGAGGCAGGACAGAGCATGTCGCTGCCTGGCAGATGGGGAGTAGCCTGAGCGTGACTGTGGGGTCCCGAGTGAGATCCCAGCTCTGTAGCTGGCCTGCTGTGTGACCTTGGGCCAGTCACTTGCCCCCTCTGAGCCCAGCATCCTGAGAGTGTTAAAGCAGAGGACAGGTTGTATGCAGTCCGCTAAAACCCATCAAGTGCTGTATGTTTTTACGACAGCCTGTTGAGGTAGAATTCACGGAGCCCACAATCCATCCACGTAAGTGTCCCATTCTGTGGTTTCTAGTCTGAATGCAGAGTTGTGCACAATCGTAGAACATTTTTAGCACCCCAAAAGGAAGCCGTGCACCCCTCAGCGATCACCCTCCAAGCCCCCGGCCTTTGACCAACACTCATCTGCTTCCTGTCCCCATGGACTGACCTATGCTGGCCATTTCATATCCCCGGGATCATGCAATAAATACGTGGCCTTTTGTGGCTGGTGTCTTTCACTCAGTACGTGTTTTCAAGGCTCCTCCGTGTTGTCGGGGTTTGAGTCTTTTCGTGGCTGAGGACTATTCCGTCACGTGGCTGGACCACCTCTTGCTCATCCATTCGTCGCCGCTGGACGTTGGGGTCACTCCCGCTCCGGGGCTGTCATAAATAACCCTGCCGTGTTTACGTAAAAGCTGCTATGTGGACACATGTGTTCACTTCTCTTGGTACCCTGCAGGGGAATTTCTGGTTCTGTAGTAATTCTATGATTAACTTTCATCTTTTGTAAAGTTTATTTATTTATTTTGAGAGAGGGAGGGGGGCGGGGGGAGAAGGCACGCAGGGGAGCGGCAGAGAGAGGGGGAGAGAATCCCAAGCAAGCTCCGTGCTGCCAGAGCAGAGCCCGATGCGAGGTTGGATCCCACGAACCGTGAGACCGAGAGTGGGGCGCTCAACCGACAGCCGCCCAGCCCCCACCCCGCTTTTGAGGAGCCGGCAGACGGTTCTCCACAGGGGCTGCCGTGTTCTTCGCTCCCCGCGGCAGCGTGTGAGGGTCGATGTGTCCGCATCCTCGCTGACTTCTGTTTGTCTTTATTTTCGCCATCCTGGCGGGGGTGGCCTGGCACCTCGCTGTGGTTTTGACCTGCATTTCCGTGACGGCTGACGATGTGGAGCGTCTTTTCGCGTGTTATTGGCTGGTTTTATATCGTCTTTGGAGAAATGTCTCTTCCGATCCTTCGCCCGTTGTGACTTGGGCTATTGGCCCGTTTTACTCTTGTGTCGTAGAAAACGCCATATTGTTTTATGAAGGCCAAGTACAGGTGGGCCGACAGGCAAGGTGATCTGAACCGTGTTGGCCACGAGCACGGGACGTGCACAGGTGCACACGCTCGCTCACACCCACGGGAACCGCATTCACGTGTAAGCCTGGGTGTATGCCCACGGCCACACGCGTGTGCGCACACGCACACGGAGATTCCACGTGTGGCACGCCTCTGGCTCAGCCACTTGGCCGTTTTGGAGCAATTATCTTCATTTTGCAGGTGAGGAAGTGGAGACAGGGACTGGTCTCCTTGACTGGTCCAAGGCCCCCCAACTGGCCAATCTTAGGGTCCAGACTTGGACTCCAGGTGCCAGACTCTGAGCCTCCCCTCTGGGGCTGTGTGTGGCCCCAGACTTTTGGCCTCACCTCAGTCACTTCAGAACATCCAGTATGGGCTCCACTCCCTGAGCTGCTGGGTGACACGGGGCAGCACACTGTCCCTGGCTGGGCCTCAGGTTCCTTGCTGGGGACAGACAGATAGCGCTGGAGGGGCCTCAGCTCTGAGGTCCCAGAGTCTCGGCTTCCCTTCTCAGAAGGAGCCAAGTGCATTTCCTACCTGCTTCCCCCGGCCTGCAGTCAATCAGGTCATTATGAGCTCAATTGTGGTCTTCAAAAAATAGTACGCCAGGGCCCTGGGGACGCCAGGAACTGGCAAGTAGCTTTGAGGGGACAGCGAGGGGAACGCACGGGGCATATGGAGGAGGGGTTTAGCCCTGCTCTCCCCTGGAGGGTGGGGGTAGCTCTGTTCTGCCCGGCTTCCCGATTTGCTCAGGAGGGGACATCCGTCCCCTCCAGGAGCTGCTCACAAAGATCTGCCTGGTGTCCAGTGTCCTCCTCTGGGTCAGGGCGAGGATTGACGGGATGCACTAAGTCTGCTAGGCCCTGGGCCTGGTGGTCTGGCTGGCACCATGAGGGCATGGGGCAGGCAGGAGGCTGCTTCTGCTCTCTCTGAGCCTGGCGCCCAGCAGGGTCAGGGAGGGCTTGACCTTGAACAACCTATAGGAAAGAAGGCATAGAGGTGCGTAGTCCCCGAGGGGCCCGGTGCCTCAGTTTGCCCACGTGGCAGCGGTTTCTGAAGGCTGTGCTGCTCCGGACATTGGGGATTTATCCAGAATATGCGTGGAGGGAGCAGCTGGGCAGGCCCGGCTGGGTCGGCCCCAGGGAGGAAGCCAGAGTGATGCCTGGGCCCATCCTGGGAGCCCTGGGCTTTCCCTGCTCAACCCCCGCCGCCTGAGTCCTGCTCACCGTTTGGTGACGTGAGGGCAATGGCCGTTTGTCCTATTTGCTCTCGGGGCCGGGGCGTGGAGCGGGTGAGAACTGTAAGCCCCACTTGGTAAATGGGGACCCAGGCTCAGAGAGGGTTTGTGACTGGCCTGGAGCCACACAGCAGATATGGCTTCAGGTCCAGTGCCCTCCTGCCTGTTCCACCCTCCGTGTCCTGCTTTGCTGAAACCTTGGGCCCTACGGGGCTAACGGTTCTTGCCTTGACCTTCCAGGCCCCAGGAACGGACTGGCCAGGAAACAGCGGGCCCTGCGTCAGGGGCTGTGCGCGCAGGGACCCACCCGGGGCTCATGAGGCCCCGACTGGGGTGGGGGGTGGCCTATGTGCCGCCTGCCTGTCTCCGGCGTTTTCCAGGGATACTGCTGGATGCCGATGCTGGCTCCAGTGTCTGAGGGTGCAGATCCATGCTGGGGTGGGCTCTGGACCCCCGGAGGGCCCCCCAGGCCTCCCGAGACTGAAGTGTGCCGGACCCAAGGAGACCAGGTCTCCATCACGGGACACAACTGAGCTCAGACGGCCACTGCCGCCATCACCTGGAGCGGAGTGCTTCCCGCCCCGACGCTGGCTCCGTGTCACCACCCTTGAGATGGTCTGAGCAAGGGCACTGATTTCACGGGGCAGCTGTGGGGATAAGAGAAGGCAAGGATGCAAGGCACCCAGCCCCAGACCTGCTCGTGTGCGGGGCCCGGGGACAAGGCTGGGGGTACGCAAAGTAATCAGACATGGGTCCCGCCCACCGTCCCGACAGCCCAAGGGTGCCTGGCAAGAGCCCAGAGGAGGGTGAGGGCGACTCACCCTGACGGGGTCCCGACAGCAGGGGCATCCCAGCCGTGTCCAGAGTGCCGGAAGCTGCGTGCGGACCCAGGGGAACCCGGGTGGGCGCTCCGGGCAGGAGTGGGCGGGCGCCCAGCTGGGTGGGCATCACGAACCAGGGCGCGGTGGTGAGTGCAGTGAGTCGCGCGTGTCCCCAGGTGGGGCGGTCATTTGGCCCTGGGCCCAGCGAGCCTTCAGGGAATGGTAGGCGGGGATGAGTGGGGTCAGGCCCCGGGGGCTTGAGGTCATCTCACAAGTCTGGGGAGCCACCAGTGGTACCTGAGCTGGGCCCACAGGTTTGAGGGGCTTGTCCCCCACCTGTTCTCACCCTGAAGGAGGACTGCAGGCAGTGCCCCTGGGGCTCGCGGGATGGCCCCGGGAGTGACCTTGGGAGGGGGCTGCCCCCCCCATCCGGGTCTGCAGAATAGCGCGGTGATGCCCCCATCCCCGTGGGGCCGCGTGGGAATGACACGAGGTGTGTGCGTGCAGAACACGGGTGCCACAAAGCCCCCGATCCAAGACCCAACGTCACCCTCCGCGATTCTCCCCAAACTACCCCTCGCCTGGCCCCCCCCCCCCGCCCCGCCCCCAATCGCCTCCCCTTGCCTTCATGGCGAGACAGGGTTTGGCCCATTAGAACCAAATAAAAAAGGAATTAGCGGGAGTGGCCGCCCCGTGAGTAACCGATGAGTAACCGAGAGTCTGTGAGGGGCCTAAAGCAGGTGACGCCAGGAGCTGGCACAAAGGACGGAAGGGAGGCTTTCGAGAAATGTCCTCCAGGTGCACGGGCCCAGCCTCCATGCCTGCTTGCCTGCTTGGGGACTTCAGGACAGCAGGACGTGTCGCATTTTGCGTAGGGGAGGGCCGGGTGGCAGGTTCCTGGGCCTCGGCGGGGAGCGCCCACGCCATCCTGGCTCGGGCAGGGCCTGGCTGTGGGACTTGGGACTCCATCCGCAGGCCTCTTGGTGCGACTGAACAGTCCTTTCACCCCCACCTCCTGGGCGCCTCGCTCTCGACGTGCCCTCTGCGAGGACAGCTCCCGCCCCGCGTTCACCTGCCGGCCACTCGCTGAGTCCCAAGGGCCACGGAGGGTCCAAACGCCTCGCCCCGGGGGCTGCGTGTGCCTCTTCCGCCCGAGGTCCCTCAGTGGCAAAGAGACCAGGCTGAGCCCCAGGCCCCGCGTCCCTCCCTCTGCCCCTCGGGGCTTTGATGCTACTGCCTGCGTTCAGACCCTGCTCCGGCCGCTAAGCCCTAGTTCGACAGCCTCTCTGTGCCTCGGTCTGCTCACCCGTGGGATGGGCCCGTGACGAGCCTGCCTCGCACGACTGTCTGGGAGCTCAGGGAGGACATACGTGGGGGTGAGGGTGTTTGGTAGGCGGCGGGAGCTGGCGGGTGACAGCGGGGATGAAGGAGGCCTGGCTCCGCTGACCCGCTTTGCTGAACGGTTCCTGTAGCCAGAGCAGGCTCTGGCCGCCCTCACCTGGCTCCCCCGGGCCTCGACGGCCTCTTTTCTCCTTACTCTTGAGCTCACACTTCTAGCATCAGACCAGCAAACGATTTCTTCTTCTTTTTTTAAGTTTTTATTTGTTTATTTGGAGAGAGAGAGAGAGAGAGAGAGGAGGAGAGGGGCAGAGAGGGAGGGAGAGAGAGAATCCCAAACAGGTTCCATCCCAGCGGCACTCGGGGCTTCAACTCACAAACCATGAGATCACGACCTGAGCCGAAGCTGGATGCTTAACTGACTGAGCCGCCCAGGTTTCCCCCCCCCTTTTTTTTTAATGTTTATTTATCTATTTTTGGTGGGGGAGGGGCAGAAGGAGAGAGAGAGAATTCTAGGCGGGCTGCATGCTCAGATCGGAGCCTGACAGGAGGCTTGGTCTCACGATTGAGAGATCATGGCCTGAGCCGAAATCAAGAGTCAGACCTCAACTGACCGAGTCACCCAGGCGCCCTCAGCAAACTGTTTTGCACCTTGGACCTTTGCTCCTGCTGTGCCCACCGCCAGGAGCGCACACACCCACGTGCACACATCCGCTCATATCCACGCACAACACACACCTTACTTAAGGTGTCCCCTCCTCCAGGAAGCCTTCCTTGACTCCACCCTTCACAGAGGCAGGTGGGGACGTCATCTGAGGTTCCGTGACCCCCCCCCCCAACCCGTGCCCTTTCTTACAAAGCTCTACGGTCACCTCCCCTCCCAGAGCCCCCGAAATGCTTTTGTGCACCCTCCCCCACGGCGTGCGCCTGTGTGCCCGTGCGCGTGACCTCGTCGGCAGGCCTGCTGGGCTTGGGCAACACTATCACCAATAGCAGGGAGTTTGGTAACCAGTTCGTACCCGACACCCTTCCCTTCGGGTAGCCTCGACCTGATTTAGAGCTGGGGAGGGAGAGCCCCATATTCTCCCTTGACCCTGCGTCTGCCTGGGAGCCCCCAGCTGGCCCGCCTCGATGCTGCAGGGCTGGGGGCTCCTCGGTGCCCCTCGAAGGGCAACTGTACTGACAGGCGCTTCCCACAGGAGTGGTGCTGGGGACAGCGCCCTACGCTGCTGGTTGGCAGGTCCCAGGTGGTGGCAGGTGCGGTGGGGGGAGCGGTGTGGGCAGGAAGGGCCCGGAGAGGAGCAGGGGCTGGACGGGAAGGCAGAGGCGGCCTGTGTCCTTTGCAGACCTCGGTCTTGCCCAACGCCACCCTCCCTTAGCTCTTCTCAGAGGACGGACGTTTTCAGGAAGCTGTGCCTCCTCCTTGGTGGCAGAGGTCGACCAAAGCTTCCTGGGCACTGGGTCTCTAAGACCAACAGGTCCTCAGCCCCGATGGGAGGACCCCCAGGGAACAGGAAGCCCACCGAGGCGAGCTCCCCCCAGCAGGTTGGTAGGTGAGGAGGGGACCCCAGAGCACACATTCAAGGCCGATCACACAGCTGGCATGCAGGGTGGTGCTTAGTGGATGTTCATGGAAAGGACTTGACCTTTGACCCTCTGGGGCCATCACTCTAGCCCCCACTCGCAGGGACAGCGGTCAGGCACTCTGAGGGGCCTTTCCGATCACAGGCACAGGCTCTGTGCAACTACAGGGGCGTCACCGAGCTCCAGGCCCACAGTGCCAGCTGCTGAGGACCTCACAGACCGGGCCGTGGCCTGCAGCGAGCCTCGGGGCTCAGGGGCAGGAGAGGCCGGGCCGGGATGGCGGGATGCCCAGGGCCCAGCCGGAGCCTGTGGAAAAGAAAGATGAATCGGCTCTGGACCCTTCCATCCAGGGGGCTGTGGGCCCCTGTGGAGCCGGGATGGCTCAGCTACAGGGCTAACTGGGTAGACAGCATCAGGTGTGATAAGAGTCAGATCCGTGACTGGGGGCGGTAGGTAGCCCAGGCCCCCTTCTGGCTGGCAGTCTGGAAAGGCTGCCTGGAAGAAGAGGCATTGGAACCGGTCTTGGAAAATCATGAGGCTTTGGACAAGGAGGGCAAGGACATTCCCCTGGAAAGACCAGGAAACCCCAGGAGCACAGGAGCAGCTCTTTCCGGAAGGAAAGAGACGTTGTTTTGGGCAGGGGACGGAAAAAGGAGGATGGGGAAGCCAGCTGGGCTCGGACTGAGGGCCTTTCCTGCTCAGGCAGAGGAGACCCAGTGAGGGTGCAGGGTAAAGGTGCCCAGACTGTACCGTGGGCCCCTTGGCTGGTGGCTGGGGGTGGGGGAGGCAAGGAGGACGGGCATCCAAAGTCTGGGCAGTTCAGGGGGGCATCTGAGCCAGGCAGGGGTGTTGAGAGAGAGGAGAGCCCCAGGAAGCCGGGGCCTGGTGATGGGGGGACAGGGGGTGGTCAAAGACACGGAGGTGGCAGCAAAGAGCCTGGAAATAGGGTAGTGGGTGGGTGATGGGAGGCTGGCCAAGTGGAAGGGGCAGGGCACAGTCCCCACGTGCCCCCTTGCAGAGCCCGCCCCTGCTCTCGCCCAGGGTTGAGGTGCTTGGGACAGGGAAAGGAGGTGACAGTGGTCTCGAGTGCCGGTGGCAGGGCCGCGGCCACGTGCCTGCCACTGTCCTCGCCACAGCCCTGCTAGAGGGGTTCCGCCCGCCCCACTTTGCTGAGCCCGGAACTCAGAGAGGGCGAGCGCAGAGGCCAGGGTGGCCCGGCGCAGGGCGGGTGGAGACGCGCGCGGGTCCTTCACCGCGCGCGGGTCCTCACCGCGCGCACCCCATCCCCCCACCCCCGCAGGGAGCCGGGAGGCCGCCTTCACGTACGCCATCACCGCGGCCGGGGTGGCCCACGCGGTCACGGCCGCCTGCAGCCAGGGGAACCTGAGCAACTGCGGGTGCGACCGAGAGAAGCAGGGCTACTACAACCAGGCGGAGGGCTGGAAGTGGGGCGGCTGCTCCGCCGACGTGCGCTACGGCATCGACTTCTCCCGGCGCTTCGTGGACGCCCGTGAGATCAAGAAAAACGCGCGGCGCCTCATGAACCTGCACAACAACGAGGCCGGCAGGAAGGTAGGGCGGGCCGCCCGGGGAGGGGGCGGGCGGGGTGGCTGCCGCCTCACCAGGGCTCCCCGCCCCCACCCCCGGCCCTGAGCCTCTCCCGGGGTGGGGTGGAGGGGGTCCTTGGGGATCTGAACCCCCAAGGTGTGTGGTGGGTGGCGCTGGGCCTGGTCGGCCCCTCTGACCCTCCCAGAGGCCTTACTGTTCCCATTCCGGAGGTATGAAGACTGAGGCTGGGAGTCAGGAAGTGATGTGCGCAGGGCCAGCAGCTGGGGGATGGCAGGGCGGGGCCCAGGGCCCAGCGTGGGGGCCACGGTCCCATGTCCCCGCCCCGGTCCCAGAGGGGTCGTACCAGCACACCAGGAACGCTTCCCGGAGGAGGTGGCCTTTGGCTCAGATTGCCCTGAGAGAGCAGCCTGAGGAAGGGTGGAGACTGCAAGTTGGGAGGTCTTGAGGAGCAGCCAGCTTCACACAGGGGGCGGGTGCAGCGGTGTGGGGCAATCATGGAGGACGTTCAGGCAGGGCCACACTGGGGCAGAAGTCAGGGTGAGCCCGGCTCCGCCTCAGGGAGATGAGGGCCCCAGATACTGGGCCGGGAGGAGCGGCCACCATGGCGGCGAGATGGCCCGAGATAGAGCGCCAGCCGAGCGGAACGCCTCTCCAGGTCTGGTTCCCCGGCCCCAGGGGCTGCACCCGGGGCACCAGGGCCTGCGGGTCTCTGCAGGCACGGGGACAGACTTGCCCGCCCTCTGCCGCGGGGACCACAGCTAAGGCCACCAGCTGCTCGCTCACTCACTCGACGGACATTCCCTGCCCCTTCTTTGTGCCTGGCATTAGCTAGGCTGGGCACGGGAGACAAGGAGTAAGAGTGGCCATGGCCAAGTGGGTCCACTCAGGGGTGCAGAGGACAGATCCAGGAGCAGTGAGAGCTTGGAGATGGGGCGGGGGCGGAGTGGGGGGAGCAGAAGCTCTCTGGAGGAGGTGCTGTCCCAGCAGGCCAGAAAAGAGCACAGGCAGAGGGAGGTGACACTGGGAGCAGGGGCCGGCTGCCCGGAGCAGGCCTTGAATGCCAGGCCCAGGGACTGACTTGATCTTGTAGACGTGGTTATTAGCTTGGCGTCCAATGAGTGCACGGGTGGACGAATGAAGGAAAGAGGGACACAGTCTTTGCCTCCAAGGAGCTCACACACGGCACGGAGGCTCCATTCTTCAGGCACGGACACATCCCCACCTGTGCCCTGGCAGGCAGAGGCAGGCAAGGTTCGTTTACCTGGAGGCATGGGGAGGGCTCCCTGGAGGAGGAGGAGGTTCCTCTTAGGTCCCGAGGAAGGGCTTTCCAACAGCCCTGGGAGGAAGGTCTCACCATATCCCCCTTTTCTGCACGAGGACAGTGAGGCCCCGGGTGGGCAACAGAGACACTGGCGTCCCCGGAGGCCTGGGCCCTGGTTAGTGCTTGGTGGAGAAGCATCCGAATAAGCAGCAGAGATGCAGGGAAGGGCACTCCAGGCACAGGGACCAGCACAACCAAGGCCGGGACGTGAGGGGGGGTGGGATTCCGGTCACAGGTGCAGGGCAGTGAGGCCTCTGGGCCAGCTTAGGGTGGCGGCGTGTGGGACGGGCCCCTTGTGCAGGGCCACGAGGGCCAGGCCGGATTCTGGCCTCTGGGCGACAGGTGCCATGGGACAGGTCCCTGAGACAGTGATCCCAGCAGCCTGAGGGCCGAGGGGCCTGGGTGGAGGCAGGTCAGCGCGTGGGGTCTTGAACCGTGAAGCCGTAAACTGAGATGAGGAGTAGGAGGGGAGGGCCCATCAGGGCAGGGCAGTCACAGGAAAGGGCTCCACAGGGCTCAGCTGCCAGGATTCTGGTGCCGGCCGGTGCTGCCCCTGACTGCGCGTGAGTCTTCCTCGGAGCCTCGGTCTGCTTATCTGCGCAGCGGACACAGCGAACCTTGTGCCCCTCCCCCACTGCCCTTCCAACAGCCCCCGACCCTGAGCTGGGGAGCACACGTGTGGTCTGAGCCTTTGGCAAAGGCCGTGACCCTGGGGGGCGGGGATCCTCCTGCTCCCGCTAGCACGGAGCTTGGGGGTGGCAGTGAGGGGGAGCTGTAGCTTTTGAGGTTTCCACAACAACTGGGTCTGGATCTTCACAGGTCCCCCCCCCCCCAAGTGCTGGGGTGCCCTGGTCCCCACCCTAGTTTGTCCAGGCCACCCCGCCCCCTCCCACTTGCTCAGGGCCCCGGAGGTCAGCAAGGCAGGTGGGAAACAAGCTGACTGGTACCACACCAAGTCCCACGGCCTGGGTGGCTCAGAGCGACAGAGATTTATTCTCCTAGTTCTAGAGCCGGAAGTCCTAAATCCAGGTGCCAGCCGGGCCACCGTTCCCCGTGATGGCTCTGGAGTAGGACCCTGCCTGCCTCTCCCTGCGGCCCCAGGCGCTCCTCGGCTTGTGGCCTCATTATCTGGCTGCCCCCCTCTGCACATGGTCCCCAACCTCTGGGTCTGTTTTTTCCCTTCTGTCCCTTACAAGGACAGGTGGCCTTGGAGTTAGGACCCACCCTGGTCCAGGATGGCCTCATCTCGAGCCTTAATTACACCTGGAAAGACCTATTTTCCAAATAAGGAAATAGGTCACATACTGAGGTTCTGAGTGGACGTAAATTTCGGGGAGACACTATTCAGTTCACCACATCCTCAGTGGGCCAGTCCTGGGCACTGTTATCAGGATGGCTTTGGACTCCTCTCGTGGGTGACGGAGGTCTGAAGTCAGTGATGGCACCGGGAGCTGGGGCAGGACCCCCGTCAGCTGGGCACAGCCCCTACCCGACCTCATCTAGGATCGATGCCGGTCCTGCCCCAGGGGGCACGTCCTTCCCATCGTCTGGGTGAAAACCCAGGTCCAGGGAGGGGTGACTTCTGCGAAGTCCCCAGCTGGGAAGCTGCCAGCCACGCCAGGCCCCCAGGCTGGCCGGACCGTGTGGCCACCCCTCTCCTTCACGGCCCGGGCACTGAGCAGACAGCTTCACCTGATGCCTACGCCCAGGTCAGAGGGCGAAGCAGATGTGGGCCTCGTCCCCCGGGGCCTCGCAGGCCCACGGAGGGTCAGGCCACCAGTGAGGGCCCAGAAACAAACGTGTCACGTCCCTCTGTGGCCCCAGGCTCAGAGCCGCCTGCCCGTGGCTGTTGCCAGAGTGGAGTGTAAAGCGCCTTCGCTAGGATGCCGGGACCCCCCCCCCCCCCAGCCTGGCCACAGCTGTTCCCGGAGCACAGGCCGCACCTTATTGCAGAAAGAACACCAGCTTGGCCTTTTCCCGGAGGCCCCCACCCCACCCACACACGGCCTGGGTCCGGGGAAACCGAGGCCCCGCTCGTCTGGGCGAGGCCAGGTCACCCCACGCCCTCCCAGGTGGTCTCCTGGGGCAGCAGGGCTGGCGCCACCATCGCTGTGACTCTTATCTTGAGGCCACTGGAGACGGAAACGGCACATTCTTGAATCCTGTGATCACTTCCCAGGAGAGGCTCAGGCCCCGGGGACCCAGCCAAGCGAGGATGCGTCTCCTTGCTTTGCAAACAGCTGCCCAATCGGCTCCATCTGCCCACCGTCACCGGCCTGGCCGTGCAGGGTCTGAACGTGCCTGGGCGGGTGGGCAGGAGGGCAGGCGGTGGAGGCTGGGCTGCCTGGCCTTGAAGAGGACGGGGAGATGGGCGGGGGGCAGGGGGAGGGAGGGGGCAGCCGTCCCGCAGGCTGCGGCAATGAGGCTGGACCGGCTGGCCTGGATACCCCTGCCAGGTCTCAGGCCATCACGGCCTCAGGAGGCATCTCCTGGGCCCGCAGCCCGGGGTAGGGGGCACTGCCCCCCAGGCTGGGGACTCTGAGAGAGGCATCCATCTGGCCACTCTTAGGCTGAGGGGCATACGTGGCAGGGCGGTGTGGCCAGGGCAAGAGAGGCTTCCTGGGCAGGTTAGTGGGGGAGGATTGATGCAAAAATGAGCACGGGGTAAGGGTGAGGGAGGGGAAAGAGAGGTCTGGCCAGGATGAACAGAAGTGTGGAGAGAAGGGTAAAGGAGGCAGGCAGGAGGTCCAGATATGCGTTCCCTTGGTGGGGGGCAACCCGCCCTTCACCTAGACCCCCAGAGCTGACTTCTGGTTCGTGCCCTCAACCCAGACACCCCTTGTCCCGCAATTCCAGTTCTGAATGTTCCTTCCCCCGGGTGCCGAGGCCCTCCCCCACTCAGCCCTCCCCTGGTAGGACATCAGCCTCCCCCTCCCCCTAGCCCCCTCCTCCTCCCAGCCTCCCGGGCCTCCAGCCCCCGGACATCATCCACAGGAGGGAATCCCACCCACCCCCAGGTCCTAGACACCAGCCTCAGGGCCCACCCAGCACCCACGTGATGCTCACGTGGGCTGAGCTTTTCCTCTGCAGACCTTGCGCTGCCCGTTCCGGGAACACCTTCCCCTCCGCCTAAAGAGCTTCTGCTCCTGCATCCACACCCCATGCGGGCACCCCTCCTCCAGGAAGCCCTCTTACCACGGCAGGGGTAGGCTCTCAGAGCGCCCGTTTGTGTCGGCTTCCTCTTCCCTCCCACACCGGGCTGGGAGCCCCCAGGTCCTTGCCGAGGACCGGAGCCCCAGGTAGCCAGGGTGGGGAAAGTGGGATGGTAGCTGGCCCTGTGGGATGTTTCATTCATTCGTTCATTCATTCATTCGCTATGGGTCTCCTGGTCTGGGCCAGGGCTGGGGTTCCGGCCCAGGAAGCAGAGAGTGGCCAAGTTCCTTCAGGGCTGGGCTGCTGAAGTGAGGCCACCAGAGCCCGGACAGCTGACAAATGGCCCTTCTGCAACGGTGGGGCGGCAGCTAATGATTCCCCATCTTTAATCAGGCCGGCTGGCAGGGTCCTTTCGATCCAGGTAAATGAGTACCTGGGGTCAGGGCTGGCTCTGGGAACCAGCCTTCCGGGACCACGGAGGGAGGCCCAAGGAAAACACACCCTGCACCCATTGTGGGCCCTCGGGGAGCTGGGGAGAAAGAACAACACCAGCCGGGGGCCGGCTTCCCAGCAGATGGCACGCCTGGGCCTCGCTGACCCGTGCACTCACCTCCTGCTCGTCCACCCCCTCCGCCCTTCAGCAAACACGCGCAGAGCTGGGTGCGAGCCCCAGGCTTTCGTTGAACAGCCAGCCATTTATTAAGCACCAACTACGTGCCAGGCCCTACCCCAGGCATGAGGGCAGGGCGTGGAGAGATGGAAGGGTGGGGATCTGCAATTAATAAGCACCTACTGTTGCTGGGCCTGGATCACCGCCGGGCTGAGTGCAATACCAGCTTGGCCACATGCTGCCCTGTGACCTGCACGCGGCAGGCCGCGCGGCTGGGCCTCGGCTTCCTCCTCCGCGCGTTGACCTGAAGGGTTGTGAGGCTTTAGTGAACCACGTTTGATAAACATCCGCCGTGTTCTGCCAGGTTCTGGACACTCTCACTGGACCCTCATAAGGTCCTCTGCAGTAGGGACCTACGGTCAGCAGCCCCATTAAACGGACGAGGAGACGGAGGCTCAGGAAGGGGAGGCACTTAGGTGTGGTCGTACAGCGGGAAGTGGGGGAGCCCTGGAGGACGGGGGCAAGTGGGAGCGGGGACGCCCAGGCCCTGCGGGTGAGCACACTGGGCCCCCGCCCGGTCGCCCGCAGGTCCGGGAGGGCTGGGGGCGGGGCTCCCGGCCACGCCCGCACCAAGCCCCGCCCCGTCGCCCGCAGGTGCCGCAGGGCTGGGGGCGGGGCGCCCGGGCCCGGCCACGCCCACGCTGAGCCCCGCCTTGTCGCCCGCAGGTCCTGGAGGAGCGCATGAAGCTGGAGTGCAAGTGCCACGGCGTGTCGGGCTCGTGCACCACCAAGACGTGCTGGACCACGCTGCCCAAGTTCCGCGAGGTGGGCCACCTGCTCAAGGAGAAGTACAACGCCGCGGTGCAGGTGGAGGTGGTGCGGGCCAGCCGCCTGCGGCAGCCCACCTTCCTGCGGATCAAGCAGCTGCGCAGCTACCAGAAGCCCATGGAGACGGACCTGGTGTACATCGAGAAGTCGCCCAACTACTGCGAGGAGGACGCGGCCACGGGCAGCGTGGGCACTCAAGGCCGCCTGTGCAACCGCACGTCGCCGGGCGCGGACGGCTGCGACACCATGTGCTGCGGCCGTGGCTACAACACCCACCAGTACACCAAGGTGTGGCAGTGCAACTGCAAGTTCCACTGGTGCTGCTTTGTCAAGTGCAACACCTGCAGCGAGCGCACCGAGGTCTTCACCTGCAAGTGAGCGCGCGCGCGCGCCCCCGCCGCCGGCACGCGCGCGCCCCCGCCCCCCCTGCCCTGCTGGCTGCGGGGTCGGGGGCGGCGGGGAGCTCAGGGCGCGCGAGGGCTGCCGCCACCGGCGGCCCCCTCGCTGCCCTCAGGGGCTCCTTCCCGCCTTTCTCGTCACTTCCTGTGGTCGAGCGATGCCCAGAGGGCAAGGCCGATGGCACCGGTGTCCCTGGTGGGGCGCCCAGCGAATTCTTGCTCTTTTCTCTGGGGAATTGAACCCCAAGGACACACGTCCTGGAAAGCGAAGTGACCACAAGACTCTGAGTGTCCCCCTCCCCCACCTTGTGGCACGGACATGGATGTGCCATGCCGGCTGACCACCCCCGCCCCCTCCCCGCGGGACTTTTTCCCTGGCCGCATCAGCCACAGGGCTTCCCCCCACCCCCCGGGTGGTCTGGGCAGATGCTGACACATTTTATTTATGTTTTCTTAGTATCAGAAAAGGATTCTTAGCACTAAGGCATAGCCAGTCCTAACTCTGTACTCCGTGTTAGCGCATTCCCTTGTGGCCCTCTGCTCCCTGTCCCCGCCTCTCTAGACCCCAGGGAGCATCTCCGTGCCCAGCTCCCTCCTGGCCCTGCCCCGAGGGGGCCTCTGAGGGGAGCCACCGGCAGGGATCCTTCTTT
This sequence comes from Panthera uncia, assembly GCF_023721935.1. Taxonomy (NCBI): domain Eukaryota; kingdom Metazoa; phylum Chordata; class Mammalia; order Carnivora; family Felidae; genus Panthera; species Panthera uncia. The sequence goes on along the minus strand of NC_064809.1, from coordinate 134,723,470 downwards.
TTAAAAAATCACATCAAACAAATCAAACTGTCACCTATGTCAGGTTCCAGGAGTGCTGTGTTCCCTCCCCGATGCTGTCACCCTCCCGGTCCCCCCTCCAGCCTGGCACCCAGTTTACAGAGCCCCCTGCCCCCCTGGAGCCAGCTGAAACCCTAGGACAGCAGTGTGCTGGTGGCGGTCTGGTAGGGTGGGGTGGTTCGGGGCGGGGGGGGGGGGCTGGGTGCTGCCTTTGGCAGATGCGGACACTGAGGCCCAGAACGGCTCAAGAATTAGCCAGAGGCCCCGAGGCCGTGAGTGGAGGCTCCTGCCTTGGCTCGGGCATCCTGACTCCCCAGGCCAGGGCTCCTGACCCTGGAAGACCTACTCTGGGGACATCCAGGTTGGCATGAGACTGACCCCATGTTTTGTGAAATCTGGCTGCTCCCCTCATCCCCTGCTGCCAGCCACACTGGGACCTGCACCCTCAGAGGTGCCTGCTGGGATTTCTCTAATGGCCCCGTGCCCAGTCCTACTCCTTTGGCCCTGATCCCAATGCTGAGAAAACTTGGATCCACGAGGACACTTGGCCAGAGCTCCCCCCCTGCTGCCCTCCAGACACCTCCCCCAGGGTCCCCCCATGCACACCCTCCTCTTAAAGTTCAACTCTCCCTGAAACCTGGGAGAGGAGGACGAGAAGGGTCCCGCTCAGTTCTGAACCACGGGCAGGGTGGGGAGGGGCCCAAACCCCGGGACTTGGGGCGATGCATTCTGCGAACATTCCCACCCTCCCCTGGGGAGTCTGAAGCCCAGAGGAGGTGAACCTGCCAGCAAGGGTGGAGTGCAGCTGGCTCCCGGTGTGCCCACCTCTGCTCCTGTGCCCTCCCCCACCCAAATATAGGGTATTTACTTGTAGAAACCTGTGGAAATGTGGGCGAGACATTAGCCAGGGGTGAGTGACACTGTCTGGGCCCTGGCGTCTACCCTGTTGTGCCCCTGATGATGCCAGGACACGCCATCGGCTGCTGTTCTGGGCACTTCCAGGCTGCCGTGAATGCCCCCCACCTGCGCAGCACCCCCTCCCCCGCCCCGCCTCCCCGGGTCCCGGGACACCACTGAGTCCACAGGCCCAGCACCTTCTGCCAAGGAACCTGGTTAACTTATATTGTTATATAGCGTTAAAGTGTCTATCATGTCTTTTAAATTATTGTGACCTACACTGGGTACTGGAGGGAGGGGACAGCCTCAAGCATTCCCCGGAGCCAGGCTCCTCCTCCTGCTTGAAACAGACTCTTGGGGCCTCCTGATGCCATTGAGTCACGCGCACTGTCCAGGCACCTCCGCTGAGACCCCGCCCTCCTTAACTGTCAGCAGCGACCCTTCCCTTGGGTGAACGGGGGTCGGCGCGGCCCGCGTGGGGCGGTGGCGGTCTGGGCACTGCGTGTCCCCGTAGCGCCTCCCACTTCGGGAGAGCTGCTGGGTTTCCGACGGGCTGTGTCTTGCCTTCCCTGGAGGGGAGTGCCCAGCTCCAATAAAGCTGGAATCAGAAGTGAGTGTGCGTGGAGCCTGTGCGACGCCCCTGCAGCTCTTGTCCCCGGGGGGTGGGGATGCGTGTGCTGTCCATTGAGGACCAGCCCTGAGCCTTAAGCCCCCTTGGCCCTCAGGTGCCCCCACCCTTCTGATTCCTTACCCCTTTCTGCAGGCTGGGCTGGCACGATGCCCACGTGTCTCCATTCTCACACCTTTGCCCAGGTCCCAAGCGAGGCCTTGAGTCGCGCCGGCCTCCGGGCACCTTTGGGGCCACCACACCCAGCAAGGGCCACTGGTGGTGACCGGACATAGACCTGAGGCCTCTCTGGACAGTCCGGGCTCAGGATGTGAGGTCAGGAGGCCATGGGTCTGGTGCCAGAGCCAACTCATGGATCTGGGTGGGGGCTGTTCTTAGGAGAACCCCGAGGGGGAGGGTGGGTGCTTAGGAGTGGAGGACCCACAGCCAGGAGGCCCTGGCCCCATGTGTCTCCCCCTGTGTGTCTTTTCTTCTTCTGACCCCAGCCGGCCTCAGGACCCCTATGGATGTGTCAGTTGTGTCTGGTGGGGTTTGGTTCAGGTGCCCCCCGTGGGGTGCTCCTCGCCCTCTCCAGTCACGGGCAGGTGGCCCGAGGCCCCCGGCAGCCCCTGGCTGGCCACCAGGCTCTGCTGCTTCTCCCTAGAGGCCCGGGTGCCACCGGACCTCAACACTGCGGTAACCGTGCGAGCACCGGAGGGATGAATGGCATTCCTGCCGAGGGCCGGAAGGCATGCGGCGGGGCCGGTTTGGCCGCTGCCCGCTGTCCCAGCAGCCTGGCATCGGGCGGAACCGCTGATCAAACAAGCCCCTTCCACGCTGTGCCCGCTAGGGCACCCACGGAGCCTGGCCCAGGCCCCGGATCCCAGTGGAGAGGCCACCAGGTGGGCTTTCCGAGAAGGACGTGTTCCTGTGGGGCGTGGAGACTGGGAGGCCGACGGAAAACACCCTGGACTTGCAGCCCAAGCCCGTTCCTTCCTACTCGGGCGCGGACAGCTCCTAGGGTGGCCCCAGTGTCCTCATCTGAGGGCAGGAGGGGGCCCAGGCCAGCACTCAGTGGTTGGGGGGGCCCGTGGGGCCCAGGCCCCGGGCTGGCTAGTTTGGCAGGAGGCCCCGGTTCCCTGCGAGACGGTAAGCAAATCCGCGGTGGTGGCTGCCTCGGAACGCCGGGGTCCGGCTACTCCCACAGGGCCAGGAATGAGGAAGGAGCTTCGAGAATGCCCCGGCCCCGGTGCCCAGACTGTACTTACTTCTTGGCCACGGTTCAACCCCAGCCCCGGCCTCCCAGGGCCGCCCGGCACATCCTCCGAGGGGCCCTGCCCGAGGCGTCGAGCCCACGCCGCCCAGCCCGCCTGGGGGCCCACCTGACCCCCAGCCCGAGGCTCCGCCTCTGAGGCTGCGATTTCAGGAGCGTCCACAGGCAGCCCCCACCCTCCACCACGGTGGCTCATCACCATCGGGGTGACACCCCTGCCCCCTGGGCTCTGGCCACACTGCTCTTAGCTGGCCACGAAGCTTCCCGTCTCCCCACCTTCACCAGGGATGCTCCCCCTCCAGACCTGCCTGCCCGCTGTGCTCCAGGAAGGCAGAGTCACCCAACAGGAGCGAGTCACACGGGCTCTGCCGCGGGATGTGGGGACACTACCACCCATTCATTCATTTCTTTCTCGCTCATTCCCTTGGTTGGGTGGTGCCGGAGGCTGGGTGCTGGGCTGGGCCCTGGGAACAGAGGTGGCTCGTGCCTGGCCTTGACCTCTAGGGACTCTGGCTCCTCACTTGGGTCTCCCGCCCTGAGCGGCAGCCTGTTCTCGAGGGCAGCTGCTGGCCGAGAGCCTAGGAGACAGGAAAGGGCTTTGGGCGGGTGCTTCCACAGCTCTGAGCCTCGGTTTTCCTCTCTAGAATGGGTACGGGGGAGCAGCTGTGCCAGCCAAGCCCGGCTCCCTCCTTCTCTGCGCGAAGGCTGCCCTTGCCCACACTCTGCTCGAGGGCTTTAGCAAGCCCAGGATCTCCCCCACTGCCCACCCCCAGGGCTGCCCAGGCTGTCCACCCAGCTGCTATCTGGTGGCCAGAGCTCGCAGGGGGCTGTGGCCCTGGCAGACAGAGGTTTGCTCCTTGGTGTGGCCTTTGGAGTCCTTCCTGATCCTCTGGCTCGTCAACTACAGCCCATCTCCACCCACCTCCACACAAAGCCCCCTGCCCTGCGGGCAAGCCACCGGTCCCCAGAGCTCCCTATCACGCTCCACACCACCGCCTGTCCCTGCCCAGCCTCCGCTTCAGCTGTGCCCTCCGGCCGGGATGGCCTTTCTTCCCACGTCCCCGGCCCACATCCCCTCCTTCCCATAATGCCCACCTTCCCAGCAAGCTTGCTGGGGCTCCTGCCCTCTCCTTCACTCTCCATTCGGCTTTCCCCCTGATGGACGGGGATGTCACTGTTGTGACTGTCCCTGCACCCCAGCAGGCCTAGGGTCCTGAGAAGCTCTGTGGAATATTGAACACCCCCCACCGTGCCAGACGCTGAGTGTGGTTCACAGGTAACCACAACCTTCACCCCTTCCCCACATGGGTCAGCGCTGGCTCCATTTTGCAGATGGGAAAACCTAGGCACAGAGAATCGAGTGTTCTGTCCAAGGTCACACAGCCAGCAGAGGCAGAATCAGGATTGGAATTCGGGTCCTCTGGGGTCTTCCTTCTACCCAACTCATCTCCCTCCTCTCATGAGGGGAAGCTGAGGCCCTGGGATGTTGCCCAAGGCCGTACAGAGATGTGCGGGAAGGGAATGGCTGAGGCTAGTCCTGGGGAGGAGGTGAGGGCAATGCTCTGTCTTGAGGACAGAACAGGAAAGACGAGGCTGGAAGACAGCAGGCAGGATCTGGATCAGACATCTGGGTGAACTTCCCAACGCCCAGAGCTGGGAGGCAGGCGGGCTGGGGAAGAGAGGCGAGTGGGGCTGTCGCTCTTTGCACTCAGGCAAACAGGAAAAGTGCGAGTTCCCCTGAGCGGAGCAGTCAGGACCGCTCCCGGGAGGCACCAAGCCAGGAACAGGGCCGCCAGGAGCCAGGAAGTTCAGCTGGATGTCAGCCTGGGTCTCGCCCACTGCTGTCCCGGTCCCTTTCCCTCCTCTGGGTCTGAGCTTGCGCCCACCTTCCTTCTCTGGGATGCCGCCTGCCTGCCCATTGTGTCCTTGGTCTTCAGGGCCCGGGGACTCAGCAGCCTGGCCTGGGCATCCCGGGGTCTTGCGGTCTAGGAAGGCCCAAGAGGGTTGTAGGCTTGGGACCCACAGCAGTGCCCAGCAGAGGCCTGGGCGGTGGGCGGGTGGTTGGCAAATACTGGGGCTCGGGGCTCCCTTACCGTGCGCCCTGGGCAACCACTGCTTCCAGGGCCCCAAGGGTGAACAGCACCCAGGCCAGAACTGCCTGGCTGGCTGCCCTGGCTGGCCCTTCCCTGTGCGATCTGGGCCTCACGCCTCTCTGGGCACAGCTGGAATCCCACAGCCATCTGGGACCTTGTAGAAAGGAAAGCACTCACGGCCTTGCAAGGAAGCAGCCCAGGAGCCCCCTGCCTGAGCCACTGGTGCGGGGCCACCGCTGACGCCATTCTGCTGGCTCGGCCTGTGTGGGCTGGCGGGGGGTGGGGGTGGGGGGGTTGCTCAAGGCCCCTCCCCTGGTTTCTGGCTCAAACCCTCACTTCTGGCTCCTGAGCCCCTGGCTTTTCCACCAAGCAGGACAGGGTACGACGTCCATCCACTCAGACGCCCCCTCCGTTCCCTCGCCCCTCGTTGCTGGGCTCCTCAGTGCCCAGAGCTCAGCTAGGTGTTGAGGGCTTCCGGAGCTGAACGGGCGATGAGGTCTTCTCCTAATCAGCACCCAGAATGGCAGATGGAACGGTGAACAAACGGGCCTTGTCAGCCCCCCATACCCAAGGCTGCCATGGAGGGGAGTGGGGTCTGGAGGGCAACGGAGTGTGGAACCCGGCCTTGGGTGGACCTTGGGGTGGTCAGCAAAGGCTTCCTGGGGGAGCTGGCATCCAGGCTGAGCCCCAGAAGAAACGGGATGGAAGGAAGGAGGTGGGAAGGATGCAGAAGGGAAAGAGACGCTTCGGGCACAGGAACGGAGGCCAGAGGGGCTCTCGTGGGTCCCGGGGTAACTGTGTGGACAGCGGAGCATGGGGTTTGGGGGTGCCGGGCAGCGAGGAGAACAGAGCTTGAAGGGCTACCCCATGCCCGATAGGGTTCCAGAACCCTCTGGAAGGCACTTGAGCCTCACGGTTTCCAGCATTTGACAGGAGCATTCCCGGCCCCCCTTCTTCTTGTGGCCAACATGGTCTCGTGCCTTCTGGGCAAAGGCCCGCATGCCAGCTGGCTTCTCTGACACCCAGGCTGCTGTTTGGAGCCCCTGTTTTCCAGTGGGAAAGTGTCTCAAATGAGAGTCCTCGGGCCGCGAAGGGTGCAGGGAGCGAGGGCTGACATCGCTGCCCCTCCATCCAGGTCCCTCTGCTGGGCTCGGGGGCCAGGGCTCTTGGTTACCAAGGCTTTGCCAGGCCTTGGGCTGTTTTCCGAGGTCCCACCAGCTCAATGAAAACATTCGAGGACGGGCCTCCATGGGCCTCCTCTGGGCCTCAGTTGCTCTATTTGGACTCTGGTGGATCCCAGGGTCCTTGTCAGAGCCAGGAAGAGCCCTGTCTGGGTGAGCACTGGGCAGGCCGTCCCCCAGGCTCCCCGTGCCTGCCCTCTCTGGGCTAACAAGGCCGCACCAGGACCCCGAGCTTCTCCCTGTCGACCAACCTGGGAGGGAGCGCCCTGCCTACTGACGGAGTGGGGGCAGACTTGTCAACATGTCCTATCAGGGGCCTGGGCGTGGGCGGGCTGTTTCACACCTGCTTCCCAGGAAAGAGAGATCAATGAAATCTCAATGACAAGGACTCTAGGAGAGGGAGGGCCGTGGTTGGTGGCGACATATCTGAGTCACCAAGACTGTCTCCAGAGCTGGGAGAGTGCCCATTAGAGGGAGGGACATCTCAAAGGGCCTGTCTCTAGTGGAGGGTCCTTCAGGCCATCAGGGTCCGCCAGCGCCTCATGGGGGAGACTTTGGGGCAGCCCAGGAGGCCCAGCGGGGGGCAGGCCTCAGGCCGTATCAGAACTTTCTCATGGCCAGAGCTACTGAAGAGAGGTGGGAGAGGTCACAGTTCTGGGCCGGGGAGGAGGGCGGGCAGGGTCCGGTTCTGGGAAGACTTCCCTCTCCTCTTGTCCTGACATTGGCGTTTCCTCTGGAGGCGAGAGTCTCTTTGGCTCATGGTTGTTCATTCTTTCCACAAATATTGTGCTCCCCCGCCACGTGTCAGGTGCCGGGGAAGCCACGAAAGGGAGCCGAGGGTCCGGAGGGGGCGTGAGACCACATTCTTTATGGAAAGTGTGAGGGGCTCCTCCCTGCAGCCTGGAAGCAGGAACAGGGGTGGGGAAGCTACTGAAATAGTCCAGGCGGGAAGGGGGAGAGTGAAGAACCTGGGCGCACTTTGCAGACAACGCAGCGGCATTTCTGGAAGGGAGTTCGGGCCTTGGGTAGGGATCCACAGAGAAGGGCCGGCCAGAGAAGGCCGACGGCATGCTCAGCCCCGGCTGTCCCTCGACGGCACTGGGGAGGGACTTAGCCCAGGACTCAGTCCAGCCTGCTGCTCAGAGGGAGGCTGGGAGAGCACCTGACCTGTCTTCACCCGGGTAGCCTTGTATCAAAGGCATGGCCCCGACAGCTGGGCCCCGGGGAGCACGAGGGGGCTCTGGGTCCAATACTTCCCGCCTGTGTGACCTTGGCCCCACTCTGCCTCAGTCTCCCCTCCGTAGGATAGGAAGAGAGTGTCCGCCTAGGGCCCGTGACTAGGGGCCAGGGAGATGGCTGGTGATGAGTCAGCGGAAGTCAGCAGCTGCCCCCCTCCTCCCCGCCCCCCTCCCCATCCAGGCCAACTGAAGACTAGACGTGCCCCCCAAGCTGCGAAGCCCCTCCACTACCCCCATGCTCAGCTCTCCCTTTGCTGGGCAGGCTCCTCAGTGGAGGGGTGCTGTAGGGGCTGGTAGACCCTCCCCGTCCTTCCCTCCCATGCAAGAGGGACGGTCCTGCCCCCCCCCTGCCCCACCTCCCTGGAAAGTCTGCCTGTGAACAGGCCTCTTGCAGGTGACAGCCAGACAGGCCCCAGCACAGGCCTGCCCTCCTATGCTCACCACACTTTACAGTTTACAAATTTCCCTACGACTATTTCCTGGCTCAGGGCCTAGACGCCCCAGGTCCCAGCCTCTCCCTGGTCTCCAAGGCCCTCTCGGCTGGTACCCCTCTCCTCTCGCGTTTCTTCTTGGGGGCCTCTTGCTGCCCCCTGACTGAAGCTGGGCCTCAGGGTCCTCAGGGCCCCCTGCTGTCCCCCTCACGGTGTTTTCATGGCCATGAAGTCACCTGTCTCTCTAGCCGACGTGGCCAGAGATCTCTTTGACCCTTAGCTCCCATCGGTGGCACCCAGCACATCCCCCTAACTGCTTCTGTCCCTCTGGGACTCCCTGGGACCTCTTGCCCTGCATCCTGGCAGAGCCCCCCTCCCCGAGGACCCCCTGGGTCCATGTCCTGGCCGTACCCCTGGAATCCTGCCTCGTGTAGCTGGGACACCTGGGCCTGAGTGCCACAGGGCCGTCTGGCGGGCCCTTGGCGGGGCCGCTCAGACCCCTTGAACTGGCCCATTACATTGCCCACTTAGCCCCCATTCTTCACAGGCCTGCAGGCTTTTCACCCACCCCTCCCTTCTACCCTCCTCCAGGCCCTCCGGCCTCCCTCCTTGTGGCCCTGATGGCACTTCTTCCAGGATGCCCTGGTCTGCACCAGGTGCTCTGTGCTACCCCCACAGGCTGGGTTATTGTGGTCTGTCTACTCTGAAATGGGGGGAGGGGTCATTCCTGTCGGGTGAAAGGTGGGTGCCCCCGGCCCTGCGCCTGCCCACCTGGGTGTGGCCGGCCGGCGAGGACATGCCTCCTGCGCAGCCGTAATGGGCACCTTCATCCCCTAACCATCTTCTGATACCTTCATACCCCTGTCACCGACAGTTAAGTCAAAACTTGGCAGGAGCCCCGGAGGGCCAGGCCAGGCCTTGCACAACACGGGGTGGGGCGCAGGGGTGGGGGGAGGAATCCCCGCAGGGACGCTGAGACGCCCCTATTTTTAGCCTCCAGAAGAAAACTAAACCCCAACACACACACAGCATGCAACACAAATATTTGTTTTTATTCTTAAAAGGGCTCGGGTGGCGGGTTTGGGGCCTGAAGCACACGCTCGGTTGAGCCACGCTGGCTTGGAGGAAGTCTCGCCTGTCCCCACATGCCCCACCCTGCGCTCCCTCCCGGGGACCCCACCCTGCGGCTCCAGGAGCCTCCCGGCCCCGCCCACCCTCGCTGTCCTTTAGGGAACTAGCCGGGCAACTTCCCACCTCCCGCCCTGCTCCCTGCTCCGCCTGGGTGTCCCTCCAGCCCCGTCGTGACGCCCTGCCCCTCTGTACGGGCCTCAGGCCTGGAAATCCGGCCTTCGAAAAATTCCTGCTCTGCGGAAACCTTCCCCAGCTCAGGATTCCCTGTGGCCCCGGGACCGACCCTCCACGGGCGACGCTGGGGGACAGTCGACCCCCCATTTGGGAGCGTTCGTTCCAATTGTTCTGCCACGGCGTCCGGGCTGTGTCCCTGGGAAGCAGACACGAGGGAGACATCCCCAAAGCGCTCCCGGCCTCAGGGACAGGCAGCGGGGTGTTTGAGCTGCACGGGAGTGCTGGGGAAGGAGGGGGGCATGGCTCTCTTGCCAGGGCCAGGGCCGCCCTGACCAATGACAGCAACTGGGGCAGCTCTGAACAACAATGAACTTTCTCACGGTTCTGAGACCAGGGTTCGAAGCCAGGGTGTCGGCAGGGGGGCCTCCCCGAGAGACTCTGCTCCAGCTCCCGGTGGCTGCCAGCAGCCTGGGCTCGTGGCCGTGTCACTCCCTTCAAGGCCAGCACCTGCTCATCTGTCTGTGCTCCCCCTCACGTGGCCGGCTCCTCTGGGCGCGTCAGAGCGCCCCCTCGGAAGGTCCCCTGTGATCGCACTTGGGGTCCTCCGGTAATCCAGGACAATCTCCCGTCTCAAGACCCTTCCTTAATCACATGGACCCTAGAAGGAAACATTGACAGCTTCTGGGATTAGAACCTGGATGTCCCTGAGGCTCACAGACTCCGTGAAGTCTCTGTGAAGAGGGAGTCCCCCCAGAGGCAGCTTTTTCTGAGAAGAGGGCAAAGCCGGGAGGGGTCCACCAAGGCAGAGGACAGACCCGAAGCTGCTGCATCCAGAATTTGGGATCGGGGACAAACGCAAACTCTCGGCTGCATCACGGACTACCAGGCAGATGGGGGGGCCCTCTGGGGAGGAGCAGGCCTGGGCTGGCTTCGCTCACACTCCTGAGCCAGCGAAGAAGCAATTGTCTGAGGCTGCAGGGATCCCCACGATCCACGGCTCTGAGGGCCCTCCCTTGAGGTGTTGCCCCAATAAATATTCGGTAAAGCGGTGGCCCTTAGCATTCTTGTGACTGCTCTGTCCCCACCCATCCCCTCCTGCCCAGGACTGTCTGGTTCATCTCCAACTTGGTTAGGGTCCACCCAGGATCCCTAGAATTCCTCCCGTCTCCAGCCCTGCCTGTGGGGCAAATGAGGTGTTCCCTGACTGGTATGCTCTTTCCAAAGAACTCTGAGTGGCCACCTTTTTGCTCCTTGGGCCTCAGCTTGGCGGTCACCAACCCAGAGACTCATTTGTTTCTTTATTATTTTTGAGAGACAGAGTGTGAGCTGGGGAGGGGCAGAGGGGGGAGGGAGACACAGAATCCGAAGCTGAGCTGTCAGCACAGAGCCTGACACGGGGCTTGAACCCACGAACTGCGAGATCGTGACATGAGCCGAAGTTGGATGCTTAACCAACTGAGCCACCCAGGCGCCCCCCCAGAGACCCTTTCAGGCTCCAAACTTAGAAGCGGCCCCCTCCCCAGGCCTCTCACCCAGCTTGTCCCCCAGGGTTCCAGTTGGTTTGGCCACCATGTACATCCTTGGATAGGACTATTGCTGGCCCTTCATCACCGCGGCCCGATGACAGGACCTAGACCGTGGCAGAAATACGGCGATGTTCTGTTGACCCAGTGGATGGATATGTACCACACATTGGTTCGGTGATGAGAAAATGCCATAAATACTGGAAAACAACACCTGAGGACAAAATACCTAGGTGTCTTGCCCCTGGCAGAGCGAATGCGGGAGCAAGCAGACTGCTCTGGCTAGGCGGGGGATGGGTGGGGTAGGTGGGGGTGGTGGGGGGTGGTGGGAGTGGGGGGCTGGGCCCGAGGCCCTGGCTGGGCTCAGGTTATAAGATGAGGAGCTCAGGTGGAACCTTTGTCCAATGAGTGCATTTATTAAGCGTCCACTGTGTACCAAGACTGTCCAGTGAACAGCGTACTAAGGGCCAGGGCCAGGGTCACTCCCGGGCTGGGGGCTGCACAAGGCCCTGAGTCTGTCCTCAGGGATCCAAGCGGTTGTTCTGGAGAAATGCAGGAGGCTGGACATCTTTCTGTCCTGCTCTCCTGTAGTCAGGACGCTGTGGGGCTCAGGGAGCACTGAACCAAGTCAGGCAGGACGACTAGGGTGGGGGGCGCCTCTATCCGTGCACACAGCCAGGAGGACCTCCGAAAGTGTTCACCTCACAGGAAGTGTGTTTGGAGGGGAAGGGGTCCGGGGCCTGAATCCCCAGCGGCTCAGGTGGGTGCCAGGTCAGGCGGACACTGTGGCACATCGGGGTGAGCCTCACAGGGCTGTTCTCACGTGCTCTGGGAGCCCTCGGCTCCGTCCAGAGCCTGCTGGGGGCAGGGGCTCTGGCCCTCAGACCCGCCTCCACAGGGCGCCTCCGCGGTGGCCGGCTTTGACCGTCAGGGTTCCACAGAAGAGTTAGTTTGACAAAAGGGTCTGGCTGCTAAAAATGCCAGAAAACCACGAAGAGAGTGTAACACTGGAGTGTCACGGAAGGTGTGCAAGGCTCAGAGAGGGCCCTGGTCTGCCCCAGGTCACACTGGCTGGTCCCCTGACTCCACCCAAACAAAGGCTTCCTGAAGCTGGGCTTCTCAACGCCCCCGGGGCCCGGGACAGAGCAGCCCGGTTCTGATCCCATCACCCCAGACTCGGCTGGAGGTCCTGAAGGAAAGTTCCGGTGAAAAGCCAAAGCTGGGAGACTCTGGGCTCAAATGTTCCTAAGTGAAACTGGCAGCTGAGAGACAAGTTCCAGAAATGGCTGGAGAACTTTTGGCCATGCTAATTAGCCACTGAGGTCACGGGTCAGGGTAGGCGGCAGGCACAGGGAGGCCGGGTTACTGGATGCAGGCTGGCTTACCTGGGGTTCTGGTCGATGCCACACTTCCCGGTAGGTCTGGCTGCCTCTGTCTGCTGCTGGGTGTCACCCCGTGGAGACAGGAGCTCTGGCAGGGTCCTCCTGTGCCCGTGGCTGGGGGTGGTGGGGGTGGGGCTCAGCGCTGATCAATCTCAGGAGGCAACACTCCCGAAAGGACTCGGGGCCCAGAGAGAAGCGTCTGGGGGGGGGGGGGGGGGAGGTGCGTGGGGCTGAGAAGGCCGACCGCCCCCAGCTTTCTAAGCAGAACTCAGCCCTCCCGGATCTGGCTGGCTGTGATGGCGAAAGGACTTCGGGAGCCAAGGCTGAGGGCAGGAAAGCCCAGGGAGCTCCAGGGCCAGATGGGGGAGTCCCGGGTGCCCCAGGGAGCAAGCAGAGCCCGGGGGTCCCCAGGCCTGCAGGAGTCTGGGCCTAAGTGTGCAAGGCCTTGACTATCAAGCCTGGGCCGCTGACTTTTCTTCGACCCCTGGTGACCCCGGCAGTGGCCCGGTGACCTGGGGGTCAAACCTCTGCGGCTTTGTCTGGAAGACGTCTCCCCCTTGGGCCCCATAGCCAGCACCTGCCCCCAGGCCTCCCCAAGGTGACAGGTGAAAGAATGAAGCGTTGAAGGATGCGTCAAAGGATGAGTGAGTGAATGTATGAAGGAGGGAGGGAAGGAAGGAGTGGACGAGCGAGCAGAAGCATTTCCCCAAGCTGAGGGCTTCCCCGCTGAGCAGGGCTGAGGGATAGGACCCCAGGCCTCACCCGGGCAGGACCAGACAGGGGTCAGCCCAGGCTCTGATCTGCAGGGCCTCGCTGACTGCTGGGTTCTTGAACACCCCAGCAGGTGCCCTGCAGGACCGCGAACGCAGCTGGAGTAGCCCATACTCAAACCCACAGCACCTGAGGCCCCTTCCCCGTTGGTGCACCTGCTGTCCCTTAGCTAAGGTGACCTTCCAGTCCTGTCTGCTGGGCAGACTCCTATGTATCTTTCAAAACCGGTTCATGCAGGGCACCTGGGTAGCTCCGTTGGTTGGGCGTCTGACTTAGCCTAAGTCACGATCTCGTTGTTCCCGAGTTCGAGCCCCGCATCGGGCTCTGTGCTGACAGCTCAGAGCCTGGAGCCTGTTTTGGATTCTGTGTGTGTGTGTGTGTGTGTGTGTGTGTGTGTTTCTCTCTCTTTGCCCCTCCCCCACTCACGCTCTGTCTCTCTGTCTCTCTGTCTCTCAACAATAAATAGAAAAAAAAAAAACGGTTCATGCGGCACCCCCCCCTCCAGGAAGTCTCCAGGGCTGCATAAACAAGGGCAAGAGGAGTAGGGGCTCCAGGGGCCATGAGGGGCTATATGGCTGCTTTGCCAGCATCGGCTCCAAGTGCCCACCCAAATGCAGGCCCGGAGCAGAATCTTGGGGGGCTCACTGCTGGTGGGAGAGACTCCTGCACTCAAGGCACCACAGGCAGAGCAGGGCAAGGGCCCGGTGTGGCGGGAGGGAGCGGCCTCTGTGTCAGTGTCTGCCCTTCCTGTTACCTCCCAGGCCTGTGGCTGGGTGGCCTTAACCTCTGCAAGCCTCAGTTTCCTCTTCTGTAAAGTGGGATTATCTAAACTCCCACTCTGAGAGGTCTAAATGGCCTGGGTGAGGAAACGAGCCAGGCACACTGCCCGGTATAACGGAAGTTCTTGGTCTACCAAAGTTTGCTGCTCAAGAACGGCAGCTGTGCACAGAGTAGAGACCACAGATGCACCGAACTTGAGAGTCCGGACGAGGCTCTTCGGACACGTGGCGGCTGCTGGATCAGCCCCATGGGAGGCTCTTCCTACTCCCGCACCCTCCGTGGCTCCCAGCAGGGCTGAGCCCCTCAGGGGGCAGGATGCTGGTCAGCCTGGGGCTTGCGCACACCCTCTCTGACCCTCCTGGGTGGCCGGTAGGGCTGGGGACTGGGTGTGTGAGGGTCTCCCAGGCTGGACCCGACTCCTGCCTCACACCCCTCCGGTCTGGTGGGCCTGGGAGATCCCTGGGTCCCCTCTGTGAGACGTCACGGCCCGACAGTCACAGCCCACTCCTGTGAGCTGTCAGGGCCTCCCGCCTTTTTCTGGGGATGCCTCGGACGGACGGAGCTCAGAGGGGCGGGCAGGCGGGAGCCAGCGCTGGTGGGCCTCTGGTCTCAGGACAGAAGCTCCCCTCTGGGGCCTTGGCCTCCTCATAGCCAGGCGGATAATCCCCACCAGCATTGTGGGAGCCGGAGCCGGGCCCTGGGAAGATGCCCCAGAGGCTCTGCTTGGGCCCTGGAGGGCGACCTCTGGGGTTTTCACTGGTTGCCCCACCCTTGGGGTAATTGAGAAAGCGGCTTCCTTTTAATTAAAGCTCTGCAAAGGGTCTGAGCTCCCCAGGAAAGGAAAAGTGTAGATGCAGAATAATTAGCCAGACAAAAGGCAAATCCCCTTAGCATCTCCCTGGGTGATTGCAGGTTAATTGGTTGAGGCTCTAACCCGCCTGCCCGGGCCAGACACCCGGGCTCTCCCCAGCCTCCCGCCGCTCGCTGACCCTGAGGCCACACCTGCCCCACTGTCCGGTGTGGGAACCCAGCAGGGGCTCCGGTTGCCCTCTGATCCGCCCCTGCCCCGCCAGGCCCTCTGCTGGCCTCCTGGCCCCTCCCCCGTCGTCGTGGCCCAGAGCCAGGGTGAGCCTGCCGAGGAACCCCGGCCCGTCTCCCTGGAGCCCCTGCGGCCCTGGGCAGGCACGCTCTCCTGTGCTGTTCCAGCCCCAACGCACCTCTGAACCTTTGGCTGGGCTGACCCCTCTGGCTGGCAGGCCCCCCTCCCCACCAGCGCCCCAGGATGGCACTTAAGCATTTCCAGGCCCCAGGCAAGGCTCTGGTGCAGGGTGTAAATAAGGAGCTGGGGAGCGCCGGGGGCTTCCCTCACCAGCCCCGACTCAGGCCGGGGAGTAGGGCTGCCTTCCTGCTCAGGCCCTGCGTCCACAGGAGGGAGCTGGCTTGAAGAAATGGAAAGGTTATCAGTGAGAAAGAAAAGGAGGGAGGGAGGAAGGAGGGAGAAAGAGAGAGAAGACAGACGGAGGGAGGGCCCGAGGACCAGACGGCCAGACCTTCAGGATCACCAGCCCCCAGACTGGGCGAGGCTCCCTGGGAGGCCTTTGCTAAAATCATTCTGAAATGTGCCGTTTTCCTGCCCTGCTATGTGAGGCCTCTCCTTGGCTGTGGCCCCCGGGGGGACCCCTGAGCCACGGCCACCACCATCACTGTCCACAACCGTGGTCAGAGCAAGAGGTGCCCAGGCCCGCATCTGGTTTAGTTGATGAGGCCACCGAAGCCGGGAGAGGTCAGGACCGAAGGTCACACACTGAGCTGCGGGAGGGCACAGTGCAGCGGGACGGGCGCACCCCCAGTCCCCCCCCCCCGGCTCAGTGGACGGTGTGGGGCCCAGACAGGGGTGGGTCTGGCCTGAGGTCGCGGAGGGGCTCCTCGGGGCAGCCCTGAGCCCCTGTCGCTGCCTCCGCCCCGGTGGCCAGTGAGTCAGCCCCACAGCTTGGTCTGAGGCCTGGGCTGCGACGGTGTTTCCAGCTGCGGAGAGAGGGGGACAGCTGTTTATTTTTCTTGCAGTTAAGGGGGTGGGGTGGGGGCGGGGACGGAGGAAGCTGACCTTGCTGTTCTCACACTGCTTCAGGCTTCCCGGGAGCCCCCGAAGGAAAGGGGGGCCGCAGGGGTAGGCTGCTGGGGGGGGGGCGTGGGGCCTCCCCACCACACTCCTGGGGCGGCCGGCCAAAGCCAATTCCACAGGCCAGTTCCTGGAGCGGGATGTTGGGGTTTCCGAGGTCGGGAAGGAACTGGCAAAGCTCAATTCATGATGTCACCGGCCGGGCCCCAGCCCTGGCCCAGGCCCCCGCCCTGCTACCGCCTCTGGAGGCCGTGGGGCACCCTGGGGATCGCTCAGAGCTGACATAGTGAGGTGCTCAGGGGATCACTCAGAGCTGACACAGTGAGGTGCCCACGGGGGACTCAGGTGCCTGTTCCAGAGCAGCCCTGGGCATCCCTGCCCCTCAACACCCAGATCCTGGCTGCGGGGGGCCCTAACCCGGGGGCCCCTTGGAGGCAGGGACGATCTCCTGGCTTCTGGAATTGGCCACGGTGGCACCAAAGGGGTGTTTCCTGAACCAAGAGAACATCTTTCCAAGATGCAGTGATTCACCTGCAATGGGAGGCCCTCCGAGCACTCCTGGCCCTCCTCCTGGCAGGCCCAGGGCTCAGCCCCATGGAGGGTGGGGACCCCCGCCCAGCCCAGGACCAAGTGGGGGGTCGGTGCCGGGGGGAGCGTGTCACCTGCAGCCTAGAGTTGAGGACCCCTCCGAGTGGGAAGAGAATGGACGCGAGGGGCCGTCTTCTTTCTCCTTTCCTGGGATTTCCAGTTTTCTGCCGCAAACACTATTTTTTCTGTAACTTTTTGATGAAGTATAACCCACAGGAAAGTGGACACAGAAGTATACAGCTCGACGGGTTTTCGCAAACCAAACCCTGCACGTAACCGGCACAAGATCAGAAACAGAACGTGGCCAGCTCCCAGAAGCCTCTCGATCCCCTTCTGGCCGCTGTCCCACCCCGGGGGCCACGCTCCTGACTCCCACGGCCGTGGGTTCGTCTTGCCTGGTTTATAACTCACATGAACGGGTCACACAGCCCGTCCTCACATGGAGGGTCACGCAAAGCCTGTCTGGCTTCTTTGTTCAAACTTGTGTTTGTAAAAAGAACCCCAAAAACGAAAAACCCCCAAACCAAAGAAGATTCTGTGCAGGGTAGGGGTACCCACAGTCGTGTGTGGTTGTAACTCATGTGATACTCTTAAAAAAAAAAAAAGTCCTGTACAAAAAAATTGAGGGGAAAGTACAGAGTTCCCATATACCGCCCTCCCCACCCCTACTATTCACGTCTATTTGTCACGACTGACAAGCGGATGGTGTATGTGATCGTTCATAAAATCTATAGGTGACGTTCGAGTTCACGCCTGATGGGTACATCCTACGGGTGTAGACAATGTGTGATGAAACCTGTCCACCATCATAGCATCATACAGAGTGTTTTCACTGCCCTCAAAATCCTTGGTTCTCCACCTCTTTATTTACTTCTCCCCTCCCAGCCCCTGGCCAGCACCGATCCTTTATGTGTCCACAGTTCTGCCTTTTCCCGAACGGGACAGACTTGGAATCGTGCGGTGTGGAGCCTTGTCCTAGGTCCTTCTTGCAGTTAGCGGTGTGCTTAAGGTTCCTGTACGTCTTCTCGTGGCTTGATAGCTCATTTCTTTTTAGCACTGAATAACGTCCACGGTCTGGACGGACCGTCGTCTATTTACCAGATCACCAGCTGGGGGATTTCCTGGTTGCTTCCAAGTCTTGGCAATTACGAATAAAGCTGCTAGAAACGTCCACGTGCCGGTTTTTATGTGGACGTAAGCTTGCCGGTCCATTGAGTGCCCGCCGAGGACAGGGATTGCTGGGCCGAATGAAGAGCATGATGAGTTTGGTCCTCCACGGTGGCCACGCCATCCCGCGTTCCCGGCGGCCGTGGACGGGCGCTCCTGCTGCTCTGCGTCCTCCCCAGCGCCACATGCCGTCTGCGTTCTGGATTTTGTACCTTTCTCCTGGGTCTGTCGTGGTGGCTTGTTTTCACATGCAAGTCCCTGATGACACAGGACGCGGAGCAGCTTTTCATGTGCCCGTTAGCCGTAAATAGGGTTGAAATAAGCCATCTCCTGTGTTATTTTCCCTCTTTTCAGATCTTTCGTGCATTTTTTATTTGGGTTGTTTTCTTCCTGAGTTTTAAGAGTTCTTTGTGTACTTAGGACAGCGGCCCTTTATCAGATACGCGTTGCAAATATTTTCTCCCCGTCTGTGGTTTATCTTCTAATGCCCTTTGCAAGCGTCTTTCACGGAGCACAAGTTTCTCATTGTAATGCTGTCCGGCTCATCCATTATTTCCTTCACGGATCGTGCCTGTGGCGTTGTGTCTAAAATGGCATCACCAAACCCAAGGTTGTCTAGGTTTCCTCCTCTGTGATCTTCCAGGAGCTTTATATAAAGTTTTGCATCTTAGGTCTATGATCCGTTTGGACTTAATTTTTGTGAAGATCACAAGGTCCATGTCTAGATTCATCGTTCTGCACGTGATGTCTGGTGGTTCCAGCGACATTTGTCGAAGAGCCTGTCTTCGCTCCTTTGTTAGGGTCAGTGACTGTATTTCTGTGGCCCTAGTTCCGAGCTCTCCATTCTGGTCCATTGAACTGTTTGGTCTTTACCCCAGCACGCTGTCTTGATTACTATAGCTTTACAGTGTTGGGTACTGTGTATTCTTTTTCTTTGTTAGTGTTTATTTATTTTAGAGAGAGAGAGAGAGAGAGAGAGAGAGAGAGAGCATGAGCAGGGGAGGGGCAGAGAGAGAGGGAGACACAGAATCCGAAGCAGGCTCCAGGCTCTGAGCTGTCAGCACAGAGGCCGACGCGGGGCTCGAACCCACGGACCTCAAGATCATGACGTGAGCCGAAGTCGGACGCTTAACCGACTGAGCCACCCAGGCGCCCCTGGTGCCGCGTATTCTGTAGCTTTGTAGGAGTCTTTGCGTAATACTCTTTTTAATTAAGAAAAGTAGCCGGGGCTATTTTAAAGAGATGCCACGGGAGGAAGCCGCTTGCAGCCGGCCCGCTGTTTGGGGTGTCTCCTCCGCTGGCCCCGTGGTCGCCTGCAGTAACTTCTAGGCCCCAGCGGGCCTGTGGGTGGCAGGATGGGCAGGGAAGGGAGGTCATTGTTTGGTTTTGCTCTTTAGGCTTGCGGGCTTGTGGGGTGGGGGTAGGGGAGGTGGGAACTCCTTGCTGTCATGTGACTATTAACCATTTCGTCAGCCGGACCAGGCCTGGGGGCAGCTGGAGGGGGAGCCCCATTCCCCCGAGGTGGACCTCTCCCATTGTTGGCTTCCCACGGCCATTCTAGAGAGAAGTCCCCATTAAGGTTTGTGAGGCTGGGGTGGAGGAGGGGCCCAGTCCCCATGGGGCCTCGGCCAGGTCACTCCTTTCTTTGAGCTCTTGTTTCCTCACCTGCAAATTGGGCCCCTGAGGGACACAAGCAATCGCTATGGCTCCATGGCTCCCGGAGAGGGAGTGAGGCCCCTTGCAAACTGTAAAGTGCCAGGCAGACCTGTGAATGTTAAGATCGGTTGGAGCGTGAGCACGGCCCATCTGCCCAGGGACCCGTGCCACGCCAGTGACGTGGCCCCAGTGGCCCCCTGGGCAGCTTGGTTCCGGGATCGACGGGACACCTGCCTCCCAGTGCTGCTTCTGTTCAGTTACCCTACTCCGTTCCACTTAAGAACATGCAGCAGCCCTGTGAGGGGCGGGGGTGTTTCCCTGCTCGTCTCCATAAGGCGTCCGGGGCCCAGAGCTCTGTCCCGGCCTGGCGAGAGCCACTCGGCCAGGAGAGGGTGGTGAAGGCTGAGCTTTGAGCCCCTGAACCCAGGGCCTGGCTACATCCAATGACCCTGACCCTGACTCTGATGGGGGACACGGGGGGGCCTCTGTTGGGGCCCTCCCCCACTGGGGCCTATGTTCCCCTCTTGGGCCTGGCCTCCTCATCAGCCTGCCCAGTCTCCAGATGGTCATCTGCTCCCAGCAGATGCACCGGGGCCTCTCGTCCCCAGCCTGACCTGAGTGTCCCCTGAGGCAAACGTTCCCGCCCCCGGAGTGGGAGCCTGGGCGGCCCAGTGCCTGCTGCGTGCTCCATTGAGGGCATTTTAGGGAATAAGAGAAGGAGGAAAGGGTACATCCCAACAGCTCTGGAACACCAGGGGGTTTGGCCTCTGTTCTCTGGGCACTTGGGGAGCCATGGAAGGTTCTGGGACCTGCAGGAGGGGGTTTGGAAGGACATCACCCCGGTGGGCCTATTGGATTCTCTAGGATTTACAAACCCCTCTTGGGACATCTGTTCCCTCGGCTGGGAGAGAGTTCCCCGAGCAGAGGCTGGCGTGAGGCCTCAAATAGAGGGACACGAACCCACAGGTGGGTGCTGGGCCCGTGGTAGGCGGGCAGCCCCCATGGCCCCTTCTGAGGAAGTGGAGCCCCGTTGTGTCCCTGAATGTCAGGACCGGTGGGCTCTCGGCCACAGGACAGCCTGGCCCACGGTGGACCCCCCCCCCGCCCACACACACAGGGTGGGACAGCACACAGCGGGCCAGACACAGTCCCTCGTTAGGCTGAAGGGGCCAATCCGGGTCCCGGAGGAGGACATTCTCGAAACCGGCCAAGCTAGCTGCAGGTGCAGTTTACCGAACCAGGCGACTGGCCCGTCGGTTTCTTCAAGAGGCGGCACCCTCCCTGCCACCTCGTCCTCCAAGGCCAGGCCCAGCGGAGCCCGAGGACGGCAGCCCGGCGGGGGCCTGGCCAGACGTGGGCCTCCCTCCCCCCTCTCACTCCATCCCCCACCTGGCGCCCCCCTCCCTTGACACGGGGCCATGGCCAGGCCTCCTCCCAAGAGGGTGGTCTCCCGAGACCTGGGTGCCACCCGGTTAAGCTGCGGCCCTCCTGTGGTCTCCAGCCAGCCAGGCGCTGCTCTTTGGGGCTCAGTTTCCCTCTGTGGGAGGAAAGAGCTCTTCCCAGAAGTTGGCTGGACAGGACCCTGTGATCCCCGGCCCGGCCGGTCATGGCACCAGTACCCCTTGAGCTGCAACCACTGATGGGCTAAGGAGGCAGCCTCAGGGTGAAAGGCAGAGCCCAAAGGACGGGGCCTCAGGACCCTGGCTCCGTGCTCTCCCCCAACCTATGGCCCCCGGGGGCTCCCTGGGCCTGTACCGTGGCCTCAGTGCTGCACAGACCACAGCCCTCTGCCCCCACCCTGGCCTTCCAGCTGACCTGCCTCACCTCAGACCCCCGCCCTCCCCCCCACCTCGCTCGGGCCCTTGCCTCTTGTCTGACTCCCGCTCACCTTCCAAGGAAAAGCTCCAGAGGCACTCCTCCAGAAAGTTCTTCCTCCTTCCTCTCTGATGAGGGAGACCCAGGGGCCATGGGAGGCTCCTATAGGAGGTGTTGGTGGAGCAGGGGTTTGAGTCAAGAGGAGGCAGGAAGCAGCTGAAGGAGGAAGGCCAGGAGGGCCTGTCCGAGGGCCCTTGCCACCCTGAGGGGGGTTACTGGGGCATATTGTTGTTCCCCTTTCTGGAACAGGGGCTGGGCTGGAACCTCTCCAAGGGCCTGGTGCACGCGGGAGACGCCCGACCCCGCTGGGTGCATGGGTGAGTAAACAAGGAGGTAAGAATGAGTCAGATGATCTGGGAGCCCCTCGCCGGCGGGCCAGGTCCTCCGGGAGGGGCCTGTGGGGCACAGGGATGCATCGATCCTGTGTGCCCATGGCAGGTGGGCCTGGCCCTGGCTGCTCTCGTCTCCGTGGTAACGGCAGGGCAGCGTAGCGGTCGAGGAGGGAGTTCTGGAGCTCCCGCTGGTTCAAATCCTGGCTCCACTCCTTCCTCCCGCTATGACTTTGAATAGCTCACTCAGCCCTGTGCTGTGCGAGAGGATGGTAAGCCACGGGCCAGGCCGTGGGGACTAGTGAATCAACAACACAAAGCTGGAGGACCAGGGCTGGCTTGGTAGGCGCTGGTAACGCTGAGCTGGGGAGACGACGCCATTTGATAACGTCACAGGGGACGCGCACACGCATGCTGGGGCTTTTCGGCTTCTCCCCAGTGCTGTCCAGGGGATTATGGGACCCCAGATGTCGGTGCTGGGTGATGCCAGGAGCAGATCTAGACGGCACAGTGCTGTGCCCAGCCCGGATGCAGACCCCAGGGTGGGGACAGAAACCCCAGAGGAGGGGCAGGAACTCAGGAGGAGGGACACGGACCCCAGGCCCAGCGAGCGGGGGATAGGGGGTCGGAGGGTGGCGCAGCTCGGCCCCTGGGCAGGGAAGTTAGAGGAGGGGAACGAATGATTTATTGTCTGAACAAGGTCGCTTTTCGAGACGGAAAGGGCGGAGGCACTGAAAATCATTTAAACTATTGGTTGCTGGAGGGGCGCCTGGGTGGCTCAGTTGGTTAAGCATCCGACTTGATTTCAGCTCAGGTCATGATCTCGTGGTTCATGAAATCGAGCATCTGACTCTATGCTGACAGTGTGGAATCTGGGATTTTTTTCTCTCTCCTCTCTCTCTCTGTCCCTCCCCCACTCGTTCTCTCTCTCTCCCCCCCCAAATAAATAAATAAACTTAATAAAATTTAACTATCAGTTGCTCGAATATGTATTTATTGATCAACAAATCAGTTTTATCATATTGGTGGACCTACAAAATAGTGATGTTCAGAACCTCTTAAAAAAACAATACCATTATTTCTGAAATAATTTAAGCAAATTACACCCTCACACATTAAGGCACGTGGAAAAGATAAGCCTGCCCCGGGTTTGATTACCTGTCATGAAAAATAATGTATGTGCAACACGGATTCTCCATCACACACGTTTTTGAGCCCTTGTCTGTTCATTTGTCTGGGTTTTTCTCTTCTCAGTGTGTGTGTGTGTGTGTGTGTGTGTGCGTGTGTTAAATAAGGTCTAATTATTTTTAGGGTTGATTTCAATCAATTTTCCTGTAAGCTTCAAAGTTGCTTATAATGATCCCCAACTGTGAATGTGCTGACACCTTAGACCGATGCTTCTCTGTGGATGATGCTATTTTATTTTACTTTTAGCGTTTTTATTCATTTTTGAGAGACAGAGAGAGACAGAGTGCTAGCAGACGAGGGGCAGGGAGAGAGAGATACACAGAATCCGAAGCAGGCTCCAGGCTCTGAGCTGTCAACACAGAGCCCGACGCGGGGCTTGAACTCGTCAACTGCGAGATCGTGACCCGAGCCGAAGTCGGACGCACAACCGACTGAGCCACCCAGCCGCCCTCAGGTGATGCTATTTTAATTGAGAGGGTCCTCTCCCTGCGGGCCGGGGTGCCTGGTGAGCTCCTGCGCAAACCTGTCAATGGACGGAGTTCTCGTTCTAATAGTTCGCGCTGAAATGTGGAAACGTTTCAGCCCAAATGTCCTCACAGGCACTGTCTTTGGCCTCCATTCAAGGGTGCAAATATTCAACAACAAAAGAAACGGTAAAAGGCAAATCTTGTCCAGAAAAAGCTATCTCCATGGTTCTTTTAGGTGAATCTTCACATTTAGAGGCTGCAAAACCATGGGCCTTCCAGATTCCACCCCGCTTTTTTAAGTTTATTTATTTTTTGGAACAAAGAGGGGAGGGGCAGAGAGAGGATCCCAAGCAGGCTCCACACTGTCAGCTCAGGGCCTGATGTGGGGCTCGAACTCAGGAGCCGTGAGGTCACGACCTGAGCCGAAGTCAGACGCTTAACCGACTGAGCCACCCGGGTGCCCGGCTGATCCAGAACACGCATTTACCGGATTCATAGGAGAACCCCACCAGCAGGTGCTCCCCGCAGCGAAGGGGTTTCATCGGACTTTAGAATCTCGTTGCCTTGGGCGTCTCCCCGGCTGGGGGGACCGCTCCTCGCTCGCTTGCGTGGGGGCGGATTTGAATGCCTTCTGGTTTGCAAGCCGCGTTCCCGATCCTCGGTGTCCCGGAAAGGCTTCCAACGCTGAAGGTTCTCGGTGCTCCTTTTGCTGAAATATTGGATGAAAGGTTCCTAGCCGATTTTCTCACGCATCGCAAGCCGAAGTTAGAGAACTCCCTTCTGCAAACACGCGGACACCGTCGGCCTCCCGCGTTGATTCAGGAAGCGGCCTTCCCAAGCCGGAGGGCCGGAGGGCCGGCCGGCAGCGTGGGCTCCACGGCCGGGGCACATCTGTGGGCGTGACGCCACATCACTGCAGGAATGTGGCCGCTTGGCCCTGACCTGCGCACGAAAACCAGCTGGAAAGGCCGATTCGTACAGTTCCTGGCGTGCAGCTTGGCAGAATTCTGCGCGCATCACGACCAAGCGCATCGCCACTCATGGGTTTGTGAGTGTAGCTGGAACATCACTTTTCCCGCTAGAGTCCCTCCTACAGTCACCCCTGCAAGGACCAATGACTTTGTCTCCATGCTGAACGTCCAGCTGAACTTACAAGGGCACTCGCGGTCACGCCCCCGAGTCCCCTCGACAGGTTGGACTTCTGAAAGCTTTACCTGGACTGCATACAAGAGGCAAAAGCGTCTGCTCTTGGACTTGTCCGTTGTCTGTTGGTGATTCATTGTCCATGCCCTGGGGGCAGGGATGGTCAGCCCCCCACGTGTCCAGAGTCTGTAGGACCGCAGCCCCTACCCCAGGATTCTCCCTGAACCGTCCTGACTTCTGGACGCACAGGCTGCTGCTGAGGGTCCTGGATACCTTGCCCAGGCCCGGGTGGCTCTGGGGGACCAGAGACTGAGAGGTGGACCCCACGCAGGTCCCTGGGCCTCTTTCAGCGGCTCCTTGCCGCCCACAGTCCTGGGGTGGGGGCGGGGCTCCAAAGAGGTGGGGCCACGGAGGCCCTGAGCCAGTGGGCGACAGGGAGCAAGGGCGGAGCAGGGACTGAGCCCAGGGTCTGGCCACGCTTGCCTGGTGGGGGGAGACCAAGGACATGGCCAAAAGAGCGGTGTGGGGGGAGGGGCCCGCAGGGCCACGGCAAGAGGTGGCAGCTCCTTGGGGGTGTCCCAGCAGCGAGGCCACTCCTCCCACGGCCTGACACGCCACCGCCACGGTTCCACGCCCTCGGCTGTGCTCCCTGCGCTATTTCCTAAACCTCTGATGACCCTTGGGCTTTTCTGGGGTCCAGCTTTCATGCCCTGTGGGGCTCCATGGAACACGGTTTGGGAATCACCGGGCAGCACCTGCACTACACGCTTTCGCAGTGACAGCTCTCTGAGGAGCTGGTGTGGCCTGGCATGCCCGGCCCACGGGGCAGCTCCCGGGTGTGTGAGCCGTGGGGCGCGGCTGCCGCCAGCTCGTCCCTTCCCTCTGCCTCAGTTTCTCCACTTGTGTAATGGGGACAGATGGGGCTCCTGGTCGGGTCTGCCGGTCGGGCACTGTTCACACCGCTTCTGACTCCCTGCCGGGCCCTTCGCCGCAGAGCCCAAGGCCACCCCCTGCAGCCTTCAACCACAGCTGCCAGGCCCGGCCCCGACGGGAGCCCCACGAGCGGGCAGAGGCAGGGGGCACCCAGCGGGCCAGCGGGGCTCTTGGGTTTTGTGCGGCTGATGGGATCGCTAGGGTGTTCGGGTCCTGCGGCCCCGGGACAGCCCTTCCCTTCTCTATCTGTCCCTCCAGAAACAAGAGCTGTAACGGGCTACGCGGACAGCCCCGAGGACGGGACGGCCACACCCAGGGGTGCAGTGACGGGGGCAGCTGGGGCCCAGGCTGTGTTACAGACGAGAAACGGCAGTCAGGAGAGCAAGGGAGGCGCCCGTGTGTCGCTGGGAGGGGCCCCCCCCCCCCCCCCACATCCCTCGGCTCTGTGCCGGGTGCTGGCGTCCTGGGCGCCGTGGGCACAGTGAGCAGGTGCCTCCCGTAACTGCTGCCCAGCGAGCGGCGGGGGCTGAGCGGGGGCTCGGGGGGCCGGGCGAGGGTCGTGAGCATTGCCTGCTAGCGGAGGGTGGGGTCCGAGGGGGCTGAGGGTGGCGGGGAAGGGGCGAAGAGCCACCAGGACACGGAGGGCGGTGGCGGAGACCCGGTGATGGAGCGTGAGGGTGGGCGTGTCCGATTCCAGACATGTCTAGAAGGTCGAGCCAACAGGATTCGGTGATGGATGGAGTGTGGGGTCAAGGGGAAAAGGAGGCATGGGGAGGGAGGGGGGTGGTCCAGGGTTTTGGTCTGAACCTTTGGAAGGAAGGAGGGCTTCCTTCCTGAGACAGGGAGGGCTGGGGTCAGAGCAGGGGAAGGGCCTGGGAGGAGAAACAAGAGTGGTCTTGTGGCTGGCAGTTGGTCCTACATCTGATGGGATCATGGTTGAGGGAGGATCTAACCCTCTGGGGCCTAGTGGGTGTCTCCCTTTCTCTCTACGGCAGCCTGATTACTGCACACGTCCCAACACGTCTGCACACATGCCCGGCACTCTCATGCTGTCTGCTGGGTGCAGAGAGCCCTGTGGGCGGGAGAGGATGGGGAATCAGGGTTCGGAGCGGTGGTAATGTGCCCCAGGCCTCAGCCCTCGCCGGGATTTGGACAGGGGGTGTCAGAGGCCAAAGCCGCTATTTTTCCAGGGCTCACGCCTGCCTTGGGGCCTGTGGGAATTTTCTCTCCAGGGCGGGGGCGCCGAGTCCAGCTGATGGAGGCGAAAGGGCCACATGCTTTTTGTGGTTGAATTATCCAAACACTGAATCGCTCCATCCGCCCGGGTGGCTGTGAACGGGCCGGCTTTGTCCAGTCCTGAGAACAGCGGTGGCGGGCAGGGCCAGACAAAGGCGGGCGCTGACACGGACTTTTCCATGGTCCGGCAGAGAAAGAAAGGCCTGATGGACAAAGCCTGGCGGAGTCAATGGGGGTGGGGCGGGGCGGGGGCTCGGGCGTTAGTCACGGTGGGGCTGGCGGGCGGGGCGAGGGGCGAGGGGCGAGGGGCGAGGGGCGAGGGGCCCCCACCCGAGCTCCCCACCGGTCGGCCAGAGGCGTCAGGATCGGAACAGAATGGCAGGAGCTGACTTTCTGGTGGCCCTCTGTGTCCTGGGGCCAGCTCTCAGGGCTGCAAGCCCCCCCCCCAAATCACCTGACCACATAACCCCCAGAGGAAGCCTCCAGGGACCCCAAGAGACCACTCAGGTTCCCACGGCCATCAGCACCCACTCTGCCTGGCTCCAAGGCCTGGCCATGCCTCCTGGGGATAGCACCACGCCTGGGGGTGTGCAAGGCCTCCCCAGGCCCACAGCAGGAGACTCCTCTGAGGGGCCCCGTGACTGGCTAAAACCGACCTCTTGAAAAGAGTGTGTGTGATGGGGGCCAAGCGATAACACAGCAGGGCTGGGGCTGGGAGCCCCTTGTCCTCACAGGGACCTCAAGGTGCACGGGGACCGAGGAGCAACCACAGGCCGAGAGCCAGGCCTGCGGGACTCAGCACAAGGCCTGGGGTGCAGGGAAGGGTGGGCGGAGGGGGTGCCCAGGACAGGAGCGGACCCGCTGGAAGCTGGGCACGGCGGGCTGCCTCCGTGTGGCCCCTGGACGGCGGTGTGAACCCTAACCCTGGGGCCGCGGACCTTGGTGTCACAGATGTGGGCATTTTGACCAAAAGGAGCACACGGGGGTGATGGGCTCATGCCTGCGTTGCAGAGAATTTCCTTGAGGCCCCCTTGAGAATGAGCTGGAAGGGGGAGGCCAAGCCCTGATCAGGGCGGGCCAGCGGGGGTGGCGTGGATGGTTCGAGACTGCGTTCGGTCCAGGTGAGGCGTGGGGGTGGCCACAGCGGGGGCCGGAGTTCCCTGGCTGAGCTAGCAGGGGGCTGTGCTGGGTGGGGGTCCAGATGCCAGCAGAGCAAGGCCTGGGAATAAGGGCCTGAACCGCCAGGCCTGGTGCAGCCTCTTCACACACGATGATTTCATCCTTTAACCCTCAAAACTGCCGGGTGGGTCTTGTCCCGTTTACACGCAGGGAAACCGAGGCCCAGGGACCAGGAGTCTCAGAGCCAGGCCTAGGGCAGCGTGGGCTTTACCCACCATGCCCGGCGGCTGCCTTGACTGCCCCCAGCCCACGGCTGACCCCCAGACCCCCCCAGCCTTCCCAAGGGAGCACCTCACCGTCCCCGCAGGTGAGGCCAGCTCACCCCAACACGGAGCCCATCTGGGGACCCGCGGGGCACACCCGGACGCCCGTGCGAGGCCTGCCGGGAAGGCACCTGGGCCTTGGCCAGGGTCAGCGTCATCCTCCCTCGGGCAGCGCTGGGCCCCCAAGCCAGGAGGTGGACCCCCAGCCTCACCGCGGCCCGCACCGCCCTCTGAGGCCTGCCCCGGATCCCATCTGGGTCCCATCAGCTTGCCCTCGGCCAAGAGCGTGTGGCGTCCGTGGGAGTATGAAAAACAGCCGCAGGGGCCCGTCCTGCTGCCGACGGGCCTGGCTCTGCCCCAGCGGGGAGGGCGCATTTCTGATGAGGAAGCAACTTGGCTGACCCATCCCCCATCAGGTGGCGCCCGGGGAGGCTGCCCAGGCCCCCGCCCAGCCCCGGCCACCAGGCTCCGGCCGCGATCTTCTGCCAGGATGTGGCTAAAGACCTGGCCGAGGCCTGTGGGCCTCCTGGAGGACAGCATCGGGGGCCCGGCGGGCACCCGGCAGGTCGGGAACGCATGTGTGTGTGCACGCGTGCGCGTACGTGCTGTGTGCTTGCACGCACGTGTGTGCACGCGTGCGCGTGTCGGTGGCTCTGTGCTCGGGTCCCGGTGCTGGGAGGAGAAGGTGGCCGACCAGCTGTGTCCACCATGGGACGGGCCCTGTGACCCAGACCCTGGCATGCCGACCTCAGACAGCCCCGGGCTCGGGGCCCCCCCCCCCCCCCCCCCGCCGGTCCAAGCCTCCGTTTCCCCACCTGGAAACTGACAGTGATGAACTGACTCCACAAGCCTGTTGCGAACTTCAAGAAACGAGGTCATTTGTGCAAATCCCCTAGCACAGCCCTTGGCCTGTAGCAGGTGCTCAGTGAACGAACCTGCCCTCTGAACAGGACGGAACCTTCGCGGACCTGGCCGAGGGTGTCAGAAACAGCTTTTCTGCGCAGGCAGGGGGAGCCTCAGCACGCATCAAGATCCCATGGGACTCTGCAAACATTGCCCAAGGTCCTGCAACCCACCGGGCCCTGCATTCGGAGCTAAGGATCCTGAGGTGACCAGAGCATGCTCCCTGCCCTTGGGGAGCTCACACCGGCGGGGGAGATAGACACTGCCCCCGAGGGATGGCTGCGGGACCCCAGCCTCAAAGCCTGACCAGCCCTCAGCCCCTGCCTCCCTGGGTTGGGGTGCAGTCCGGGAGGTCTTCCTGGAGGAAGAAGCATTTGAGCTAACTGCGTAGAATGAACACGTGGGCCTGGCGGACGGAGAGAGGGAAGAGCAGGAGGAGGACCAGCACGAGCGAGGGCCGGAGAAGGGACTGCACGTGGTGTCCACATGTGGGATTGAGTGCCGCGCGGTGGGGGGAGGCAGGAACGACAGTGGAGGAGTGGGTGGGGCCAGGGGACGCTACCGAGCAGAGGCACAGACTACCTGAGGCCCCCGGGGGGAGGTGGGCTCCGGGGTCCTCTGCGCCCGCTTCCTCTCTTCCAGCCCCCGCCCCCCTCCGTGGGCGGCCCACACGTGTTGGGGGCAAGCGGGAGCCGGCTGGCCTGGACGAGGAGGCGGCTGGACCTGCGTGCCTCTCGGTGAGCTGGGCCCTCTCTGCCCCTTCGAGGTGGGAGAGCGGCCACCGCCCCCACTCCGCCCCCAGGGGGGCTGGGACCCTGGGCTAAGCCTGGGAAGCCACCTGGGAATGGCATTTGCGCCGTGGATAATGAGGGCGGAGGGAGCGTAAATCTCCAGAAAGCCCTCTGATGTGTTTGGAGAGACCAGGCAAGCGTCTGGGAATGCTCAGTCACCGCTGGTCAGCGCTGGGCCCGGCCTTTGTTCCCTGGCCTCTGGGCCCTGGCGTCCGGGAGCGTCCCAGTCAGCAGAATCGGGCAGGTCGTGTTCAGACCCCGGGCAGGGGTCACCGCAGGGCTCCCCCCAACCCCTGGGCAGGCCTCCCTGAGGACAGGGAGAGGACGCCGGGCCCAGACCCTTGCGTTCAAGTTGGGTGCGAGGCTGGTGGCGGTAGCCGGGACGGGGGGGCACCTTGGAGGCTGTGCGTGAGCGGTGGGGGCCGGGGGCTGGGGAGTTGGGGGAGCAGGGCTGTGGACAGCGGTGCCCGTCTCTCTGCCTCATGCTGTCTTCGGCTGTGTCCCCGGGTCCAGAAGTCTCCCTCACCGGGGACCAGGGGCCCTGCTCACCCCCTCACAGAAGGGGGCTCCCGAGGCTCGGTCACAGAGGTGCACCCCAAGCAGGATGGCCCCTCTGCTCTGGGGGGGGGGCAGGGATCGGAGGCGGTCAGGTTGTAGGAGCCCCACAGGTGCCCCCAGGACCCACCGAGTAGATGGGGCCAGTGCAGGATCCTGCTGGGTCCAGGAGGGCAGCGGGTAGGGGTGCTTGGACCCAACTCCAGTGAAGCCTGGGACTAGGCCGGAAGGGAAACCCAAGGGACTCCCGTATCACCACAGCTGGAGCGGGGCCAGGACCGACGATCAGGTCCTGATCCCCAAGCAAGCGTTCTTGGCACTTCTACACCCTTCCGGAGGTTTCTAACCGCCCACTGCCCTGCTCGCAGCCGGACCATTGTCTCCAGAGTGTCGATGGCAGGGACAGTGACAGCCGCCCCCAGTGGGCACTCAGGGACGGCCCTGTGCCCGGGCATCAGCCTGGACCTCTCCTCCTGGCCCCAGGCGTCCACCCCGCCCTCGCTGCCATTCCCAGGGACCAGCACCGCCTCACTGCCCACAGCACCTCCTGGAGCAGGTGCCACCGCCACCCCAGCGTATACTGAGCACATCGTATGGTGATGACGTCGAGGCCTCCTGCCTCGATGGGGGTCTTCTGGGTCAGGGGCAATATGGCTCAGGAGCCATGGCCTTGACCTCCACAGCACGTGAGGAGGGTAGCAGTCTGCTTGTCAGCTGCCAGGATTTATAGTTGTGTTTACTTTTCCTAAAATACATTCTGCTCCCTCAAACACCTCCCATAGCTCCCCATTGCCCGCGGAACGCAGCTGGCATGAGTGTCTGCATCCCCACGGTGTTCTTGCGGCACGGGGGCCCTCACTGTGTCCCCCCTCAGGACCCCAAGCTCTCTCTAAGGCTTCCCTTCGGGCTCCGGCACCCCCAGGACTCCCCAGCTGCTCTCGTTCGAGCCTGGCACGGTGCGAGTCACGGGGCATCTCGCTCCTCCGTGCTCGTGGAGGATGAAGGCCCACGTCACCTGCGTCCAGCGCCTGGCTCCGGTGACCCGGCTGTGACCAGTGAGCAGGCACTGGTCTCAAGGCTGCGCTCTGGGCGTCCCGCTGGGCCTTGCTGTAAAGAGGCGTGGGCTGGACCTCGGGCCAGACCGTCACTGGCACCGGGAACCCCCTCCCGACAGATGTAGATGTTGTCAAACCCAAGGACGCGGAGGGCCCGGCTAGCGGTCACCGTGCCACGCTCCCGGTCCGCCTCGAGGGCCACCTCCAAGCTTGGAATTATGGTTCCCAAATCTGTCCTTACTTGGGTTTGCTTTTGAAAAGGTTAGGATTTAACTTTCACCCGATAACACGCACGCTCGGCTCCGTCTGAAATTACAGAGCGGCCGGTCCCGGGCTCTGGCGTGTGCCCGCGGCTTGGTGAAGAGGCTCTCTGTGGCTGTTGCCACTCTGCCCGGGCTGGGGGTAGGGGGTCCAGGCAGTGCCACCTACCTGGGGCGTCACTGGGGGTGCTCTGGGGTGTCGCTCACCCGGGCAGAGTAGGGTCTTCGGGACGGGAGGAGGCCCCTGCCGGCCTCACCCACAGGTCCTGACAGCGACGCCCTGTGTCTGGGGACGGGCACCGGGCCCGTTGTCCCCACCCCGGTGCCTCGTACAGCAGGTGTTCTCAGCTCCCTCAGGAGCTTGACCTCCGACACTTGCCGGCACTGGGGCCCTGGGTAAGTTGCTTACCTTCTCTGGGCCTTGGTGTATCATCTGTGAAATAGGGATCGGGCGGTTGTAAGCAGAGAAAACGTGGCCCACAACACCCAGGAGCTTTGGGGGTGAGAACGGGGGCCCGGAGCAGGGGCAGAGGCAGTGAGCCCAGGGGGGCACGTCCCAGCCCAGGGTCCAGTGGGTCCCGTGCGTGCCATTGTGGTGGGATGACAAGGACATTAGCATTATTATTCTCCACTGAGCGGGAGCCGGGGAGGCGGGGCCAAGTGCATGGTGTCCAGGGAGGTCTCGCAGGTCCTGGGAGGGGATCCCTGCGGGGGGTGAGGAATAGACCTTAGCGGGGGCGCCCAGTTCAAGCAGGCCCTGTGCTTGTGTGGGGAACATGTGGGAGCCCCGAGGCTCTCTAAGCGCTCCCCCAGCTCTCCCTGACCGCCCCAGCCCCGAGCCCAGCCTTGTCCCAGGATCCCTGAGTGCGTGACACACGCCGGCTCTCCCTCCGCACTGGCCCCCCCCCCCCCCCCCCCCCCAAGGCCTCTAGGGCGGGGCTCACCCCGGGGACACCAGCTTTCCCGCTGGGACCTACCAGTGTGCTCTGAGCCTGTGGGCTTGGGGCCCCAGTGTTGTCCCCTGCACCCCCACGAAGCAGCTGCCTCGGTTCCTGGGCCTCCTTTCCACCCCCCTCCCTGGACACCTCCGGCCCCTTCAGCCATCTGAGGCAGGGAGCCCGGCAGGTGTGGGTGGAGTCTGCTTGTTTCCTTATAGCTGTGTGACTCTGGGAAAGCTAGTCAACCTCTCTGTCCCCAGGTTCCTCTCTATCAGGGCTATCTGCCCCCACCCCGGGCAGGGGCTCAATCGACATCAGAGGGACTCGTCCTCATGCCGACGAACACGGGTCAGATTGACCCTGGGGACGACGCCTGACCCCCCGGGCCAGCGTTGGGGCCCTGAACCCGCCATACAGCCTCCCTGGGCCGCCTCGGCCCCCTTGCTCAACAAAGTAGATGCCTAAGGCACGCACCGATCGGCCCCAGCACAGGGACATAGATGAGGGGTCACCCCAGGACCGACGCTTGGGTGCTCCCCATCTATTGTCAACGGCCAGAGCAGGGTGGGGCCCTCAGGGTCAGGAGGAGGATGGCCTGTGTCGGGAGGGGCACGTGCCAGGCTCCAACGTGCGATGTTTCGTCCTTCAGTGAGACGCCTGGGCTCAGCATGACCCCGGGGGAGAGGGGGCAGTGGGATACGGAGTGTGGGGGAAAAAGCAGACCCCGGGCACCCGGCATTTGCAGGTCTGACCCTCAGCTTGTCCTGGCGAGGAGCCAGCGTGCTGGTTCCGTCCTCTCGGGTCCCCTCTCCCATCCAGCAATGTTGGCCATGGAAAGTCTTCGGTGGGCAGATCCCCACCAGGGGTGACAAACTCTGGGGAGGCCTGGGCCCGGGGAGGAGGGGCCTGGCTGCTGGCCATCCAGACTCCCCACCCAGGGGGATGTGCCAGCACAGGACTGAAGACAGGGACACAGCGGGGACAGAGAGAGGTGAGGGGCGATGCCGAGTCACGGCTGCAGGGGGCCCGCGTCCAGACCCCAGCTCGGGCCCCGGAGGCCAGGGGCTCAGCTCGCTTGAGCCTCAGTTTCCTCGCGAGAGGCAGAAACGGGCCAACGCCCCCACAGAGCCGCTGGGGGGAGGGCTGATACCGTGGACGTCAGGCCAACATCTCGCTGTCGCTGTTACCGAGAGCCCCCTGTGGCCCAGCCCCTGAGGGGGGGCCCCTGGAAGATGCCAGCAGCTCAGGTTTGAGCAGAGCCCCCCCCGCCTTGCTTGAACGACCTCAGCACTAGAAGCCCAAACCCAAACAAAACGCAGCCCCAGCCTCCACAAGGGCCTGTGTGTCTGCAGAAACTTCCACCCCCTGGGACATCTGTGGCGGCCCCGGCGGGGGACGTGAATAGGTTCGGTGGCATGTTCATTCAGCCAGGCCCCAGACGCAGGGTCGCTCCCTTCGGCCCCACACCCAAGCACCCTGGGCCGCCTCCAGCGTTCTGTCCCCGGGGTGGTCCCCAGCCCCCCCCCCCCATCCCCAGCACCTGCCATCGCCCCTGAAGGATGCCCAGGGGCCTGTGGGTATTGTCCCGGGGCCACCTGTCCCGTCCCGGGCAGGCACGCGGGGTCACGATGGCTCCGCTCATTCACACGAGCCTGAAAGGCGGCCCCTTCCAGGCAATTGCCCTTCTCCTCCTCAGCCGCGTCGGAGCTGTGCAGGGGGAGGGGCCGGGCAGAGTCAAACAGTATTTTTTCTGTTCTCTCCTGCACAGATGGAATTCAATTAGGAAAGAAGAAACCCAAGCCCAGCCAAATACTGCTTAAAAAAAAAAAAAAAATCTTGCAGGAGAGAAACATCTTCCCACATCCTTAGCAAATCAATGAGATCAACGGCTCCCGTCCAGTTTCCTCCCCAAACGCCGAGGTCGCGGCCAGAACGTCCTCCCCCACACCCAGAGGGGGCAAGGCGGGAGCGGGCAGTGGAGCCCGCTCCAGCCCCTGACCCGGGTCCTGCCCCGCCAACTCCCCCCGAGAGCGGGAGTGCTCAGCAGGCCAGGCCAACTCTGCCAGACCCTGGGTGGGGTCGAGGGTGTCACTGGGCTCTGAGGCAAGAAAGCTTCTCCCCACGGCCCAGCCGCCTCCTCGGCTCTCCCTCCGGCCGCTGCCCAGGGCGGCCAGAAGCAGCCTGGGGCCAGGCCACAGAAAACCACTGCAGGAGGCTGGGTCCGGGGGCCTGCCTCCCACTGCCGTGGCCTCTGTCACCAGGTCCCCGCCAGGCTGTTCCCCACCTCAAACAGCCATCGCTCCTCAGCAGTCGCCGCGGGGTCAGGTCGCGGCTGCCCCTGTCCTGCTTCACAAGGAGCAGCCCCGTCCCAGGGAGAGGATGGCCCAGAGCCTTCCCAGCTGTCCTGACGGCCCAGCCCCAGGCTCGGCTGCTGCGAGTGGCCTTCTTTGGAGAAGGACTGGACGCTCATCGAAACGTCCTGTCTGATCTCTAGATGCTTCACGGGCTCCAGAGACGGACTCTACCTCTAGAGACAACTCTTTTGAGAGTATCGGTATGAAACCGGAGGAGAAATGTGTTGGGCTTTAGAAGAAGCAGCCCAGTCAGTGCCCTCCGGCCTTGGGTGGGGGAGGAGGCCATCAGGACCCCGTGTCCTGGGAAGACCGCAGGGCCAGTCCGGGTGTCTGGGCTCTAGTCACGCCCCCTTCCCACGCCCTGCCCCAGGCTCAGTGCGATTCAGGCAGATCCTTGTTGTCCGAGTTGCCCCCGTCTGGGGAACAGGTGTGTTGGGGCCCAGGACCCAGAGCGCGGAGGGAAGAGAAGGAGGGGAGGCGGGACAGCCCCTCTTCGACCTGTTGATGGCTGAGTGACAGTCTGCTTGCCTTCTGCTCCGGGCCTCTGCGCCTGCTCTTTCCTCCACGCGCCCGGCGCCCAGCCCTCACCCCAGCCTCTCTGGCGCGTGTCTGTCTTCCAGAAGCCCTTGGACCCATTTTGCCCCAACCCCCTGGCTGTGAGTTCCCCGAGGGAGCCATCCTCTCTCGGACCACCCGTGGGCCCCCAGCCCCAGCACAGAACCAGCACGGGGAGGGGACAGAACGGAGCTGAACTCCTGGCCCACGGCGGCCTGCTCTCCTCCGCTGCGTGGCCAGCACCTTCGGGAAGGACCACCGGCCCCGCGTGTGCGTGCCTCTTCCACGCCGCCCCGCGGATGCTGGCTCAATGCGCCCGTGTCCAGGTGGAGGCCCTCCTCTCGGGCAGGACAGCCGGCCGGGGGCCGGGCCCCGGGCACAGTACCGCCTTCCGAGAGCCTCCCGACAGCCCGAGGTCTGCGGGGCGGAGGGCGGGCCAAGGTCACACGGAGGGAGGGGGCAGAAAATGCCGGTGGATTTCAGCACAGCCCCGGTTGAGGTGCAATTCCTTCGATGCTCTGAACCAATGGGAACCATTTCAATTCTTTCCAGCCTGACTTGTCTCACAGATTGCCGAAGCACTAATTAGTGCTAATTAGAATCGGATCCACTCGCCAAGGCAATCTGTCCTGCTGGGGCAGGCGGGATCCCAGAAGCACGTCTGATCTCGAAGGGAGTGGAGTCTTCTCTGCAAAAAGGCCCCCGTGGGTAGCTTTGGGGGCGGGGTGTTTTGTGCCTCCCTGCCGGCTTTGAGGACGTCCCTGTTAGAAGCGATTCTGTTCCAACGTGTTTGACACATTCCAAGGGGAGAAAAGACAAACGTATGCCTTTGAGAGATGGGTGAGGGGGGACAGGGCAAGGCCGGCCAAGTATCGTCTTGGGCGTTTTGTGCGAAGACACCAATGAGGCCTCACAGGCCAGGAGAGGCCCCGGCGTGGTTGCCATGGGAACGTTCTCCCGCTGGAAGGGGAGAGCGGCACCCTGGGTCTTCCCTTTCTCCTTCTGCCTGGGACCCACTCCAGAGCGGGGTGACCACAGACACCTGCCCGGGCCCTTGCGAAGTCTGGAGAGGGAACAGGGGTGTCCCTGGTGTCCCTGGTGGGAAAGAGGTGACCCTGGTGTCACCTGGTGTCTGGTAGAGAGCAGCCAGCCAGGGAGGGCTTTGGTTTACAAGGCATTCTGGCCACTGTCACAGGTGATGGGGGCGTGTGACCCCACCTAACCTTCACAATGGGTCCTGGAGATCGGCACCAGCATCTCGATTTGACGGAGAGGGAAACCGAGGTTCCAAGAGGTGAAAGGAGAGGGCTCGGAGTCACGGGTGGGCTAGGAAGAGGCAGGGCTAGTGACAGACCAGGGACAGGGGCTCACACACGTGTCCAGAGTCCAGAGCTGGAGCCAATCACCGAGGACTGGCTCCCCCTGTCAGCCTCCATCACAGAGGCTGGCTCTCTTTAGGGTCTTACGAGTCCAATGCTTGCCTCCATTTTACGGGTGGGGGACCGAGGGTCAGGAAGGGAGCGGACTTGCCCATGGCAAAAACCCAGGGTGAGAAATGCTCTGCCCTCATGCCGCCTTTCTTCTGTGGTTGTGCCCAGGCATTTATAGTCTTGATATTTTTATAGAAAACACCCATGTGTACGTGGGTCCCCCTCTTCTCCACTGGCAGGTGGGTGAGCACCTTAGCCTCAGGCTCGGAGCCCCAAGACTGCAGGTCCAGTGTGAAGGGGGAACATTCATTTCTTTGAGCAGAACCTCGGTGGTGCCCAGGGAACATCTGTTTATTGGGTCTGTTGCCTCGCAGATTGGCAGAAACACGGGTTTCTCTAGGTTCTCAAGCAACACGGTTCAGCCTCTCTGCCTGGACCCAGGTGCTCTGTCTGTGTATGTGGGGTAGGGGTGGGGGGGGGGTCCTATTGCGCTGCCCTTGACAGTCACAAGCAGACCCTCCTGCGGTCAGGGAGATTCCACCCAACAAATCCCTGACCCAGGCCAATTTGCAGCAGGAGGAGTAAGGTCAGAACCTCCGGATTTCTGACGAGCCCCGGGATGGCGATTCAGAGTCTGGGTCAGCTCTCTGTTACCAAGTATCTCCACAGCGAGGCTATGGGCAGGATGGGGCCTCCCTTCTGGAACATTCCTCTTGCCCTTTTTTCAAAAGCAGCTTTATTGAGGTATAATTGTCAATTAACGGCGCGTGTTTAAAGGGCACCGTTTGATAAGTTCTGACATCTGCATGCATCTGTGAAACCACCACCACAAAATCAGGATAATGAACCAGCCCGCTATCCCCCAAAGTGCTCCTCTGCGATCAGCCCCTCCTTGCCCTACCTTTTCCCCAGACGTCCACTGATCTGCTTTCTGCCACTATCCATTAGTGTGTATCCCCTAGAATCTAGATAAATGGACTCACGCCCTATGTTCTCTGTTTGTCTGGGTGCTTACCCTCAGCACGCTCAGACTGATTTTGAGACTCACCTGTATTGTGGGGTGTATCGACAGTGGGTTCCTTTTTATTGTTCAGTGTATATATATATATATATATATATATCAGAGTTTGCTTTTTTATTCACCTGCTGATAGGCATTTAGGTCGGATCCAGTGTAGGGTTACAAATAAAGCTGCCGTGAATATTCGCATACAAATCTCTGTATGAACGTTAAGTTTTCGGCTCCTTTGGGCAAACATAAGGGTGGAATGCTTGACAATACTTGGTATTGTGAGTTTTTCTCACTTTAGCTATTTCAAGTAGATGTAGGGGGTAGCTCACTGGGATTTCACTAACTCACTGGGATGAATAAAGCTACTGAGCATCTTTCCATGTGCTTATCTGCCCTTCATAGGTCTTCTTTGGACCTCTTTCAATGCATATGTTGTTTTGAGCATTTTTTTTTTTTTTTGGGGTGGGCTGTTTGTTTTCTTATTTTGGGTTTTGAGAATCCTTTCTGTATGCTGGATACAAGTCATCAGATATATGCTTTAAACTTATTTTCTCCCGGTCTGCGGCTTGTTTTTTTTTCATTCTGTTGACGGTATCTTTCAAATAACAACAGAAGCTTTCATTTGTATAAAGTCCAATGATCAATCTGTCCCCTTATGAATCATGCTTTTTGCTGTTGTAGCTAAGAGATTGTTGTCTAACCCAAGACCACAGAGTGCTTCTAAAGCTGTTATAGTTTTCGGCTTTCCATTTAGGTCTGCGGTCCATTTGAAGTTAATTTTTGTCGATGGGGCCAG
Organism: Panthera uncia; assembly: GCF_023721935.1. Classification (NCBI taxonomy): domain Eukaryota; kingdom Metazoa; phylum Chordata; class Mammalia; order Carnivora; family Felidae; genus Panthera; species Panthera uncia. The sequence continues at coordinate 134,685,180 of NC_064809.1, read as the reverse complement.
ATAGGGGCTGAAGTTTGTGCTTCACTTTGTTTGGTTTCGTTTTGGCACACATTTGTTTTGAACAAATGTTTGAGTGTTCTCACACCATTTGTGTAAAGGACGATCATACGATCACTTCTCCGTTGAACTGACTTTGCGCTTTGTCCAACATAAGTTGCCTATGCGTGGGTCTCTATCTTGTTCCACTGATCACTACAGTCTCTTGATTACAGTAGCTTTATAATAAGTCTTTAAATGAGATAGTGTGACTTCTCCAGTTGACTTCTTGTTTTCAAAGTCTTCCTGGGGGCGCCTGGGTGGCTCAGCTGGTTAAGTGTTCGACTCTTGATTTTGGCTCGGGTCATGATCTCATGGTTTGTGAGATCGAGCCCCGCAGCAGGCTCTGCACTGAGCGTGTGGAGCCTGCTTGGGATCCTCTCCCTCTCTCTCTGCCCCTCAACGGCTCGTGCGTACTCTCTTCCTTTCTCTCTCCCTCAAAATAAATAAATAAACATTAAACAAATTTAAGGTTGTTCTGTTTTTTCTGGGTTCTATACATTGCCAAGCGACTAGACTACGAGAGTCCATTTTTCTGTCTCTAGAGGAAATCTGCTGTAGTCTAAGTGTCGTGACATCGCATCTATACATTGACTTGGGGAGAAAATGACATTTTTACAATAATGAGTCATTCTAATCCATGAACACGTTCCGTCTCTCCATTTATGAAGATCTGTAATTTCTTTCGGCAATATTTTGTAATTTTCAGGGTAACAGGTCTTTTGTGTCTTTTGTCAGATTAACCCGTAAATGTGTCATGCTGTTTTGATACTATTATAAAATGAATTTTAAAGTCTTCATTTCTGATTATGTGGTGTTAGTATATAGGAATACAAATTGATTTATGGATACTGATCTTGTTTCTGCAAACTTGTTAAACTCATTTATTGGTTCTGGTAACTTTATTGTAGATTCATTGGATTTTCTGCATAGACGATCATGTCATCTGTGAATACAGACAGTTTTCCTTCTTCCTTTACAATCTAGATGTGATTTATGTATTTTCCTTGCCTGATTTCCCTGGCAAGAACCTCCAGTTCAATGCTTAATAAAAGTGATGAGAACAAACATCCTGTCTTGTTCCTGAACTTAGGGGAAGAAAATTTAGTCTTCCGTCATTAATATGATGTTAGTTTTAGGTGCTCTGTAGATGTCTTTTCTCATATGGAGAAAGTTCCTTTCTATTTCTAGTCTGCTGAGTTTTTAATCAAGAATGGATGTAGATTTTTTAACATTAAACCACTCTTGTATTCTTTAGATAAAAGCTCACTTGATCGTGCTGTGTTGTCCTTTTTATATATTGTTAATTGGGAAATACATCCCTTTAATATTCTGAGAGTTAGTGTAGAATTTCCTAAACGTTTCATAGAATTCGCTAGTGAAGGCATCTGGGCCTAGAGTTTTCTTTGTGCAATGTCAATTTCTTTAATAGATACAGGGATATTCAGGCTATCTATTTCTTTGTGAGCGAACTTTGGAAGTTCATGTCTTTCCAAGAATTTGACTGTTTTAACTAGGTTGTCGAATGTATAGGTATGATGTTGTTCATAGTATTCTCCTATTATCCTCTTAATATCTGTAGAGTCTGTAGTGATGTCACCTTTCTCACTTTTAATTTTAGTAATTAGTATCTTCTCTCTTTTTTTCCTGATTAGTCTGCTTAGAGTTCTATCAGTTTTATTGATCTTCCCAGAGATGGCCTTTTGGTTTCATTTTTCCTTTCATTATTTTTCTCTTCTCTATTTCATTGATTTTCACTTTGGTCCTCTTTATTTCCTTTCTTTTGCTTACTTTGGGTTGACTTTTCTCTTTTTCTATTTTCTTAAGATGGAGCTGAGGTCACTGATTTGAGTTCTTTCTTCCTTTTTGATACAGGCATTTCGTATATTTAAGGTGAAGCTTATCTCTGCTTTAGCATCAGGTCACAAATTCTGATCTGTTGTGCTTTCATTTTCCTTCAGTTTTAAATACTTCCTAATTTTAATTTGTTTTCCTCTTTGACTCATGGGAGTATAATATAAGTTGTTTGGTTTCCAAATATTTGCGAATTGCCCAGATAGCTTTATATTACTGATTTCCATTATGGTAAGAGAACGTAATTTGTGTAACTTGAATCCTTTTATATTTCACGAGCAAGAATATGATTTATCTTGGTAAACGTTCTATGTGCCCTTCAGAAGAATGTTTATTCTGCTGTTGCTGAAATGCAGCCTTCTAAAAATTGTAATTAGGTCAAGTTGGCTAATAATGTGGCTCAAATCCTCTATATCTTTGCTGATTTTCTGTCTCCTTGCTCTATCAGTAGTTGAGAGAGGAATATTGGAATCTCTTCCCATAATTATGATTTAGTTCCCCCTTCAGTTCTATCACTTTTTGCTTCTTGTATTCTGAGGCTCTCAATATTTAAGATTATGTCCTCTTGATTGACACCTTTACAATTATGAACTGGCTTTGTCTCTGCTAATATTCTTTCTTCTGAAATTTACTTTGATGGTACAGCTACTCCAGCCTTCTTTGGATTACCATTATAGTGGTAAGTCTTTGACTACCCTTTTACTTATAACTTATTTGTGTCTTTAGATTTAAGGTGCATTTCTTGTATGCAATATTATAGTCTGATCTTGATTTTTTTAAAGTTTATTCATTTAAGTAATCTCTACACCCATCATGGGGCTTGAACTCATAACTCTGAGATCAAGAGGCTCATGCTCTTCTGACTGAGCCAGCCAGCTACTCCTGGACCTTGATTATTTTATTCGATCTCAATCTCTGATCTTTAATTGGGATGTTTAGACAATTTACATTTAATGTGATTACTGATATGTTAGGTTTCTTTGTTTTCTGGTTTTTTTTTTTTTTTGTCCCATCTGTTCTTTGTTCTTTTTTCTTTTATTGCCTTATTTTAGATTGAGTAATTTTTATTATTACTTTTTATCTCCTTAGTTGTGTCTCTCTGTTGTGTTATTTTAGTGATTGCTTCAGGGTTTATACTATAATCTTTAACTTATCAGAGTCTACCTTCAAGTGGTTGATGTCACTTCACCTACTATAGTGTAAGAACTTTAAAAAAACTTTTCTTAAATGTTGTATTTATTTTTTGAGAGCGAGAGATAGTGTGAATGGAGGAGGGGCAGAGAGAGAGAGGGAAACACAGAATTCGAAGCAGGCTCCAGGCTCTGAGCTGTCAGCACAGAGTCCGATGCGGGGCTCTAACCCACGAACTGTGAGATCATGACCTGAGCCAAAGTCTGACGCTTAACGGACGAGCCACCCAGGTGCCCCTAGCATAAGAACTTTATAATAGTATTTCCTTCTCCCCCCTCCTGGCCTTTATATTAATGCCATACATTTCACTTATTTTATAACTATATTTGAACAATCATCTCTTTAAAAATTGAGGTGAAATTCACATAGCAAAACATACCTTTTTTTAAAAGTTTATTTATTTTGAGAGACTGAGAAAGTGGAGGAGGGTCAGAAAAAAGATAGAAAGAGAGAGAATCCCTAGTAGGCTCTGCACTATAAGCACAGAGCCCAACGTGGAGCTTGAACCCATGAACCATGAGATCATGACCTGAGCTAAAACCAAAGCCAGACACTGGGGTGCCTGGGTGGCTCAGTCGGTTAAGCGTCCGACCTCAGCTTAGGTCACGGTCTCACAGTTCATGGGTTCGAGCCCCGCGTCGGGCTCTGTGTTGACAGCTCAGAGTCTGGAGCCTGCTTTGGATTCTGTGTCTCCCTCTCTGTCTCTGCCCCTCCCCCACTCTCACTGTGTTCTCTCTCTCTCTCTCTCTCTCTCAAAAATAAACATTAAAAAAAAAAAAAGACGCTTAACCAACTGAGCCAGCCACCCAGGAGCCCCCCAAATTAGCAATTTTAAAGTGAATAATTGTGATATTTAGTACATTCACAATGTTGTATAACCACCGCCTCTACTGAGTTCCGAAACATTTCCATCCCTCCAAAGTAAAATCCCACACTCATTGAGAAGTCACACCCCATTCTCCTTGGACCTTTGACAACCACTCACCTGCATTCTGTTTCTATGGGTTTACCTATTCTGGATATTTTGTATAAATGGGATCACTTAATGTGTGACCTTTGTGTCTGGCTTCTTTCTCTTAACACGTTTTCAAGGTTCATCCACATTGTATGTAGCATATATCAGTACTTCATTCCTTCTTTTAAAAAAAAATTTGTTTAATGTTTATTTATTTTTGAGAGAAAGAGACAGACAGCATGAGCGAGGGAGGGGCAGAGAGAGAGGGAGACACAGAATCTGTGTCTGAAGCTCGCTCCAGGCTCCGAGCCATCAGCACAGAGCCCGACGTGGGTGTCGAACTCACAGACCGTGAGATCATGACCTGAGCCAAAGTCAGACGCTCGACCGACGGAGCCACCCAGGCGCCCCTATACTTCATTCCTTCTTATGACTGAATAACATCCTACTGTATGCACATGCCACAATTTGTTTACCAACTCATTCATTGATGGACATTTGGGCTGTTTCCACTCTTTGGCTACTTGTGAATATTGTTGCTGTGTGCACTCATGTGCAAGGATTTAAGTACTTGTTTTCAATTCTTTGGGAGAATTGCTGGGTTGTATGGTCATTCTATGTTTAACTTTTTGAGGAACAGCCAAACTGTTTTCCACAGCAGCTGAATCACTTTATATTTTTACCAACAACGTACGAGGATTCCAATTTCTCCACATCCTTGCCTGTGTTCATTTCCTTTGTTTGTCTGTTCGAACCATAGTCATGTGAAAGTGTGTAAAGTGGTATTTCACTGCGGTGTTAGTTTGCATTTCTCTAATGACTACTAATGTTGAGCATCTTTTCATGTGCTTATTCACCATTTGTATATCTTCTTTAAAGAAGTGTCTACTCGAGTCCTTTGCCCACTTTACAATTGGGTTGTTTGTTGTTGGAGTTGTAATAGCCTTTTATATAGTCTGGATACTACACCATTATTAGACATTGGATTTATGAATATTTTCTCCTACTCTTTAGTTTGCCTCTTTACTATCTTCATAATTTCCTTTGATACACAGAAGTTTTTAATTTTGATGAAGTCCAATTTACATATGTATTTATTTAGTTAGTTCATTGTGGTTTTGGTGTCACATCTGAGAATCCATTGCCAAACCCAAGGCCATGAAGATTAAGTCCTATGTTTTCTTTTCAGAGTTTTATAGTACCTTTGATCTTTAGGTTGTTGTTGATCCCTTCAAGTTAATTTTTGTATATGGTGTGAGGTAGGGGTCCGGCTTCATTCTTTTGCAGGTGGATATCCAGGTGTTCTCAGCACTTGTTAAAGAGAGTGTTCTTTCCTCACTGAATGGTCTTGGCAACCTTGTTGAAAACTCAGTTGGCCATCGATGTATAGGTTTATTTCTGGATTCTCCAATTTATTCCGCTTGTCTATATGCCTATCTTCATGCCAGTACCATACAGTTTGTATTACTGTAGACTCGTAGTATGTTATGACACTGAGAAGTGTGAGTCCTTCAACCTTCGTTTTTCCTTTTCAAGATTGTCTTGGCTATTTGGGACCCCTGGCAATATCACATGAAACTGAGGGCTGACTTTTCCATTTCTGTGAAAAAGGCTGCTGCAATTTGCATAGGGGTTGTACTGAATCTGTAGATTACTTTGAATAGTATTTCCATCTTAGTGACATTAAGACTTCCAATTCATGAACATGGAATATTGTTCCATGTATTTAGTTCTTCTTTTCAATTGTCTTTTGAAGAGATCTAAATTTTAGAAAATTAAATGTACTCGTGTAGGTACCATTTACAGTGTTCTTAATTTCTTTACATAGATACATTTTCAGCTGGTATTATTTTTCCTTTGTGTGAAGGACTCTAACATTTCTTGGAGAGCAGGTGTGATGCTAATGAATTTTCCCGCTCTTGTGTGTTTAAAAATGTTATTGTTCATGTTTCCTTTACAAAGACATTTCACTGTGCACATATTTGCTGGAATTATATTTTAAAAGATTTTTTCTTTTATTTATTTATTTATTTATTTATTTTTCTATTTTATTTTTTATTTTTTAAAATTTACATCCAAATTAGTTAGCATATAGTGAAACAATGATTTCAGGAGTAGATTCCTTAGTGCCCCTTACCCATTTAGGCCATCCCTCCCTCCCACAACCCCTCTAGTAACCCTCAGTTTGTTCTCCATGTTTGCGTCTCTTCTGTTTTGTCCTCTTCTCTGTTTTTATATTATTTTTGTTTCCCTTCCCTTATGTTCATCTGTTTTGTCTCTTAAAGTCCTCATATGAGTGAAGTCATATGACTTTGTCTTTCTCTGACTGACTAATTTCACTTACAATAAAGATATTTTTCTTTTATTTAAAAAAAATTTTTTTTTAACATTTATTTACTTTTGAGACAGTGAGAGAGCATGAACAGGGGAGGATCAGAGAAAGAGGGAGACACAGAATCTGAAACAGGCTCCAGGCTCTGAGCCGTCAGCACAGAGCCCGACGCGGGGCTCGAACTCACGGACCGCGAGATCATGACCTGAGACGAAGTCGGACGCTTAACCGACTGAGCCACCCAGGCGCCCCAAGATATTTTTCTTTTAAAGATAGAAATAGATTGACAGCTTTTCTTCTGGTGCTTTATTTATTTATTTTTAATTTTTTAAAATGTGTATTTACTTTTGAGAGAGAATGAGAGAGAGAGAGAGAGAGAGAGAGAGAGAGAGAGAATGAGAGCGGCAAAGAGGTAGAGAGAGAGGGAAACATAGAATCCAAAGCAGTCTCCAGGCTCCAAGCTGTCAGCACAGAGCCTGGCGTAGGGCTCGAACTCATGGAGTGTAAGACCATGACCTGAGCCGAGGTTGGACGCTTAACCGACTGAGCCGCCCAGGTGCCCCTTTCCCGGTGCTTTAAAAAAACGCTGTTGCTTCACCTGCACTGTTCCTGACAAGAAATCTGTTGTCATCCTTATTTTCCTCCTTGATGTAATGTCTTTTTCCATAGCTACTTTTAAGATTTTTCTCTTTGGGGCACCTGGGTGGCTCAGTCAGTTAAGTGTCCAACTTCAGCTCAGGTCGTGATCTTGCATTTCATGGGTTTGAGCCCCCCCGTCAGGCTCTGTGCTGACAGCTCGGAGCCTGGAGCCTGCTTCGGATTCTGCGTCTCCCTCTCTGCCCCTCCCCCACTCATATTCTCTCTCTCTCTCTCTCTCTCTCTCAAAAATAATTAAAACAAACAGAAAAGATTTTTTCTTTGTCACTGTTTTTTAGGAATTTATGATGAGCCTGGGTGTCATTTTCTTCATGCTTCTTGTGCTTGGAGTTTGTTGAGCTCTTGGATCTGTGGGTTTATAGCTTTCATCATTTTGGAAAAATCTGACCATTCATTCTTCAAATATTTTTTCTGTTCCCTGCTTCCTGTCCTTCAGGGACTCGAATTACACATACGTTAGGCTGATTGAAACTGACCCACAGCTCACTGATGCTCTTTACTGGGTGGGGGATTCCTTTTCCTCTGTGTGTTCCACTGTGGATAGTTTCTATCGCTATGTCTTCAAGTTCACGAGTCTTTTCTTTTGCAGTGCTGATTTTTCCGTTGGGCTGTCTACACTGCTTTTCATCTCGTGCATTGTAGTTTTCAATGAAGTCTGATTCGGGTCTCGATATCGCTACATTATTATTCTAACTTGTGGAATACGGTCAGGACGCGTTTCTCTGTTAACTCTCCCGGTGGTTTCAGGTGGGGAGTAACACGAGCCTGTTGATTCATCTTGGTCAGAAGCGGAACTCTCTTTTTAATCCACGTATCGGTAACCTCCTGCTTGCTGGGTGTGTGAGCCCACGCAAAGGTGGACAGAATAAAATGTCAGCCCTCTTCTGACTGCGAGTCCTCCTCACGGCCTCCCAAGGGGTAACACAGCCGGCGGTGTCGTTGGGTCAGGGCAGCATGTATTCCCTGGACAGAGGCCAGAAACAGCTGCCTCGTAAGCCCTGGTGTTCATTGTCCTTGTGATGCCGACACCGGGAGGACCCAGGGCCCCTGGGCAACAGTTCAGGTTGGTGTTCAGAATGCAGTTTTCCCCTAAATCGGACAGATAAGCCAGCAAGAAATGTCTGAGGTGTGACAGGCCAGGACGGAGGGCAAAAAGCACTCTACCCAGGTGGGGGCAAAATAAAACAGCAGCCAGTTGAGGTGTTTGTTGCAATTCCGGCTGCATGAAGGGGAGCCTGGAATCGTGGTGACCGTGGCCACGGCCATCAGTACCCCGGTTCTCGAGAGCTACTAGGTTTGGGGCATTGCCTGTTGGCTCACACAGTGACCGGTGGGGTCACTTTATTCATCCCCGTTTTGGCCTGGTGGTTATTTTTTTTTTTTAAATTTTTTAACGTTTTTATTTATTTTTGAGACAGAGAGAGAGCGAGCATGAACGGGGGAGGGGCAGAGAGAGAGGGAGACACAGAATCTGAAGCAGGCTCCAGGCTCCAAGCCATCAGCCCAGAGCCCGACGCGGGGCTCGAACTCGCGGACCGCAAGATCGTGACCTGGCTGAAGTCGGACGCTTAACCGACTGAGCCACCCAGGCGTCCCGGGCCTGGTGGTTATTGAGGCTAGTGCTCATCCAGGGAGGTGGCACTCTCCCTTACCGTGTCCAGGCGCGGGATGGAGGGGTGACTCTGTGCTTGGAATAGGGAGCCAAAGGTGACGTCAACCACGTCTGTCTTCAAGCAGGGTCCCTGCCTGTGAAATAAGATGCTAGACGAGATGGCCTTGCCAGGAAGGGCCTGGGCACCGGCTCTCTGGGCTCCAGTCTGATGCCAGGGCTGTAATAAATCACTAGCAAAGTCGAGAAGCCCTGGATCCCTAACCAGTGGTGGTGCCAGCAGGTGTGTGCATGTGTGCACTTTTGTGTGTGTGTGTGTGCGCCTGTGCATGGTGGTGACTCCCAGAGGTCTGAGTCCACGCCCGACACTGGGGCTACTGAGTCTCCCTGGCCTGCGCCTGTCACAAGGATGTGGCAGCCAGGGTGAAGCCGGGAGTTAATCTGGCTTTGATGCTGACCCACTGAGCATCCAGGAAACTAGGGTCAGGACCTCCCGGTCTGGCTCTGGGTGAACCAGCGAGTGGGAATCTAGCAGTCGTAGCCTGACCCGAAGCCCCTTGGAGGCTGAAGGGAGGGGGCCAGGGCTGCCCTGGGACCGGAGAGACCCTGCCCTGCGTCTTCCTGTTGAGACTCCCGGTTCTGAGCAAGGAGCAGAGGGCCTTCCTGTGTTGTTTACTTGGTGGGTGTTTCCTGGGCACCCACCTTGTGCCAGTGCTTTTTGGGGGCATGTGGGATGCAGCGTGGAGCAGAGAGGCCCAAATCCCTGCCCTCGTGAACCAGACAATACATGAAGTGGCCCCTGGGGTGGCTGGAGACAAGTATAAGGCAGGGGAGGGAGGTCAGGGCTACTGGGAGAGGAGGTTGTGTAATTTCACCGAGGAAGTGACATTTCAGCAAAGACCAGAAGGAGGTGAGGGAAGGAGCTGGCAGATATTTGAGGGAAACGTGTTCAGGCGAAGGGAACGCCAGGTGCAAAGGGCCTGAGGCAGGAGACAGTCTGACTCAAGGAGCATCTAGGAGTCTGTGGGGCTGAAGGAGGGGGAGCCGAGCAGGTGACCCGGTCAAGCCCGGTAACGCTGGGCCGCAGTGTGAACATAAAGAGGCTTTGGAGGGTATCGGGCAGAAAAATGACACGAGGAGGCGCTCATCAACCTCAAAGCACGTGACAGTTCACGGTGGCTTAGACCAGGAGGTGGTGGGAGGTGGTCAGCTTTGGGACACGGTTGGAAGGCAAGACCACAGGATGTGCCGACGGTCGTGGGCTCTGAGAAAGAGGGGAGCCCAGAAAGACGGCAAGGATTTCGGTCTGAACAACCGGAAGGCTGGACTTGTTCCTCTGTGGGGGGTGGGGAGGCTGGCGGGGGCAGGCCTGGGGCGGGGAGAGGTCAGGAGAGGGCAGGCGCGTGTTTACCCGCCAGACACCTCCGGGCCGTCCCGGTGGCGACATCGGGTAGGGAGTTGGATCCAGGGTCCGAGGCTCAGGGGGCGTCCGGGCTGGGCCTACGTGGGGACGTCGGGGCGTCACTGGTGTTAAAGCTTTGACACGGGGCACGTCTCCAGGGAGTGGGTGTCGGGGTCTAAGAGAGAAGCACGGAGAACGCCAGCACCTGAGAAGGACGAGAAGGAGCGTGGCCGCAGGGAGCCACGCCTGAGGAGGTCTGAGCGCCGACCACCAGCCTGAGGGACGTGAGGTCCTTGGTGGCCGTTGGAGCCCCGGTGGGGGGAGGAGCACCGGAGAGGCTCACGGGAGAAGCGGGACCACTGGAGAAGGCCGGACAACTCTTTCGAGGGCCTTCGCTTTCAAAGAGCAGAGAAGGCGTTTTCTGCTGCAGGTCGGGTGGGGTCAGCAGAGGGATGATGGGAGAAACCCCAGGGTGCGGGCCGCTCAGGGGACAGGGCGCGACCTGGAGTGGAGGCGGGCACAGCTCAGGACAGGAAGGAGTGGCCAGCTGTCGCCCGGTCGCTGCTGCTCCCAGAGCTGGGAGGAAGGCCCCGCGCTGAGGGGCCGGGGTGCAGCCCCCTGGGCAGAGGAGCGGAGGGCCTCGGTGGCCGTGGTCGCGCCCGCGTCCCCCAGCCTCCTGGTGAGTCCTTCCCCCAGGCAGGCTGCAGCCATGGCGGGGGCACCAGGTTGGATTTCCCCAGACCAGAATCCCACGCAGAAGAGGGGCCGGAGCGGGGGGAAGGGTCGGGGTGCATGGGGAACACCGAACAAAGAACACCGAGCCGGGCGTGGACAGAGGGGAGGAAGGGAGGCCACAGAAGGTTCCGGGTGGGCTGGAGGGCCGTGGGGAGGAGATGGGGGGCAGTGGGCTTCCGGGCACGGACACAGGGCAACGATGCGTTCCGCGCTGTGCCCGTGGAAGGGAAAGGCTGAGCGGTCGCTGGAGTCACCTCTGCCTCAGTGTCCTCGTCTGTAAAATGGGAATAACACCAGCACCGGCCTCACGGTATCGTTGAGGGTTAAAGTTCTCGGAACGCGGCCTGGTTAGGACAATAAGCACTGGGGGAAGCCTTCGCCTCGCCCGCACTGCTGGACCGGGGGTGGGGGGTGGCGAGGACCGAGGGAGCCAGGGCCGCAGGCCCGTCTCTGGGGGTGGGACGATCTCCAATCCCCCACAGAAGTAGCACGGGAGCACGGTGAGCCTGAGGCCGCCGCGGGAAGGGAGGAGGGCAGGCGGGACCACCCGGCTGCTTCCCGTGGGGCAGGCCGGAGGGTGCCCGGGTGCTGCAGGCCGAGTCCTCCTTACTCCTGCAAGGCCATCCCCCAGAGGGCAGTGCAGGATCACCTCTCGGCCACACGCAGTCTCCCCACAGCCGGCTCTTTCCGGAATCCTTGCAAACAGGCCGACCTGCCAGGATCGGGTTTTACTCTCAATGCTCCTCTGTTTTTCTTCTCTGAATCGAAAGCGGTCACGGGCCGGGTGCTGCCCTCGGCCGCTCTGTGCGTGCTGTCTCACCGGGCCTCCCCAGCGGCAGTGACTGTCATCTCCATTTCATACAGAAGGAAACCCAAGACCCGAGAGGTCAAGGAACTTGCCCCAGGCCACACAGCTTGGAAGAGAGGGGCTGCGTTCAAACGGAGGAGGGTCCAGTGCTGGGACCGGGCTCCGATCCCTCCAGCCAGCCGCAGGGCGCGGGGCTCTCGATGGCGCAGAAAGGGTCCCTATGCTCCCCCTGCCATCCAGCCTGCGTCCTGCCTTACTTGTACCGGTCTCTAGAGGGGGCCCCGCTGCTCCTGCCCCGCTGGACCTGGTCTGTCTGCACAGGGCCTGGCACCTACTGGGCTCTCAGTGAGCACTGCTCACCGCGATCAGGATTCATGCCCGGGGCGGGCGGACTGCACGCGTCTCCAGGAGAAAAGGCAGGAAGCGGGGAGCCAATCCTCGCTCCGGGCGTGCGCAGAAGGGCCGTGTCGTCTCCTTGTACCCCGACCTTTGCTTGCACGCCCCGCCCCGCGGCACTGCAGCCACTCGGGCGGGTTGCAGGCTGGAGCTGCAGGGACCCTGCCGTGGCACGCGGGTCTCACGCCAGGTGTGCACGGGGCTCTGCCCGATGACGGCGAGAGGGCCCGTGTCCCCGGACCGTGCCTCCACGATCCCCCGGGACCTGCCCTCTCCGGAGCTGTGGCACATCCCCTCCAACACCCAACTCCCCACTGGGCCTCGCGCTGGGCGGGAGACGCGGAGCCGGCCGGGGAGACAGGGGGGCAGGCAGAGGTGGGGGCCTCCCTGAAGAAGCAGGAGAGAGGAGAGGGAGGGAAGGGGAGGAGCAGAGGCCGCTGCAAGGACTGAGATGGACGCAGAGACGGGCAAGGAGGAGACGAGGGCCTCGGGAGCTGGGCTCCCCAGCGGACTCGTGATTCACAGCGGATGTTAGTTGCTGGGAATGATTGCGGCTGGAAACCCTCTAAGCGCCAGCGAAACGCCTCAGAGCAAACCCTATCTGTTGGGGGGACTCCGGGAACAAAGGCTCCGCGTAAACATCTCCCGAGGTGTGGAATCTCCGGGTGACTCAAGGACCTCACATCCAGACACCGGGGTTGTGAAAGCCGAGTGCCCCGGCAGGCTGCCGAGCGTCTCCCGTGCTGATGACAGCGGGAGGCCGACTTGCAGCGTGAGTCACGGGCAGCGGCACCCGGGAAAATACCCAGGTCACCCCAATTACAGCATCATCGATCGCTGCCATCGCCCTGTAACCCAACCCAACGAAACCGGAGAAGACGCCGGCCGGGCCGGGCCGGGCCAGCAGGAGTCGGGCCCTCGGCGAAGTCGGCCTCCCTGGCAGGGGCCTCCGCGGTCATGCCAAGCCGCAGCCCTGTGTGGTCGAAGCAGAGGTATCGGCCCCGTTTCACAGACACGGGGACCGAGGCCAGCAGGCCGGGGCCACTCCTGCGGCGCAAGCCCAGGGCAGAGAACCCAGACAGAGGCAGACTGCCTGGAAGAAAGAGTGGCCTCGGGGGCCGCGGGCGGGAGACAGTCTCGCTCAGCACGTCCTGCCGTCCTGGCCACTGGAATGCTTTCGGCTCCTGGAGGCATCCATTCTGTGGATGGTGCCCGCACTTGCCGGATCTCAGCAGCCTCCACAGTGCCCCCCGTTCTGTAGAAACCAAGGCTGCGAGAGCTCGTCCCTGGCCGGGGTCACAAAGCTGGTGAGTGGCAGCACTGGGTTAAAACCTGCTGGACCCCAAGTCCACGCTCTTTCCATAGTGACCTGCTGCCCGTCACCCTCCTGTGAAGATACTCAGACCCAGCGAACGCCCCCCTGCCTCGTCTCCAAGGGGCTGTCGCAGAGCCGTGCGGGCACACGGGTGCCCGCACACGCGGCCATGCCCTGCAACCACGACGTGCACCGAGGCGTTGCGGCGGAGCCTTCGCACCGCCCCCTGCTGCCGCTGACATTCCGGCCTGGCCTCGGCGGAGCGGGGAGGCCGGCTACCGCGGCCCACCCACGAGCCGGTAGCTCACCAGGCTCTTAATCAGTAAGATATGTTTCTGGAATAAAAACCGCATCAGCATTTTTATTTTCAAGTTCAGACAAGGTGGCTTTTTTTTTTTTTTCCCTTCCCAATTTTCCCTTCACATGGGCGAGGCTAATCCTCTTGCCTTGACTGACAGGTCTCTAGACGGAGCCATACATGTAAAGAAGCAAACAATCAATGACAACAGCACAGGGGAGACTTTTCTTCCTCGAGTCTTTCAGATTTCGGTAAGTCCACAACCCATAATTACCAATGCAAAATGTTTAAAAAGTGATACCAGGCCTGTGGCTGGGCCGTCCAGGCAGACACGTGGCAAGTATTGCAGGATGGCTCTTGCCTTTCCCTTGTTTATTATCGTACAGGTTCTTGCCTTTCTTCCTGAAGATCTGCCCTGGGGGGTGGGATGGTCCACGGGTAGCCGGGCTCCCACCTGGGACCAGGGAGGGGCAGAGCTCCAAGGAAGAGGGGTGAGGAAGCAGGGCGAGGGGCCTTCGGGGAAGGCTCAGGTATGAGCCAGAGCTCCAGGAGAAACCACTTAAATCCAGGGAAATGCCTCTGTTTCAAGAGTGGGGAGGCTTTCCCATAGCCGCAGAGTAAATTCAGACCAAGTCTCTGCTCCTGGAATTGAAGTGACCTCTATTTAATAAAAGGGGGGTAGAGGTGGGGGCAAATCCAATGCAGTGACTTTGTTGGGTGTATGTTTGGGAAGGTCTCCAAGAAGTAACATTTAAGCCGAGCCCCAAAGGCCAAATGAGGATCAGCCTGGTGAGGAAGGGGCGAGAAAGTTATAGGGAGAACTAGGAGCAAGGCTGATCCCCGGGAGACAACAGTCAGTTCAGGTGAGACTCGGTGGGGCCCTCTGGCATTCTCAACAGGGCAACTCTTCCTGGTGGGGCCTGGTCCAGGCACTGCTGCCTGTTTGACAACCGGCCCCTCGCCCACTGAATGTCGTGATATCCCAGAGTTGGGGGATTGTGACAACTCACACTTCCACACATTCCCAAATGCCCCCTGGTGGGGGCAGGGGGTACTGCCGCCAGAGAGGGACAGGTAGAAATCAGATGTGTGTGGGCTCCAGTGTGGGGGGTTGGGGCACAGAGTGGAGAAGGGCGGGAGTTAGAGATAAGGCTGTCAGGGACAGGTGCCACCTGGGTCCAGTTGCCTTGAATGTCTTACTGGGGAGTCAGCCCCTGAGGAAGTTCGGGTAGGGGAAGGACATGACAAACTTGTGCTCTAGAAAGGCTGCTAGGTAGGGCATGATTTAGAGGGTGTTAAGACTGAAGGTAGAGGCTTGGGATTTTCTTTGTGGAAGGATTAATCATGAATTCAATTTCTTTAACAGATATAGGGCTATCTGGATTTTCTATTTCTTTTTGTGTCCATTTTGAAAATTCATGTCTTTCACAGAAATAATTCAAGTTTTAAAATTTGTTTTGGCATGAAGTTGTTCACATTCCCGTCATTTTCCTTTTAATGTCTGTAGGATTTGTAGTGATGCCCCATCCTTCATTACTGATGATTTGTGGTTTTTTTTTTTCTCTTAAGCAGTCTCTCTGGGGATTCATCAACATTACTGATCTTTCCGAAGAACAGCTCTTAGTTTTATTGATTTTCTCTACTGATCACCCATTTTTTAAGAGAGAGAGAGAGAGAGAGAGAGAGAGAGAGAGAGAGAGAGAGGCAGACAGAGAGAGGGACAGAGAGAATCCTAAGCAGGCTCTGCACTGTCAGTGTGGAGCCTGATGCAGGGCTCGAACTCGCAAACTGTTAGATCGTGACCTGAGCTGAAGTCAGATGCTCAACCGACTGAGCCACCCAGGTGCCCCCCTCACCCATTTTCTATTTCATTGCCTCCTGCTTTTAGCGGTACAGTTTATGTCCTTCTTCTTAGTGTTTCGTGTGTTCTTTCTCTAGCTTATGGTGGAATCTTTGTTGATTTTAAATTGCTCTCCTAACAAGGCATTTTAAAGCCCTACATTTCCATCAAACATCTGCTTTATGGCATTTCAAGTATTTTCATATACTGTATTTTCCTCACTATTCAGATAAACCTTCTAAATTTGTTTCATAATTTCCTTTTTCATCCACAGGTCATTTAGAAGTGTTCTTTTTAACTTCCAAATATTCAGATATTTTCCAGGTACTTTTTTGTTATAGATTTTCATTTAATTCTGTGAAAGCCAGTATTTGATTCTGTATACAGAATTCTACATATTCTGTATGATTTCAAGCATAAAAATATTTGGATAGAATTCTGTCAGTGAAAATGAAAGGAAATGCAGAAGAAAAAGTCAGAACATAATTTCCAAGCACTTAAAAAAAAGCACTTTGAAGATGGGATTATGGTGGGGACCACAGTTTTCTGTTTCAAGTCTACTGCAGTCATTGGAGGGACTGATGTAATATTTTAAAGTAGCTCTTCTATTTGTGGCAAATTATATTATTTCCAGTGACTGAAGACTTAAGATGAAAAACTTAGGTACCAACTTGAAATGTTGGTATATTTTTTTTCAAAGTTTTTTTTTAGGGAGATGTGAACAGAAAGTTGGAAGACAACGGGGCTAAATAATGAACGAAAGGGAACTGGGAACTGGAGGTTTTCTTTTCCTTAAAGATGGGTGCAACTCGAACCTGTTGGAAAGGGCGCAGGAGCAGAAGGCACCCGCACGTGGGGGCGGGGCCAGGCTGGAACGGCAAGTCAGTGTCAGCAGAGCACCGGTGTGTGAAAGGCACAGGCACTGGGTTGGCCATTTCGAGACAGCAGTGCCCTGCTCTTCCTAAAGGTGTCAGATTCACCTTCCTCCCCCAGACCCTATTCTGGGTCGGTGGTCCAGCGCACGAAGCAATCTAGGGCATGGCTGCATGACCCATGGCTGCGAGTGCTGGAAGGTGCAAATTAAGGTGGACCCAAGTTCTCGGAAGGCTTCCTGGAGGAGGACAGCGTTATGGCAGAGCCTGAAGGAACGAGCAGGGTTTAGGAGAACAGGGAGAGGACGGACTGGCATGGATCCTGTGGAAGCACACCAGAGGGTTAATCCTCACCTTAATTCTTGCTCGACAGACAAGAGGCAGACCCTGGGGCTCGGAGATGCACGGTAGCGTGCCCAGCTCTTGGCGCTGGGACCGGGACCTCGGTTCGCGTCTTCCCGCTCTGCCAGGCTGGCTCTTGCCCGGCCTCTGTCTTTGCCTCGTCCAACACAGCTGCGGCCTCCAGAGGGAGAATCTAGTGCTGGGGGCTCCCCACCGTCTCAGGCCACAGCCCAGACTCCTCCCGCGGGCACGCGACGTCTCCCCAGCAGGTGACCTCTCAAGCAGCGGCAGGTTCCCAGAGGCGGCTCTTCTCTCTTGGCCCCAGGCTGATGCACGCACCGGCTCCCGGCCCGGGACACCCTTCCAGCCTGTCCCGACCCGCGAGAGCTGCTGCTGGGAGTCTGGCACCCTCCGGCTCCCGGGGCTGTGGCTCCTTTGCTTACGTCTTCCTCCCCACATCACACTGGGAGCTGAGGGCAGCGGTGAGCTCACGCCAGACTCAGCCTCCAGCTAAGACGGACGGAGCACCGCGTGCCTGCATTCGCCTGCTAGGGCCGCCACAGACCGGTTTAAACGCCAGAAGTCCACCCTCTCGCACGTTTGGAGGCCAGAAGACGGAGATCGAGGTGCCGGCAGCTGGTTTCCTCTGAGGCCTCTCTCCTTGGCTCGCAGGTGGCCACCCTCTGGCTGTGCTGATTTTCACGCGCGTGTCCCTCCGTGCACGCGTGCCCCTGGCGTCTGCGTCCAAGTTGCCTCTTACAGAGACACCAGCCAGATTGGGTTAGGGGCCACCCGAACAGCCTCATTGCGAGGCCGTCACCTATCTGTAGATCCCAGACCAATCTGTAGACCCCCAATCTCAGAATGTGACCAATACGGTCACATTCTGAGGTCCCGGGAAGCTAGGGTGTTGACAGATGAGTGTGGGCAGAGAGACAGGATGCAGTCCTGACGTGGACAGTAAGCGCAGGCCACACAGGGGACATCAGGCAGACACAGTCCCCGCGCTCGCCGGCCTGCTGACGCGCTGTGGTCGCAGGCAGAGAAGCTGGGGCAGTCCTGCCAGCTGAGAGTCCCCTTCCCTGAGGCCCCAGCTGCCGCCGCTCCTCTCTTCACCCTCCTCCTCTGGTCGGCGCTCCATCACGACAAGGCGCTCGCACATCCACCACCTCCCAGATGCACAGGCCCCTGGAAGGTGTGTGGTTCATCTCACGTGCCAACTTGACTGGGAGGCGGGGCCCCAGACATTTGTCCAAACACGACGCCGGGTGTGGCTGGGTGATTCTGGATGAGATTCAGTTTGAATCAGTGGTCTGAGTAAAGCAGATGGCTCCCCCCACCTGATTGGCCCCACCCGCTCGGTTCAAGGCCTGAATCGAACAAAAAGGCCGACCTCCCTTGAGAAAGGGGGGGGGGGGGTGGGCTTCCTGCCCGACTGCCTTGAGCTGGGCCGTCCGTTTTCTCCTGCTTTCGGACTCGCACTGAAACACTGGCTCTTCCTGGGGTTGGAAGGCCTCTGGCCCCGGACTGGAGTGACAGCATCGGTGCTCCTGGGTCTCCCCCCTTGCCGACTGTGGGCCTTGGGACTTGTCAGCTTCCAAAGTCACATGTGCCAATTTCTCAGAATGAATCTCCGTCTGCCCGTACATACGCCGTGGGTTCTGTTCCTCTGGGAACCCTGACACAAAGGTCCTGTGCCACCCCGCCTCGGTGAGCTCCAAGGGCCTTCACCTGCTGCTTCCTCCCGGCTCCCGGGAGGGTGAGCTGCTCCACGGACCAGTCAGCCCCTGCGACAGGGCCGGGTCACGTGCACATTTGAGCCAAAGCCCTCCAAAGCTCCCTTTCCTGCTCCTGTGACTACAACAGGGGGACGTTCTGATCCCAGCTGCCTAGGCCCCTGGTCTGACTAAAACACAGAAAGAAAGTCTAGGCCTTCCCTCCGAATGATGTCCCTTCCCAGGCAGGGAGTAGGATGTCACAGAGCCCCTGAGAAGGTGCTCTGAGGCTCCACACTCCCCTCTCCCCTCTCCTGCCCCCTACCTTCTCTTTCTTTCTCTAACTGACCTAGCTCCCGCCTGTTGTTTTTAAAGTAGGCTTCAAGCCCAGTGCAGAGCCCAACGTGGGGCTTGAACTCAAGACCCGTGAGATGTAGATCTGAGCGGAGGTCAAGAGTTAGATGCTTAACCGACTGAGCCGCCCAGGAGCCCCCTGCCTGCTGCCTTCACTCCTGTTCCCGGACACGCTCAGCTCTGGAGTCTGGTGACAGGTTGGCTCCCTCAAGTCTGACCCCTGGCACTTTCTCGGGGCAACACACTGCATGAATCCTCAGGCTTTCTCGCCCTTTGGACACTCAAGCCAAAAAACACCTGCCCAAACAGCCCTCAGCCTGAATCAGGAGGGGCTGGTAACACTAGAGGGTGAGACTAAATCCCTGTCCTCCCAGCAAAACCATGCAAGGCTGGACAGCCACACCCGTGTTGTGGCAGATCCTGTTAACTGTCCCCACGACCTGATCTCCCTCCTTCCTGTGGTCAGGGACAACTTGCACTCTGGGTGGGCACATGGCCACCCAACTGGGGGCTACACGGTCCAGTTTCACTCAGGAATCGATGTGGCCATGGGGCTGAATTCTTGCCAGTAGAACATGAGTAAAAGAGAGGCGTGTCAAGCCCAAACCCCTTCCCTCAAAGGAAACTGCTTGCCCCTCACTCTCTGTCCTTCTAGCCAAAGGCAGGAACACAGGCACAATAGGCCACCGACTTCAACTGTGCACAAGGGTCAACACTGGAGATGGCAAAGCAGCAAGACAGCGAGGAGCCAAACTCCTGCCAAACCTAAGGGCACCTGGTGCCCAGCCCGGCTTCCTGGTCTACCTCTCCGAACAGACCAGAGGCTACTACGTGAACAGAAGTAAAGCCTCACTCTTGTTGGGCCATGGTATCTTGGGTTCTTTTTGGATAGCGGCTCACCCTGCACCCCGGTGAGAATCTTGGTTAAGTGTGAACTGGAAAACACATACAGAAAAAGACACAAAATGTACGCGTCCAGTTCAAGGCATTATCGCAAACTGAACACACCCCCGTGACCACCGGCAACCTCCTCCCCGAAGAGAACCGCCATCCTCACTTCTATAGTTTAATCTGCTCGTGAACTTCACAGAAATAGTCCTGCAGCCATCATTTGCCTGTAGCTTCTTTCATGCGACGTTGTGAACCTCCTCCCTGTTGAGCGTGGCTGCAGCTCACTGCCATATGGCCCTACACGCCGTGAACGTATCACAACTCACTCAGCCATGGCACTGTTGATGGCTCGGGTTGCTTCCATTTCCCGGCGATCGCAAACTTAACGCTGCTCTGGATATTTACGGCTCATCTGTCTTTGGGTTCACCTATCCATATACTTCTGTTTGGTGTGAACCTTGTAGCGGAAATGCCGGGTCATGTGATATGCTTGCTCATCTTCAAGTTTAGCAGAAAATGCCAAATTGTTTCCCAACGTGGTTATAGGGTTGTGCCAATTTACACTTCCACCAGCAGTGTTTGCCTGCTCCACATCCTCACCAACAAACACGTGGCGTTGCTGGTCCTATTTTTAGCTCTTCCGGTGGGTAGTGGTGGTATTTCGTTGTGGTTTCAATTTGCATTTCCTTGATCACTAGTGAGGTTACATACCTTGGCATGTGTCTACTGGTGAGATGGGGATCTTCTGTGCAGTGCTTGTTCAAGTCTTGTGCCCATTTCTGACAACTTTTTAATTGCTACGTAGTTCTCAATCTATTTGGGATGTGAGCCCTTTGTCACTTGTATGTTTCAAGTATCTTCTGCTGCCTTTTCACCAATTGTGACTTAATTTTTTAAAAAGTCCATTTTTAACAGCTTATGTATGCAATGTAGTTAAGAAATCTTACCCCATCTGTTGTGAGACTCTATTTTCTAGAAGTTTTCACATTTTGTTTAAAAAAAAGTTGTTAATATTTATTATTTAGTTTTGAGAGAGAGACAGTGTGTGAGTGGGGGAGGGTTAGAGAGAGGAGACACAGAATCTGAAGCAGGCTCCAGGCTGTCAGCACAGAGTCCGATGCAGGGCCCAAACTCAAGAACCATGAGACTGTGACCTGAGCTGAAGTCAGATGCTTAACTGACTGAGCCACCCAAGTGCCCTGGGAATTGATATTTTTATATGGTACAAGGCAAGAGGTAAGCTTCCTTAACCCTCTACAGTTATTCAGTGGCCTGTGCAGGATTTGTTGAGATCACCCTCTCCCCATTCTCTGCAATGCCATTTGACAAAAAAAGGTATCAAATGTCCACAGATGAGAATCTGTTTTTTGGACTCTATTCTGCTTCTTCGTTCTATTTACCAAGTGCCAATACAATCCTATTTTAACTAATCTTGCTTTTCAGTCTTGATATTCATCTTGTTCTTTCAGAGTGTCTTGGCTATTCTTGGCTTTTTGCATTTCCTCGTACATTTTACAATTTACTTAAAGATTTTATTTTCTAAATCTTTGTTGCTGGTATAGAGAAATTCAATGAACCTTTGTAGATTTACTTTGTGTTCAGCAACCTTGCTATATTCACTCATTCTAACATTTTATGCATAGATCTTTTCTTCACTAGCTACATGAACTATCCTGTTGTCTGCTTGAGGTCTTCTTTCCCAGTTACTGCCCTTCTCTCTCTCTCTCTCTCTCTCTTTTGATGTATCTCATTGGCTATTTCACCTTTCCAATATACGGGCGAAAATAAGTGATGAATTGGATTAACCTTACCTTATTCTTCAGTGTCAAAAGGAAAAGTTTCAACATTTCTTCATAATGTTCTCTATTTGCTGTAGGAGTTTTTGTAGATATTCTTTATCACTATAAGGAATTTCCTTCCTATTCCCAACTTGCTGTTTTTACTAATATCGTGATTAGATGTTGAATTTTGAATGTAACTTACTTTTTCTGCATGAATTGATCATGATTTTAATTAATGCAGTGATGTTTATTGACATTAAAAAAATGTCATACCGATCTTTCATTCCTAAAATAGTTATTAATGTGGGTAGGCTCTCTGGATCCGTGTTCATGCAGAGGATTGGACTTCACTTTTCCTTTCTTCTAATAAACTTTGCAGGTGTTGATACCAAGGTTGTGCTGCCCTCACAGAGTGAACTGTTTCGTGTTCCCTCTTTTTCTGGAGAAGTTTGTGTGTGATTGGTGGTATTTCTTCCTAAAATGTTGGTAGAATTTGTTGCTGAAACTATCTAAGTGTGAGTTTCCTCTGTGGAAGTTTTAAAGATTCAACATTTAAAATATTATACTTTTATAAAATAAATTTTAATTTGGGGCACCTGGTTGGCTCAGTCGGTTAAACATCCGACTCTTGATTTTGGCTCAGGTCAGGTCATGATCTCATCGTGAGATCCAGCCCCACGCTGTGAGTGTGGAGCCTGCTTGGGATTCTCTCTCCCTTCTCTCTCTGACCCTCCCGTGGCTCATGCATGCTCACTCTTTCACAAAATAAACATTAAAAAAAATTATATTTTTATTTCATTTTATTTAGCTTTTTTACAAAACTGATTTGTCCATGTCATATGTAAGTTCAGATTTATTAGCATAAAATATTCACAATATTCTTTTAGGGACTTTTAATGTCCAGAATATCTGTAGTGATAACATTTTTCTCGGTGCTCTTTCTTCTTCACTGACACAGCTTTATCAGTTTAATTCATTTTGAAAAAAAATTTTTAAATGTTCATTTTTGAGAGAGAGAGTGCGAGTGGGGGAGGGGCAGAGAGAGACACAGAGAGTCCGAAGCAGGTACCAGGCTCCAGGCTCCGAGCTGTCAGCACAGAACCCAACGTGGGGCTCGAACTCATGAACCACGAGATCATGACCTGAGCCGAAGTCGGACGCTTAACCGACTGAGCCACCCAGGCACCCCAATGCATTTTTTTAAGAATCAATTTTTGGCTTTATCTTTTTTGTATGTTTTTTTATATTTTTTAAATTACTGCAGTTATTTCCTGTTTAATTATGTTCTGCTCTCATATTAATTTTTTTCCCCCCGTCAACTGTGGGTTTAAGTTATGTTCATACTACTTAAGGATGTTTAGGTGACTCATTTTCTGATGCGTTTTCTCACATGTGCACTTAAGGTAATAAATCTCTAAGAAGAGCTTTAACTGCACTCCACAAACTTTGTATGATTTTCATTAATGTTCACTTAAAAATATTTTCTAATTTTCATCTCTTGGTTTTAACTTTTAGGTATTTGAGAAATAGGTTAATTCCTAAAGTTGTGGGCATTTTCTAGTTATTTGATATGTAGCTTAACTGTTTTAGGGTCAGAACATACTATGTATGATTTTAATGCTTTGAAATTTGTTGAGATCTAATGCACAGCAAAATGACAAATACGGTAAGTGGGCCCACATATACTTTAAAAGTGTGTGTATTCTGCAGTTGTTGGGTGCGATGTTCCGTAGACATCCAAGAGGGTCAGCCCTAATTGCATTGATCAAAACAATATTCTTATGGGTTGTTTTTGTCTACTTATTTTATCACTCACTGAGACAGAACAGACCACTGCATGCTGGCCATATGATGACTCCAATCTGCAGACTGGGGCAAGAACACCCCCACGTGGTGGTGGTCAGTAGACACTGGCTGGGAGTAGATGGTGGCAGCTGCAGAGAGAGAGGGGGAGGAGAAGGGACAGGCAGGCAGGGAGGGAGGCAGATGCAATCACCGCTTAGTTGACTGAAGGAAAGAATCACCTAAGTGAGATGGCGTTCATGTTAACTTTCTCTTGCTCCTGCCTTCTTGGTGGTGTTTCAAGCCTAAGGTTTAGTTCTGAGTTTCAAATGTCTTACCCAAAACTAAAATGCTCATTCTCTTTCTTCTTAGGCTATAAATAGGGACATTAGACCTTTTTACTGTCCCGTATGTCTCTTACCCCATCTTCTGTATTTTCCATCATTTTGTCTCTTAATGGTTCATTTTGGGTATTTTTGATTGGTTGGTCTTCCATTTGCAATTTCTATCTTTCGTGGTTAAAATCAACTACTGATTTCTTAGTTTTGGTTGTATTTTTTTCAGTTCATGAATTTTCATTTGATTTCTTTTCATAGTGTGTCCTGCCTTTGCTGATATGTTCAAAGTCAATCCTCAGTGGTCTCTTTTGTCTCTTTAAACATAATGAACAAGGTTGTTTTAATTTTCTGTTTGAGGACTCTGTTATCTGGAGCCCTTCTGTGTTCATTTCTATTAGTTACTAATGGTTTCTCCTAATCATATCATGTTGTCTTGTCACCTCATGTTATTTTTGATTGAGTGCTAGAGAACATATACGGAAAATTATACAAATAACTTGAGACTTATGGTGGTCTTTTCCCAGAGAAGATTCACCTGGGACGGCAGTAATTAATCCAGGAGGTCTGATGGCACAGCATACCAGGTCTCTCAGATTCAGTTTCTGGAGCTGAAAATATTTGAAACTGAGTGCAGTCTCTCAACGACATTTACTCTCCCGATGTAGCCCTTTGGGGTCCCATCTAAAGAAAGAGAGGTCTACCAGGCAATAGTCCCCACGGCCTGGGCTCCTCAAGGCTGTGATAAGCACCGTAAGCCACTCGGCCTCTCTGCTTCCCCCTCTGAAATGACAAATATCTACAGAGGAAAAAGTGGCCCAAACACCAGACTAATCTCCCAGCCGCTGTCTATTCCTGGATCCCGGCCCCGTAATTTTTCACTGTATCTGGTTAGCTGCCTGGCACCTTCGAATAGTGGTTTAAACATATTTTGGCCAATTTTTTAGTTGTCTTCAGGAAGGCTGGTCAGAACGACCATGGATTTGGAAGTGCCCTCTTTCCTGACATAAATAATTCTCCAAGAAAACGTTCTTTAGCCCCTTACCTTCCTTCTGAGACATCCCATCGTATGCACCCTAAAACGCAAATAAAGCTCTATGCACCAAGATGTTCACAACAGCATTTATAGTGATGAGAAAAAGAATACAAAATGTTCTAATAATAAGACAGTGGTTAAGTCCACTATGGAACATTCTGATGATACAGCCACTGCAATTCTTTTCATGAGGGCTTTTTAACATATGGAAATATCTTAAGCTATCATGTTAAGTGTTGGCTTACATGGAGGCTGAAAATGTGGGCTACATTTTGTTACAGTAGGCCCTCTTCTCTATCCACACTCCTGCCCCCAGACAATCTCATTTACCTCCATGGCCTCAAATATGTTTACATGACTCCAAACATGGATTTCCAGCACTGACCTGCCTTCTGAGCTCTAGTCTTGTATACTCAATTACTTTTTTAAAGTCCTCTCCATTGGGAGGTCTCAAAAGCATCTCAAACTTAGCTTGCCCCAAAGAGAATCTCGGTTCTCTCTGCTCCAAACAAAACCCACATCAGAACTATTCTCCACATCACACCTTTCCACTTCGGTGAACGTACGATCATCTACCCAGCTGCTCAACAAAGCTTTAAAGAGTGATTCTTGCTTCCTTCGTTTAGCCCATCCTCAACAATCCACCCACAGACCCCGTGAATTCCATTTCCAACACACAGACCAAACGCAAGCCCGTCTCTCCACGGCCACTGACCCGCACGTGTCTAAGCCGCCATCATCAGTAGCCCCAGGAATTATGTCTCAGCTTCTGCTTTTTTCCACCGCAATTCATTTTCCACGTGGCAGCAAGAGCGGTCACTGAAACACGTGAAGTGGGTCTTCCCATTCCTCTGCCGAATGCCACTTCCCAATGTACTTCACGCAAGACTCACATCCCCCCATGGCTTCGGAGGCCTTGTGCGGTCGGACTCCTGCTTACCCCTCTGACCTAGTCGCCCTCATGCCGCTGCTCTCTGGTCACCAGGCGCTGGCCCCATTAGCCGCCCTCCTGGCCGCTGCCCACGCGAAGCTTGCCATCTCGGGGCCTCGGTGGCTTGTCGCGGTCTTGTGAATGCTCTGCCCCAGCTCTCAGAAAAGGGCCGTCTCAGAAAGGACACCCCATTCGCCATCTGTATCACCGTTTTCTTCACAGCACTCGCTGCAGTATGTGCCACCCTTGCTCTTGTTTCATCAATCTGTTTACCTGCCAATTTCCTGCCATTCTCATCAGAACGTAAGCTTCACAAGCGCACGGACCATGTCTGCCTTCGTGACTGCTGTGGCCCCAGGGCCTGCCGGGCACACCATTTGAGGAAACTTAGGCTCTGAGCGGTTAAGCAACTTGCTCAGGACCACACAGCTGGCAGTATGTGGAGCTGAGATCTAACCTAGGGTTTTTCTAACTGCAAAGCCCATGTTCTTCCCATGGGGCGCCCCTTGCTCTACGTCCTGAGCCACAATCCAGGCAGTTCCGCTACGTTTATTTTCCATGCTTCCGGGAAAGAAGCTGTATTTTCTTCCTCACTCCTTCTCCTCTAATTAACTACAGCAATTGATCATTTAAGCATTTGCTGTCTGCAACTCAACTTCCTCACCCACGAAATGGGATTAGTACTAGCACATACGGTATCACTGCTGGGAAGATTGTATCACCGATATTTTCAAAGTGCCGAGAGCCTTGCCTGGTACACAGAAGGCATTGTGCAAGTGTCTGCTGAAGAAATGAAATACCTTCGTGAGCACCTACTGTGCATCCGGCACTGTGCAGACAGGGGCAGGAGAAACGGTGCCACTTCTGTGCGTCCACCAGATATGCTCACGGTGAGGGCGTGAAGGGCCTGTCGATGCACGTCACGGCAGTAAGAAGAGAAACGGGCAATAACGAATGCTTACCACCCGGTGCATTCATTAATTTCTACCCTTGGACACTCCTATGGGTCAGCGGTGTCATGAGCCCCACGAGTGGTGAGGAAATGAAGGCACGGAGCTTACAGGGTGTGCCTAGAGTCACACGGGAGAGAGGCGGGGGACCTGCCACCCTTGTGCTCACTTCAGTCTGTGCCTTTCAACCACTGCGCTTCACATGGTGGCGGAAACAATTACACCCGTTGCTATAAAACATCACGCAAACTCTCGCGCAACTGATGTAAAATAAGCACGACACAGCTGTGTGTAAATGGAGGACGCATATTGTGTTGTTTAAACAACAACCACAACAACAACAAAACGCACTTAACCTAGTATTTCCAACTTAAGGTTTTAATTGAAACAGTGATCAATTAATGGAACCTCCAAGAAGTCATCTCCACTGGCATAACTGTCTCTGGTTGTGATGACGGAAGTCTGATGAATGACTTAATACCATAACCACTACATTTATAGGAAAAACGTACCTTTAAAATTCATGTATGTTAGGGGGCGCCTGGGTGGCTCAGTCGGTTAAAATTCATGTGTGTTTTATACAAGGTAAATCAAATTTATACTGTGAAATGTCACCTAAATAAGATCTAACTGAAAAAAAAAAAAACCAAAATAAGTATATTGAAAAAATCTGTAAGGAAGAGAAAAACATATTATATCATATAACTCAAGGGGGAAAAAGTGAATTTGGAAAACAAGGATTTTTCATAGATGGGCCTTTGTGGCTGAAACAATCAGGACCTTGGACAGCACCAAAAAAAAAAAAAAGTGCTCCTTTCCTGTCCCCACCCCCACCCCCTCCCCCCACCCCCAGACTGGACTGGATTTGTACTAGATTTTAAACGTTAGGATTCTTTTGTATTAGATCTCAAATGTTAGGTTAAATGTCAACTTCTCTGCATTTTACAGTTCTGTCTTAATTTTAATGACTCTCATGTAGAAACTGGTTCCTTTACGTGCAGAACTTACTGATGAGGAACATGTAAAGTCTTTCTCCTGCAGAGACTGGCGTTTCTATCACAACGTCTTTGTTCATTCATTCAGGGATGGAAATAGAAAGACAGTAATGACATCTGAATAACATTTGGGTCCCAGGTATGGTGAAAAGAGCAGGAAATTGATGCCTTCGGTAGATACTGGGCACAGGACACACACACATAAAATGCTGATTTTTGATTTAAAATCTACTCATGGGCAGCCCAAATGACCCCAATCATTTCTCTTTATCCTATTTTGCAACATGGGCATCTTTTAGCAGTTTCCAAAGCTCTGTGGCTAGATTCACAGGTTACTGAACAAAAATGTGTCTCAACACTAGTTTCCCAGAAAACTCATAAGCAAACCTACAAGATGTATTAAGGTGGAAAAATAGAAATTCTTATATTACTAAAATTGTGAAAAAATTGTATTTTTGAAATATCAACATCCATTGTGACCTTGAACAAAACCCGTCTGCAAATACCTAGACTCCGTATCAAGCAGAAAAGCCTTCCCCTACTAGCTTTTATAATGAAACAGGCTGAAAAAATGCAAGTGCTTTGCTGGTTTGCTCTTGGAAGCAGTAACATGGTCGCCAAACTTGCTGTGGCCGTTCTGTCCCTTTACAAATGTTGTAAGGCTGGCCTGCCTTCCTTTCTTCTTCTTCTAAATGACTGATTGAGGTGGTGATTTAATCCCCTGCAGCATGTAAAACGAGGCTCTCAGAATCACCAAGCCCTTGGGTAGAGGGCAGGGGAGCTGTTGGCTGTGCGGGAGGATTAACCGTCCAGGGCATCCAAGCAGCCACAATGCAGCCGTCAGCATGTTTTCACTATGCAAGCCCCACATTTCCTAGTTAGAAAACACACAGCCATTACCCCTTTCTGTGTTCCCACACAAGGCTCCCTTTTGTTTATTTGTGTTTGTTATTATATGGCTTATACCGCATGTTTGTTTGATTCCACTGGTGTGCATACATCCATTGAGAGAAGAAGAAAAAGAAGTGTCTATTGCAAACTTGTTAAAAGGGAAAAGGGACTCCCACTGTTTTTTTTTTTTTTTTTTTTTCCTTTGGAGGGCCTCTATTTGAGAACAGGATGTTAACTCTTTGTGTCCCAGAAAAGAATGACTTCTTTGTGCATTTTAAATTTTGAAAGGAGGCTTCTTTACTGATGGAATGTCATAAATGAGAGAAAAAAACGTTACAGATTACCACAATTCTGGAAGTTGACGTTTCTTCAGAAATCGAGAGTACATTAGCACGTGGGACAACTTTTATTTCATTCTGAACATGCTTAAGCTGTTTGTACAGAGCAATTTACGTATGGCTACAAAAAAACTTAGAAGCACTTTATTCTAGAACAATCGGTATTTCTGTAAAACTTGTGGCTGGGTCTTCGTTGTTTTTATTTTGGAAGATTCAACAGGGGCTGTGCAAAATCTAGACAGTTTAGTAACATGGCTGTTCAAGAACGTTTTATGCATTCGTACGTGACCTCCCTCTGGAGCTCTCTGCTGGTTACATCAATGCTCTGGGCGGCCTCAAAGATTTCAGTGCTCGTTTAACCCAGCTCCACCTCTAACAGGAGTACGTGTATAGAGAGAAAAGGACAGAAATAGACAGATGTAGGTCAAGCTAACTCCTGGTCCCCAAAACTACTTCTGCAACTCCAGAAAGTGGAGCCGTGGCTGAAACGTGGAGTGGCTTTAGGAGACAGTGCCTTTGAAACTGAATGAGACGTGGACGTCCTTTAATCCTGTGGTCCTAGGCACAGAGTGCCCTTCACGGAGGAGGCATGAAAGTGGGTAAGAGGCAGGCATGCGCCTGTGAGAACAATGGGTCTGGAGGTCTAGTTCCCCGGGGGATTTGGAAAGAGAAGAGTTAATGGCCCTCACGTTCTCCCCACTCACTCCCTGTATCGTCCCCACAACGTTCCAAAGGGCTGGGCTCAGTGACAGCACAGCCCAGTCCCTAAAATGAAGAGGGAGCTTCTCTATTCTTCAGCATCTCTCGAATTAATTAGCTGGAAATGAGTCTTGTCAATGTTTTGGAAAGGCAGAAAGGGTGAAAAGAGATTGCTAGAATTAATCACAGTGAGAAACCTACTTCAACTGCCTGCCAGAGTTCAGAAAACCCAACGAGCAGAGAAGAAAAGTAATCAGGCCGACCCGCCATCTGAAGGAACAAATGGAATCCGAGCAAATGCCCCAGTCTTTGCCGAATAAGGGATACGCCCTCCAGGAAAAGAATTTATTATCTGCCGCCACAGTAAGTACAATATATGACTTAAATGCACACTGTATCCATGGGGACAAAGGAAACCGAACGGTTACGTTTCTAAAGCAAAGAAACCACAAAATACTCAAGTTACTTTCACTTTCGAGCTCATACACATCTAACTCTATTACCTAAGACTCACGGATGCCTGAATTTGTACTTAACAAATCTTCAAACACTTGCAATGTTATATGCTGCGGAAGATGGAAAGTCCGGGAAACAGATTCCCAAAATTCAGATGCTTCAATGGAGAGTTCGTTCACTAAGAGAAAAAAAAGAAAACAAAATTGCAGATATAACGGATCTATTTCTAAGAATCACCCAAGGGAAAACACACGCGCACATGCACACGCGCACACGCACGCACACACGCAGGCACGCACACAGCTGAGGGAGGGACCTGAAACAACCCATTCCACAAGACGAAGGGGGCTTACCTGCATCGGCTGCCTCGCCAGGAAAACCCGATTGCTGTCAGAAACTTTTAGACCGCACAGAAATTTTGACGTGCTTTTTGTATGTCTCCCCCCAGACGAGTCGGAACTTCTCATTTTTAAGAAAATGGCAGCTTAAAGCTCGACCAAAATGTTATTTGCGATTCAACCGAGGGCTTTCTTGGCCATCTGAGAAGGCAACACGCTCCCATCCGGGTTCTCGGGAAGAAGCTCTGCCCGTGGGCAAGGGAACAGGGGGTGGGGGCTGCTGTGCACAAACCGGCTGCTCCCCCCGGCATACTCACCAGCGGAGGTGTGCCACTGGTGGATTTCAGAATCAGCCTGTCACCCCTCTTTTCAACTTCCAAACCCATCTTTTTGAGCAGGGAGGCGTCGGCCAGCCCCTGCCGCTCCATCTTTGCGATCAAGTCCTGGTTCTGACTGTTGTCTTCCGTAAGGTTTCGGATGGCATACACCACCCACTGGGTCAGGACTGGAAGTGGGGTGAAGGAATCTACCAACACACTTTCCCGGTTCAGGAGTCGCACGCGAGCACTACCGGAAAGGAGGGGGACGAACCCGGCACTGGCGAACGAGCTCCTCCTGACCATGTGTCATGAGCACCCAGAGGGGGAAATGATCGAACAGACGTGACACAGGAATCGTACAGGTATGTCCCACGTGCGTGTGCATGTGTGTGATATCCAACAACGGGCACACAGACGTACTTACTTAACGAAGACCCGTTGAATGAACGAGCAAGGAAGCAAAAGCTGGGAGCAGCCACGTCTGAGGTCTATGATCTCTCTCTCTCTCTGTCTCTCTCTCTCTCTCTCTCACTCACACACACACACACACGCACGCACGCACGCACGCACGCACGTTGGGTAATGTTATGGAGCCACCAGGGAAAGAATAAGAACACTACAGCATTAGTCACAAAGATGCCAAGTTAGAGGCAGGCGAGAGGACTCATCTTGTTTAGAGCAAGCTCAGTTATAAATACGAATTGTTCCCTAGGAGTCACCATGGAATTTCCCTCATTCCGCCGCATTTGCAAGATGAAGCCAGAAGGCCTTTGAAGGATTTGCTGTATTTAGTTTGAATACTTGTGCTCTCAAGAAAGCATCTCATCCCCTCGGCCTTGCCGGGCCCCGGCCCTAATTTTGCGTGTCCTGCACAGCAGCCTCCACAGCAGACAGTAGAGAGCCCATGAAGACGACAGAATCGCTGCATTTACTGAGGTCTTTTAGTGACCAAGAGCTGTGAAAATCTCAGGGAAGCGTTAAGTTGCCGCTGCATGTTGTTCTACAAGAAAACTATAGAAGTTGCCTCGGGTACCAACCAGCATTCGGCGCTGGGTCCAGGGATGCATCAGACGGGTCGAATACGGCGGGCCTGGCACCTTCTGCGGTTCCGGAGGGAACATCAAACACCTGGGGTGGGGCAGATGCTTTCTCCAATGAAGAAAGGCCTCCCTGCCCACCATCGGATGGAAGCTGGCAAGAAAAACAAACCCTTTCCCCGATCGTCAGATGTTTCCTGTGCAGGCATTTCTGGTGTCAGAATGGGGGCATCTGTGCCCCCAAATTGTATCAGGCTCTCCAGTCTGAAGGGTCAACACTTCTGACCCTGTCCCAGCTCCCAGCATAGTGGTGAGGCCGGTGCTCAGACATTTCTAGCTCCCTCAACTGGACACAGGAAGCCACAGAGAAAGGCTTCAATATGTATAAAGGCTCTTTCTTGTAGTGTTTGGGAAAGAAAGTGAATCAAACGGTTTCCCTAGTTCGATAAGCTAAAGTAGGGGCATCAGGGTGGCTCAGTCGGGTAAACGTCCGACTTCAGCTCAAGTCATGACCTCACGGTTCCGGGGTTTGAGCCCCGCATTGGGCTCTGTGCTGACAGCTCAGAGCCCGGAGCCTGCTTCGGATTCTGTGTCTCCTTCTCTTTCTCTCTGCCCCTCCCCTGCTTGTGCTCTGCTCTGTCTCTCTCTCAAAAATAAACATTAAAAAAAAAAAAAAGCTCAAAGCAAAATGGTAAAAAATAGGCTTGTCCACCAAAGTCAGACAAACCGAGGCATGGAAAACGTGGCAGTTTTATGTTCAGGACGTGTCTTCTTGGGGTTAAAGGGTTGCTCCGTCCCCGTCCCTCTGACACACCCACGCTGGCTCGCAATCCTGACAAGGTCTCGGAGTTCCTCATGGCCTCTGCGCTCCCCTGCTCACAGGCAGTCCACACCGGCCCACCTCTCCCGGAGGCGGCCTCGGGCAGTGCCGGGGCTGAGCAGACGTCTGCTCGCCTCTGGAGGTTTATCATCAAAACCACTTGGGAGTATAAATGACTAACCTGTTCCAGACGGCACAGAACAGGAACTGTGGACACCTGGCTGATGCTGATCCTACAATTAGTTGTCCCCCTTTGGTGGGAGAATGCCCTTTTGCCACTTATCGGGCATCCTTCGATGACAAAGCCCAGGCCCTTTACAGGGCTGTATTTCCTTTCTGGAGATCGAGTCCGTACAAACATCCAGATGCATAAAGGCCTAAATTAGAATTTCCGCCCCTTTTCCACAATCACCGAACCCCCCCCCCCCCACCCTCTGCGCCAGTATGAAGAATAAAAATGAGAATCCTGGGTGACAAAACTTCTGATGCGTTAGTGAATTTCTGAACAATGAATTGTTTGCCGCAAGTACTTTCTCATCCAGAATGACCTCATTCTACAAACTCCTCACTTTTTGTACCAAACCGGGGTGGGGGAGGGGGGGCGGGCAGTGATCAAGAGATCGGATTGAAGGAGCAAGCAACAGAAGGGTAAATTCAGGCAGGAAAATAAATACAGACGCTTGAAGAATTTTGGTTCGTGTGTGTACGTCCTGAGCGCTAAGTGACGGGAGCGGAGTACTTCTTTCGAAGGCTTCCTGTTAGTTAATTCACTGCAACAGAACTGAACGCGGGAAAACTGAAGTCTCACTGAGAGCTCCTAGAGACGGGGGCGGGAGGTGGGGCGCTGGCTCGGCAGTGAGGGATCCCACGCAGCCCGGACGCTGCCAGATGAAAGGCGGAGCGTCTCTGCAGCGAAGAACCATCGTCCAGAGCTTCAGGGATCAAAGTGCGTGTGAGGGGGAAATGCCCCCCCCCCCCCCCCCCCGTGGTCGCTGCGCACCCTTCGTGCCGGGCGCCCTTCGCCACCCGGGCTGCCTCTGAGCGCCGGGAGTCAGGCGCGCCCACCGCGTGTCTCCGACGGCTCCTCCAGGCGCACCGCGCTCACCTGACTGTGACGTTCGAGGGCAGGAGCCGCACCAGATTCGCGTCTGTGCCTCCAGGCTGGCTCCAGACACAAAGTGAGTTGCGGACTTTGGAAGCCACGGCTGTCTGTTTCTACCTGTCCACCCAGACGCCCTGCGAGCTCCTCGGGGGCAGGTGTGACCCGCCTCTGTTCCAAGCACAGTGTCGGGAGATGTCTGTGGGACCTCCGAACGAGGAGTGCTAGCTCCCACTCGCCACGTGGGTGGGGCCGCGGTGGCACGGCAGTGACCCACACAGGCTGTGCTTTTCCTTCGGGTTCCTGGTGTGGTTTGCTGACTCAGGGCTTTGCACGGCGGAAAGATCAGATGAAAGAAAACCACTACAAACGCAACCCAGGCGAGGAAGCTGCGTGCGTGGTGTCGATACAGGGTATGGGACAAGAGACACCGGGAGGATTCCCACGTGGGCAGATGAGAGGGCAGATCTCAATCACGTGCATCGTGGCGAGGCAACCAACGCGCCTTGTGGAAGCGGTGCCACGGCAGCTTAGTGGCACTTCACCCTGGAAGCGCTGGGAAACGAAAAACCCGCGCGCCCCCCACTCTGCACGTAGCAAAAGGGCAGCCCAGAGGAGAAGGAGAGGGGTGAAGATTCCCGGCGGTCAGACCGGGCAGGGGCGCTGCTCCCGGCTGGGCCAGCACGACTCCGGGAGCACAACGCAGCCGCTGTGAACTTCTCGAGGGACAGATTCGCGGCACAGCCACGCGGCGGACAACCTAACATAAGAAGCAGTCAAGCCCAAAGCAGAAAAGGCACGTCTGTCTTTTTCTGCACCTGGTGTTCAGGAGGCAAGAAGATGTGCGTAGACGGAGTGGGGGGTCGGGAGAGGTAGGGCCACACGCTGGAGTCCGCTCCTTTGCACACCTTGAAGGTCGGAAATAACCGAACAGCAACACCCCCCCGCCCCCCCCCCCCCCCCACCCCTCCCGGCGAAAAAAAACAAAACAAACCCCCCCCCCCCCCCCCCCCCGCTGACGTTTCACATGAATGTATGTTTCCCATTCTCGTCAATGTGAAGTCGTATTTCCTCCTGAAGGAGGATTTCGTGAAGTTCGAACGCGGTGCCCTGAGCAAACAGGAAAGGCCTGCCCTGCTTCTCCACCCTCGGTGAGCACCCACACTCGGGGTCTGTGTTGTCCCATCTATAAATTAAATGCCACACAGACATGCTCTCCTTTGTCCCTATTTCCAGGGAGAACGCTTTAGCACTACTGTCTAGGGACTCTGACTTAATCATAATTAAAAAACCAAATTTAGCGGTCGTTTCTTTCACAAAATTTGAGTTGAAAAGAGAAAACACCGAAACAAGCCCTTACAAGCGGCGTCTCACGCACACGAGCCTGGCTCATGAATATGCATGGCTCTCCTCGTTAGCGGCTGTGAAAGCCCGGAGCCCTGGGCAGCCTGCGCAGCCCTGGACAGCCCGAAGGGTCGCTAGGGAGATTAAAGGGAGTCCCAGTTAATATTCACATTGCCCTCTTGTTCCCTCTCTAAAGAGACAGACAGAGAGAAAGAGCGGGGGGAGAAAATTAAACATCTTCTAAAGTCTAATCCAACCAACACGTGAAGTGCTTTATTGTGCGCCCGGCTTTAGAGAGACAGCTTCTAAAGTTTCCATAGCTACTGCAAATACAAGGCGTGAGCCTGTGCGCGACAAAACTGCCCTGAAAGAGCCTTGCAATCAGCACTCGAGTGAGGACTCCACAGGGCTGGCCGGCTCCTCAACAGGGCACTCTGGGGTCTGGACACAGGCACAAAGGGGACAGTGGCAATGAGCACCCCAGAACTGCCGTGCTTGGGAAGGAGGCTCCTCTCGGGCCCAGAGCCGCAGCCCCGGGCTTCAGAGAGACCCAGCTCAACACCGAACCCTGCGGCCTTGGACAAGTCGGGTGGTGAGGTGTTAGTGAGGCACAAAAGTGTAGGCCCGGAGACAGTGCGATCTAGAAAATCTCCCAACACGGATGTGACGAACCAGCAGACTGACGTGCCATATTCACTTTAAAGTCAGAGAATTAAAACACCGCAGTTGGAAGTGTCCGATGAGAAAGGTTCCATCTAAGAAGGGCAACACCCGTTCAGTTCTCAGAATCAGACACCTGTGTACCCAAACGCAGGGCCCGGGAGGACAGGGGCTCCGTTCTGGTCACCGCTCCAGCTCTGTGGCTGGAAGGATGCTGAGAACAGTGGTCAGCAAATTAGGGCCTGTGTTTTTGTACGGATGCAAGTTGACAATAGTTTTTATATTTTTAAATCATTGGGGGAGAAAAATCAAAAGCTACTACTAACTGGTGACACATGGAAATTATTTGAAGCTCAAATTTCAGTACCCATAACCAATGAAGTTCTACTGGCACTTTATTCATGCCCATTCACTGACCTACTGACTATGGCTGCTTTCATGTTCCAACGGCTGAGCTGTGGAGGTGTGGTAGAGACCGTCTGGCTAGCAAAGCCAAAAATATTTACTAAATTTAAACCTTTACAGAAAAGGTTTGCCTACCTCTGGCCTAGAACACGGAAGGCACCAATAAATATTTGTTGAGTGAATAAATGAGCTTTTTAAAGTCCTGGCATTGAAAGACTTACATTAGTAGGGCGCCTGGGTGGCTCAGTCAGTTAAGCGGCTGACTTCGGCTCAGGTCATGATCTCACGGTTCGTGGGCTCGAGCCCCATGTCGGGCTCTGTGCTGACAGCTCGGAGCCTGGAGCCCACTTCGGATTCTGTGTCTCCCTCTCTCTCTGCCCCTCCCCCTCTCACACTCTTGGTGTGTGTGTCTCTCTCTCTCAAAAATAAACAAATGTAAAAAAAAAAATAAAAACTCACAATATCTAAATCAAAACAATTTAGCTTATGTTAAAAGATTTTGATAATGTGTGTATACATACTATCTATGTAATATCTATGATATTTTACATGTTATGAACCTGTACGTGCACAGCATACATCTATATTTAACATCATAACATACACAATATGTATATAACAAATGTAGGTACTATATACATAGGATCTACATTTAATTTTTGCTTTCGGGATACATTTTGAAAAATTATTTTTAGACAACAAGCCCATTGATGGCATGGGATTTACGTACTGCCTAACAAAGTCAACTATTTAGCAGGGCACAGAGCATAAAAACCTTTTACAAAGTTGGTGTGAGAACAGGATGTTCGATATGAGGCGAACCTACTTGATCAGGTTTTCGGGTTTCACAAAAACCGTGTAATTACCTGCCACGGTATAAATTAAGGTTTTCGTAATACGAAGTTCCGGTTCTGCTAAAGATCAGGATGCTTTCAAACGACTTCCGTATCTAAACTAGTATCTTCACAGAAGTGGTAAAACTGAAGGATTTTTCAGAGTGCAAAGAAGTAGCTCAGTTTAAAATGCTTCTGAAAACGCTTTCCCTTGCTAAAAGACAAAATACTTCTAACTAAATATGCCGATTCTGTCAGGCAAAGGACGAGCAGGCATCGAAAGGGCGGCTTCTCTTCCCGCGGCAATGACTTCCTTCCGCCTTCCTGCTAGCCACACAAGTCAGAGAACCTGCCCGTGTCGGGGGGGTGCTCTGGGGGGCCCCGCTTCCCAGGTCCTCACCAACCTCAGCCCTGCTCTTCACGTACTGACTTTCTGAGGGGAAAAAAGTGGCGCCTCTCAAACTGCTGCCCCGGGATCCCTGGGCTCCCCCGAGGCCTCTGCCGGAGGACGAGGACCTTGTCCAAACCACAGAGGACGTCCGAGTGGAGGTGGTGAAGGAGGAAGAGCTCACGATTCAGGGGTTTCTGGAGGGTGAGGGGCACCCAGCTGCGGACAGACGAGGGCCGGCGGTCAGGACACACCTGGAAAACACGGCCACCGTTCCTTCCCTTCCCGGGGCAGCACATGCTTTTCCTGCACGGACTGACTCGACCTCCAAGGGCCAACATACTTCCCTTTCCTTCTGCCTTCCTCTACCATAATTACCTTCTGCTCTTAACTCTCATTATGTCATCCGGCTAACCCCATGCTCTCCTCCGTCAGGAAATTAAAGCAGAAGTTTCTGCGGTGCGGATTCCATCCGGGGTCTCCCCGCCTGGCGCTGGAAGCCAGAGCGTGCCCAACAACCGCCACAAACCGCCCATCTGGCTCCCTCCTCCTTCTCCAAATCGTCGGCCTATCTGGTATCTGATTTCCCTCCGCACTTCTGCATTTTAATAGGAGGGAACATCTGTGGTTCAGGCGCTCCAGCGCCGTGCGGATCCGAGCCGTTCGAGGCTCTGCCGCGTGTTGTGTCCCGGAGGCACCGACAAATGGACGCGTGCGTCCTCGCTCATTTACCAATTACTGGCTGATTGTGAATCCTGAGCGTGGTAACGGGAAGACTGACCCGGCTGGTGGGGGCGGGGGGACAGCTGCCAGATTGGTGGATCACAGGCCACAGTCTGGAGAATATGAAAGAATACTTGTGTTTAGCACGCGCTCCAAGAAGGGGCAGGAAGGAGTCATCCCGGAACCACCCCCTCTGCAGGCAGGGGCCGTTTCCTGGCCTCTGAATCCCCAGGGGACTAGGACGTCACAGGAAGAGCCACGAGGCCCAAGAACACAAACTGCCCAATCCTGACAGAGCTGTGTCAGACACTATTCCTGGCCTGAACCCCAATCAGCCCCTTCTAGGTGATTCTGGAACAAAGGGTGCATTCTGGGACCCGACACTGAGCACCTCGCGGGCCTCTGCTCCTCTCTCCCCACCTCAGGTGGCTCCGCGTCCCCAGCACCGTCACACGCGTGCGGACGCGGTCTGTCTCTTGCCCCCCACCCCCTCCACACCAGCCGGGTTAGGAGCGCTTGGTCCTTGACAAATCCCACACGTATAAAGCCCAAGCCTCCAAGATGAGCAAAGTGACACCGGCCGAGTGACGGGAGGAGGAGGCCCCTGCCCTCTGTCACCACACCCGCTCCCCACACCAGAAGCTCCTGCGGCCGAGTGAGGGCTGCGTGGGTAGCTCACAGCCGCGGGGTTTTGGAGGTAAGGGGTCCGAGGGCACTGCGACCAATTTCGTACATGACACAGTCTGGAGTCA
Source organism: Panthera uncia (assembly GCF_023721935.1). Lineage (NCBI taxonomy): Eukaryota > Metazoa > Chordata > Mammalia > Carnivora > Felidae > Panthera > Panthera uncia. Next base: position 134,646,665 of record NC_064809.1, on the reverse strand, counting down.
CTTGACTCACCACTTGAAAGCGCAGTGTGGCACGGGGCGGTCAGAGCGTGGTGTCCACATCCCACGACAGGTCTCGGATCAGAAACGGCCACCACCACTTCTAACTGAAACCACACTAAAGGCTTCTGGGGCCGTGAAGTGGTTCCATGTGCGTCTGGGGCCGCACTCCAGTGTCACCTCCGAGACGCCGGGCGAGCCCCTGCGTGTCCCGTCTCAGCGGCGCCTGGCACGTGGCGGGCACGCAGCACGCGCTCGGTAAGCGGCGCGGGAAGAACCCCCAGGGCCCATCACGCTGCGCGCCCCCCTCCCCGGGCCCCCCTCCCGCGCCCCCGTCCCGCGCCCCTTCTCAGGCTGCGGTCACGGGGTGAACCGGACCCCTCCCACAGAACGGGTGATCACTTGCGTGCCGGGACCGCCGGCTTCGTCCCCGCAGCTGCTGGCGCGCGGAAGGAGAGACGCTTTCAGCGTCCGCGGGACGAATGCCCCCTGCCCGTCTTCTACCTACTTCGAAGCCCTTCCGGGACAGGTGGGCCGTGAGTGAGAGGTTACTGAACACACGCGCGCGGGGGCCCAGCCCCACACGAAGTCAGCCCTCGCGTGCAGGGGAGCGTTCGTCGGGGAGATGCGCTCTGGACACGACAAACTCCTAAAGGCACCGTGCCGCCCTGGTGCTGCGATCCCCGCTCGGGGCCGCGGCCGGAGACCGCGTGGAGCCACCTGGGACGGCCCGGCCCCCGAGGACGGAGCAATCGTGAGCAGAAGCCCGTGGTCGCACAGCAGAGACCCCCCGGGGGCTCCAGGCCCCGTCTGCCAGGCAAGAGGACGTCCGTAAGGTACCGTGTGCCCTCTGGGATGAAGGAATCGTCGGGTGAGCAGCAGTGACCTTCTCCGCAGGGACTCCGCGGTAAGCAAGGCTTTGCGAGAGGAACCGATTCCAGCGCCTCTCACGGAACCAAGACCGTCAGCGCATCTGCACGAAACAGTAAGAGCAAGCGCAGTAAACGTGTCGGCAGCGGCTGTGACACGCCCAGGACACGTCGGGGCTGTTCCGGGACCCAGAGGAAGCATTCAGTCCTCAGGATGCACTCTGCAGCAGGTACGGCCACCCTCCTTTTACGGACGACGACACAAGACGCCGGGGCTCACGCTGGTCCGAGGTCACACACCCTCGGGCGGCTGAGCCAGGGTGGGAGGCGGGCTCGGCACCCACCCTCGCGACCACCGCGCCACCTACTTCCGAGCACTTGTCCGTGAGCGTGGCCGACGAGGAGGGAAGTGGGGGCGGCGGGGGGGGGGGAAGGAGGCGGACAGAGCGGTTCTTCCTGTGGCTCAGTCTAACCGCAAGCCTCCTACCTCTGCCTCCAAGTCAGTTAAAGGGATGGTGGGTCTGCTGACACTTGAAGTAAGGTCCCTTTCTCTTCAAAGCAATCCCGAAGGACAGAATAAGCTTGCAGAGATTAGAGTGACTACCTCTGCAAAGCACCCCTGGAACTAGCTAACGGACAGTTCGAGGAGCGCCAGCGGCTTGGTCGGTTGCGTGTCTGACTCTTGGTTTCGGCTCAGGTCGTGACCTCACAGTTCGTGAGATCGAGCCCCACGTTGGGCTCTGTGCTGACACGGTGGAGCCTGTGCGGGATTCTCTCTCTCTCTCTCTGCCCCTCCCCTGCACACATGCACGCTCAGTCTCTCTCCCCAAATAAAGAAATAAACATCAAGAAAAAACAGTTCAAAATGAAATTAGTATTTGGAGTAGAAAAAGTGAGTAGTCTCATCTAAATCACAGAAGATGAGCGTCAGTCTAGCGCTAACGAAGTCCGAAGTTTACACAGCACAGCTAAGGGTCAGAAATACTTCTAAGAGAGCAAGGCTTCTGTTTCAATGACAAACAAACAGTGTGGGGGTTCTGGCAGATTTCAGACTAGACGAGACGCAGCAGGTGCCCCAGAGGGTGTGTTCACAAACCGCACGTGCCGGGGGCCTGAACACGTTACCACTGTCACTGGTCACCCGGGACGGTCCGCTCCACGGGTCACCGTGCTGGCTTGTCTCCCCCCACCCCCCCCCGACCCCCCCAGCTCCCAGAAAGTCGGCAGTCAACAGGGGTGGGCCCGCAGACGCGTCCGTTTCCCGCCCACACTCCTCCGCCCCGAAGCGAGCCCGTGAGCGGTGGTGTTTCTCATCCTGTGCTGTCGGCTTCCACTTCTCTCAGTAGCAGGGGAACGAAGGACAGAGCACAGACCCGGGAGCCCACTCATCCTGGTTACGCGAGGAGCTCGGCCGTGTCCGTTTTGAAGGAAGACCACTCGGCAGAAATTTATCACGTGCAACTGCCTTCCACGTTAACTGGAAATAAATACCACGGGCCCACTGGGCTATTGATATGAAGGCCAAGCTGGTGGTGGTGGTGACGTTAAGTTCTAAGGTTCTTCCCTGACATATGTCTCTCTTACAACTTCTAAAGTACCGGCCGCCTCACTCTGGCGAGAAAAATCTCATTCCGTTATAGAAATCTAATACTCTAACGTGTTTTTCCTCCTCTCTGCAAACAATCTGCTCCTTGAGCATTATACTGGAATTAGCACGGGATTTACATCCAAAGATGCGAACGGCTGATCACACACCCGGCTGTCTCAAGAAGTTAGCCATGATCTAGTTGCTCGTCAGCAAATGTGAAGACACCACGCTCCATGCTGGGAAAACAACAGTTCCCAGGATGGTCAGGTCCCCGCCCTTGTGGCATCTACATTCTAGAGACTGACTCACCGGACAAGGGCAGTGGGAGGCGGCCTCTCCGAGGAGGCACCACCACTCTCAGACCCACAGGCTACAAAGAAAGGGGTGTTGGGGCAGAGGGCTGCGGGCCGTGCACAAGCCCCAAGGCACGAAGAAAGGTCCGGGGTCACCTCTGTGTCGGGAGAGTGGAAAGCAACAAGGCTTTCCACGGGAAGGCCTCCCTTGCAGGGAATCGGGATACGGTGAACAGTCTGTGTTTTACTCCAGTACAATTAGAACCTGGGGCAAGAGCGAAGTAGAAAAATGAGGACCCTGTCTTGGGTAGCCGTGTGGAGCGTGGTTTCGAGAGAAAGTGTGGGAACGGGGGGCCCAGGAGGGGTCCGCCGAGGCCAGAGGAAGGTCCTGGAAAAGGACAGACCTGGGCTCAGGTTCCAAAGCGGCCACTTCATACGATGTGCAACTTGGGGCCAGTTGACGCAACCGCAACAAGGTAGAGCTGGTCAGGTCACGTGTGAGGACGGCGGGAGGGGACACCTGCCGTGTGTCTTGCCCGGCCCCCGGCACACCTGAGAGACAGCTGTGGAGTCCCCGACCCCTCTGTCAGGCTGGGACTTCACTACCCTTTGCCTTGGCTGCTTCATCCATTCGGGGGGGGGGGGGG
>NC_064809.1:134560949-134643171 GCF_023721935.1 Panthera uncia | reverse complement strand
GGGGGGGGGGGACGACCATGCCCCAGTGTGTCAAACGATCACAGGACCCACATGAAGCTCTTGGGCCCTGGAGTCAGAAAGTGCGGGTTCTAAACACCAGGCCGGCTGCTCAGGAGTGCGGAGCCGTGGCCAGTCACGACCGTTTCTGCCTCAACTTCTTCTTCTGTAAAATGGGACAATGACAGTATCTGCCTCACGGTGGTCATGAGATTTCAGTAAAATCCTAATGTTTGGCGTAAAAGAGGCTAGTTCTGTTAGAAACATCGACGGTTACAGGGGCGCCCGGGTGGCTCGGTCGGTTGAGCGTCCAACTTCGGCTCAGGTCACGATCCCTCGGTCTGTGGGTTCGAGCCCCACGTCGGGCTCTGTGCTGACAGCTCGGAGCCTGGAGCCTGCTTCGGATTCTGTGTCTCCCTCTCTCTCTGCCCCTACCCCCTCATGCTGTCTCTGAAAAATGAATAAACCTTAAAAAAAAATATTAAAAAAAAAAAAGCAGCAGCAGCAAGGCGGGAGGAGGAGGCCAGGGACCCTCACATCATTTTCTTGCTGAAAACCTGTTAGGATTTCCTGGTGTTTCCTACCCACACTCTGAAGTGCTTTCAGAGAGAAAGACAGAAGTCGTTTCGATTCTGACATAACCCGGTTTCTCTCAAAAACTGGGAAAATGTGTTGAGTTGCTATAGGTTGTTCCGGTCCCGAACCGGGAAGTACAGATTGTTATTTGCACGGGGCCATCATTCTGTGAGCTTCCGTAAGAACGTAAAATTAGGCCGCTACCCGAACATGAAGACGAGAATCTCTTGTAAAAAATAAGGCCGGTCGCAGTCGCGTGAAAAATCCCAAGTGCAGGGTTGGGACCCGGCTGTCAAACGGTCCTCTTCGGCCCGGCTTCCGTCCACCCGTGAGGCTCTTTCACAGCACGGGGCCGCTTCCAGTTGCACTCAGTTAACCCTAAAGAGAAGACCTGTCCGTCCCTCAAACGGCCTTTCCCGGCAGCTCGCAGGAACCAGCTGCCATTGCCGGGACGGCCGGGGCGGCCGGGGCTCAACCCGCGAAGCCTGCTTCACCTCTGCCTGGGAGGGAGGTTCGGACCAGAGGACAGAAGAGCGTGGAAAAGGGGACATCCGGAAGTGAGCTTTCTTTTTCTGTTTTCTGGATTTGCGCGAGCATCCAAGGTGAAGAAGGGGTGGCCACGAGGATAAGAAAGCCTGAGGATCCGGAGGCCTTCCTTCCCGACTGCGGCCCCCACGCCTCACTCCCGTGAGGCAGGCCCGGCGTTTCCCCCAAGTTCCTCGGGGCCCACGTGGTTTGTCGGGAGAGACACCAGCAGGCTCGGGTCGCGTGCTGGTGGCTGGCGCGGCCCTCCTCCGTCCCACCCGCGGGTCCTCTTGTCGCGAAAGTGGCCTCCGCGCAGAGGCTCAGCCCACAGCTTCCTTCACGTGGTCAACAGGGACTCACCGAGGGGCCGCCGCCGGCCCTCCTTCCTCCAGAGACTCACTCACTCACCCGGTAGGGTTTGTTTGTTTGTTTGTTTAAATCTGTTGGTTCTAGAAAGTGGTACAGAGAGTACAACGCTTCCTGCCAGGAATGACGATCCCAAAACACGAAAGCCAGGGAGTCACCATCTCACGGTGCTGAACCGGCCGTGGGGCGTCCATGCTCTGCCCAGACCCTTCTCCGTCACTGCTAAATCTGACCGAGGTCATTTTGGGCAAAAATCCTGACTTTAGGGTTCCCTGGAACACGTTCCCTCGATGCCAAACTTCTCTCAAGTGTTTTACAAAATACGCAGTCTGTGTAGCAATGGCATTTAAGTACAGCAACTGTAAAAAGTCCTTTAGTAACATCCTCAACACATCCCAAACTGCTCTTTTTACTAAAGGGAATGCAAAAAAAGAAAAACTGGCAAATACTTAACTTGGTAACAAAATACAAACATCCAGTTAAATGCTACGACTACTTACTAAGCACAGACCATGCGCCAGGACTGCGTACGTTTCACGTGGGTGGTCAGTGGGGTCCAAACTCGCCAGCTCTTTCGAAGGCAGACCTCACCCTCAGGGCCCGCTGTGCCCACCAAGTGCCCCAGGGCTCACGCGCGATCTGCCAGCGATGTCGCTCGGTAATGCCATCTGGGGACGCAAGGGAGGTGCATTACCGAGCACGAAGGGGATGTGCTGGTGGGACGCCTGCCTGGCTCAGGGGGCAGACCACACAGCTCTAATCTCGGGTGATGGGTTCGAGCCCCACATCGGGCAGAGAGATTACTTGAAAATAAATAAACAGAAGGATCTCCCGGTGACTGGTCGACTTTGCTGAATATGCTTTCAAAGGGAATGCAGACTGCTCTGTGCAGAGACAGGCTTCTGAAACCCCCCAGGGGCTGTGTTTGGACACTGTCACGCATGTGAAGTTTAGGCTGTTTCAGACTTTTCTTTTCTCTCTCTCTTCCTTCCTCCCTCCCTCCCTCTCCCTTTCTTTTTAGAGAGAGAGAACACGTGTGTGAGTGGAGGAGAGGGAGGAAGAGGGAGAGAGAGGGAGAATCATAAGCAGGCTTCACGCTCAGCATGGAGCACGACGCGGGGCTCAATGTCACGACCCTGGGAACGTGACCTGAGCCCAAGTCAAGAGCTGAACGCTTAACTGACTGAGCCACCCAGGCGGCCCTGAGACATTTCTTTATGGTCAAATCCATACGGGAGATAGCAATTTTCTGAAACACAAAGTCAAGAATTAGCAAAGCTCTCTTTATGCTCTTCTCCATACTGTAGAGACGCTGGGGGACAGGTGCAGAATGACCACCATGTAGACAGAACGTTACAGGAAGCGATCCTGAAAAGTGAGTATCTGGTCCGTGCAGACAATGCGACGCTCGGCGCTAAAAAAGAAACGAGAAGTCATGGAGCAGACTGGAATGCGGAGCACCAATGACAGAAGCCAGTCTGCGAAGGCCACCTACTGTGTGATCCCGGCATCTGCAGGGCACTCCAAACAAGGTATTAACCACGGAGATCAGAAAAAGATCTGCGTTTGCAGGCAGAGGACAGAGGATTCCCCGGGCCTCCACGTATTACAATGGGGGATGCACGTCCTTACGCACTTGTCCAAACTCAGCGCACATGACACCAAGAGCGAATCCTCCTGGGAAGTGCGGACCACGGGTGACAATGACATGTCAGTGGGTGTTCACCACGTGCGGCAAACGTCCCACCCCGGTTTCCCCGGGGATGGAAATGCACAGGGAATCTCTGTACTGTCTTCTCCATCTTGCTCGTCAGCCTACCACTGCTCCAAGAAAAGCCCAGGAGAAAAGAGAGTAACGTTAGGAATGAATCTTTCATGTAGTTTCAGAATTCAAAATACTTTCTCAGGCTGGCAAACTCACCACGACCACGGAAGACCAGTCGGGAGAAACTATTTCGGCCAGGATGTCTAATACATATCCCCAGAGACGTTCTTTCCCTAAAGTTCTACTCATCAGTATGAGTATATATCGGTATATAATAGCACCTGTTATATTAATCAGCCACAAGTGTGCCGCAGGATCCTTCAGATTAAGAATAGGTGGCAACAGATCTTTGCATGACGTTTTGTTTCAGGTTTCAAACGCATTTTACGTGGTGTTACTTCAAACGTTAATAGGAACTATCAGGAAGTAAAATGGCGAAAATGCTGTGTCATCGCAAAGCCAGGTGGCTGAAGTGACAGGCCATCCAAGGAAGCGGCTTCCACGGCCACTCGCACACTACCTGCGGTGTGACGGCAGCCCTGCCCTGGTCCCTGTGCAGGCTGAGTGCGTGCCAAGGGGGAGGTGGCAGACCACACGGCCCACCCCGGGCTTCTCACCACGGGAAAGGGCAGACTCCCATCTCCTAGCTTAGGTGAGAATAAACCCCAAGCATTCTTGCTTTTTTTTTTTTTTTTTTAAATCTTTATTTATTTTTGAGAGACAGAGAGAGAGCGAGCTCGAGAGGGGAAGGGCCAGAGGGAGAGGGAGACACAGGATCCGAGGCAGGCTCCAGGCTCCGAGCCGTCGGCACAGAGCCGGACGCGGGGCTCGAACTCACGGACAGCGAGATCGCGACCTGAGCTGAAGTCAGAGGCTTAACGACGGAGTCCCCCAGGCGACCCCAGGCAATCTTGCTCTTTGTGAGTCAACGAGGTACAGCCAACCCTGGTGCATCCTGACCTCTGAGATGGGAACGGCTGAGCAACCAGGCTCGGTGAGACACAGCCTGAGGACAGGCGTGGGCGGCGCGTGCCCCCCGGCGTGTTCTCACCTCTGTCACCTCTGGGCGCCCTCGGGGAGAACCACTTTCTGTGCCTCAGCCTGCGGGACGCAGAATCTGCGCGCTGACGATGCTCCTCATTTGTAGCCTCTGTTTCAGAGACGCGGGAAAACCGCGAAGCAGGGGCCACCCGAAGGAGCGCAACTCCAAGTGTGTGCGTCTCACTTAAAAATGGTCTACTTGCCACGACACCTGAACCAGGAAGCGGTCCACTTTTGTGAAAGCCTCATTTATTACAGGACGCGGACTCCTCCCGCCATCGGCTTCAGGCCCTGGGGAACTGGTTGCTAGGATGCCATAAAAGCCACACAAACAGGGCTTCTTTCCCCTTTCACTGTGAATGGTGCCATTTAGATGCATCCGTGTGTGTGTGTGTGTGTGTGTGTGTGTGTGTGTCGGGGGGCTGGTGGCAGCGTGTCACACTCTTAGCAGCCTGGGAGCGGCACCCGCACATTGTCCGGTCCTCGGCCCGTGCTTGGCTCACGTCACACGGGGCCCCGGGGAGGCCTCCCCTGACCTGCAAAGCTGTGTGTGTACAGACTTGTTTGCTCTGGTCGGGGAGAAATGTTGGGTCTGTACATCTTCAAACGCACTAGGTGAGAGGCAAGACAATCAGCGAGGGGCTTTACAAAACCAAATTAAATCACTGGCCAGCTAAACCAAAAGTTTATCTTTTTCAACTAAAAACAGCATTAAAGGAACAGAACAAATAATCACCGTTTATCAGCTATTTCATGCTGGGGACTCAGAAATACACAAGTAAATAAAAAATAAATGGCTCTTTCCCTCCAGAAAGAGGAGGGACAGCTTTCCCTCAGAACGACTTCCTAGCCGTTCGCTGCACTGAACGTCCGGGTGGGCAGTGTAGGGTATTGACAGCAGAAAGGCACCGTTCTGTGAACACGGCGCCAGCACTCCTTTGGCGTGGAAGCGCACGGACCCCACCAACTCTAGCCCCTCGTGCCCTCCCGAAGTATTTCAGACACTTCTCTGAACGGCCCCCCTCTGGCTGCTGCGTGGCAGGTCCAGTCACAAGCCTGGACTCCCCAGTAAGTACGGAGCTGGGGCGCCTGGGTGGCTCAGTCGGTTGAGCGTCGGACTCTTGATTTCGGCTCAGGTCACGACGCCAGGGTCGTGAGACTGAGCCTCACCTCGGGCTCCGCGCGGAGCACGGAGCCTGCTTAAGAGTCCCTCTCTGCCCCTCCCCCTCTAAAATGAAAATAAAATAATAAATAAGAAGGACAGAATGGAATATATTTCCATCATTTCCCAGGATGTGGCACTTAAGAGTCCAGAGTCTCCAAAATGCACATAAGAACGGTAAGGACTCCACGCAGTCCTGCTGGAGACAGGCTTGGGCAGCACAGTTCGTGCGTGTGCGTGCGTGTGCGCACAGATATGCAGGTACGGACATACAGTTTAGAAGCCTTCCCTCAAGTAATAGCCGTTCAAGACACCACATAAAACTCTGTGCTTTGGAACACACTCTGGTAACGCTCCCTTGGATCCGTGGGGTCCAGTGTGGAGCGTGCCCCGAGGTGTAAACGCACGGGGACACAGATCCCACCCGGGGTAAGTTGTCCTCGAGGGAAGGGGTTACATATGCGGGTACGTCCGTGCGGTGTGCTCACGGGGACGCGGAGCGCAACTGACCCATAAAGACGCGCTGGCGCGCTCTGCTTGGTCCCGGGGGTCACGGAAGGATCCCAGAGAGGAAGACACCCAGGTCTAGAGTTCCAGAGGAGGAGGGAGGGGAAACGGGAAGGGGGGTCCATCTCCAGGCTCAGGGGTGCATCTTGATCATGCACGGTTGCAACAGAGCGCTGAGCGGGTACCACGTGCTACACGTTCGGCAAGATCGGTCCAAGATTTCATACCCAACGCAGCGGATTACCCACGTGTCCCGGAGAAAGTACGCCTGAAAGGAACGCCGTGACGGAGCGAAGCGAGCACGCACGGGCAAGTCTAGACCCCTGAATTCGGACGAAGCACGGGCCTTACAGTCAGACACACCTGGGCCTGCACCCTGGCCCTGCCCCTCCCGCGCTGGGCGAATCTGGAGCGGCCGGCGTCAAGGAACCAGCTGCCTGGGCTTTAGCGTTCTCGGCGGGAAATGGAAATAAACGTTCCCAATGAAGCGGGTGGTCTTAGCCCCAGTGAAGGGGCCGGAACAGGACGTGGCACGCGGGAAGAACCCAAAAGGTGATTTAAAAAACTTGTGCGTGGCGCAACAGAACACACACATCCGAGGGCACGTCTTGAGGGGTTTCCTCACGTGGATGTGTCCCCGTGACTCCACCTACACCGAGACTAAGGACGCGCCCGCACCCCATCCCGGAGGGCCCCCGCGTGCCCCTTCCCTAGTAATACCCACCCTCCCACCTGCACACATGGTAGGAACAGGCCACCGTTCATTTATCCCTTCTACCACGGATGAGTCCCGGGATGCTCCCACCTTGGGGTTATTATCAATGGCTCTGCTGTGAAGGCTCTTGCACGCCTGGAAGACACACGCGTGCACTCCCCTCGGGGGAAGGTGCCGGGAAGGGCACCGCTGGCTCGCAGGCCGGGTGTGTGCGTTGTGTTAGGAGACGCGGCCAGAACGTTTGCAAAGGGGTTACTCCAATCTACGTCTTCCCCAGCAAGGCTCGGAGGTTCAGGTTGCTGCTCTACACCCTTGCCATCACTTCATGCTGTCGGCCCTCGCCATTAGCCATTCCGGTGGGTTTCTCACTGTGGGTTAATTGTGCATTTCCCTGACTGATGACACTGAGCTCTTTCCCCAGGTGTGCTGGCCATTTGGATTTCTTCTTTTCTGAAATGCCATGAGTCTCCTGTTCGTTTTGTTTTTAAATATATACATTTTAAAGTTTATTTTGAGAGAGCGTGAGAGAGAGAGAGCGCGCGCGAGAGCGAGAGAGCACAACTGGGGGATGGGCAGAGAGACAGACAGAGAATCCCACGCAGGCTCCACACTGTCAGCACAGAGCCCGATGCAGGGCTTGAACCCATAAACCATGAGATCATCCATCACGATCCTGTGAGGATAGGAGTAGGGCCTGTTTTATAAGCAAAGGAGCTTAAGGCCAAAGAAAGTAAATGCAGTGCTTACAAACTAGGAGGGGTGGGGTGCGGGTGTTGGACCCAGCGGCTGCCACTCTTGCCCCGGGCCACACCTCCTCGACACGGGTCAGGTCACAGGGGAAAACACAGTTTGTTTAATATTTCTGTAAACTACTTGCTACATTTCTGTACGCAAGGAAACTTACAAATGAGGTGTTTCAGTGTTAGAGAGAAAGAGAGAGAGAAAGAGAGAGAGAGAGAAAGAGAAAGGAAGGGAAAAAAGAGAGAAGAACAGAAAAAAACTCCTGTTTGGATTCTCTATGCCTGTCCCCACCCCCTCCAATAAAAACAAAACAAAACAAATCAGCCCACATCAAGGACAGCTGATGAAAACACAGATCAAAAAAGAATAAAAGGAAAACATTTCAAATAAAGCTCAGTGGTTTCTATTTGGAAGCAACAACAACAAAAATCCCACTTGCCACAATAAACTGACAAACAAGGAACTGACCCTGTGGTGGTGGGGCTGGAATTTTCCGATGGCCTCAGCTACCGTGTCATTACTGTGGGTGACCCACAAGCGAGCGGGTGAGTGAACAGCTGGGGCCTGGCTGGGCTCGTGGCCCTGGAGCAGCTGTGGAGGGCAGGTCTTCCCAGTGAAGCGCCCCTTTGACATGCTGCCCTCTCCCTGAGACTGGAAATCCCCGCTGGTTTCTAGAATCTACCTCCAAGAAATGGCGCCTCGGGCCTCGTTCCTAGCCTGGGGGCAGGGGCGGCGGCCCTCAGCGGCTCTGATAGGAGAGCCAGCCTGAAGTTCCTAATCCCCAAGGGTGGCCAAGAAAGTGGCAGTCTCACAGGGTCCCCCGCACTGATCTCCTTTGGGGACCGAGGACTGCTCCCCACGGCGTCACGAGGCCTCAGCCCCCATCCCACAGAGCATGGTTAAGTACATGTGCACGGCGGCTGACCCTGAGTGATCAGAGAATGGAGAGATTGTTATCAGCACGATTCCTCGTCTAAACATACCCAAAATATCTACTGATTTTTAACACAAAATACTGAAATTAAAGTTCTGTAAAAACTTGGCTGGTGTTAATTAGAAGAGGGGGTTAAACGAAACAAATCTGAAACACCGTCACTGCCGAGCAGACTTTACTTAATTCACGAAGAATCACAGAACCCACAGGAGCAATTTTTCGTGTGCTGCCAACCGCCCCTGTTCCCACCAAATACACACACACACGCCTCTCGCCAGGCTGCTATTTGTTCAGTGTTGTACCCACACGTCTGTGTGTCTAAGAAGTGTTTACTGGACATTTACTAGGTGCCAGACAGTGGCAGATTGTACCGGGGTGAACAACAGAAAAAAACGGTCCCTGTCCTCACAGCACTTGGCCCAGAGGGCAACTGAGACGTAAACGCACAAGTATTTGGTGGCACACTGCGATGAGCAGACACGGCAGGTTACAGGAGGGGTGACCGGACCCGGCCGGGCTCCAGCGACCTCTGGCTGAGGAAGAGACCGCGGGAGCCGAGCACCCAGCACGCGGAAGGCTGGCCCCGGGGAGAGCAGTTCAGGTGAGAGGTCGGTGCAGGTGACTACCTGCGGTGACCATGAGGCGCACGTGAGCCACAGTAAGAAAGCGTGTGGGGGGAGTGCCGCGGCGGGGAGAACAGCTCCGGACAAAAGTGCAAGAGGAGGCAGCGGCGAGATCAGACGGGGCCCCTCAGGCTGTGCTGGGGACTCCGGGTTGTTCCGAGCACGGTGGGCAGTCTTGGGGGTTCTGTCAACGGAGCGTGTTTGGGACAGACGGTGTGGGGGCAGGGAGAGTCCAGAGGCAGAGAGGAAGGATCCTATGTTGTTTTGCGAGGTCTCACGGAATGGCTGGGGAGTCCGTGTTTCCCGGACACCCCGAGGGAAGGAGGGGAACAGGAGTCAGGAAGCCACCGCTGACCCAGGCCGGGGTGAGGAGAGCGTGAACGGGACGGTGCCACTGGAAAAGGAGGAAGTGGACGGTCTTGGGACGTGCTCCAGAGAGAGAATCGGGAAGACGCGGTGACACGTTAGTGGCAGGAGACCGAAAAAGAATCAGCATGGCAAGGGGCTCCCGGATCTCTGGCCTGAAACCATTCCCCCAATTACCGAGGAAGGGGGGGCGGTTACGGAGCTATTAACAGTTCAACTGTGGACGTGCTGGGTTTGGAAAACCGGGAAGACATACCAGCAGATGAGAGAGCTCTGTCTACAGACTGAATCTGGGAGCCACGGGTGAACAGGTATTTGAAACCCTGAGAATACCCAGAATGCAACTCTGTCTCCCCATCTCCACGGTGACCGGACGGACTGGCCCAAGCCACCATCCCCTCTTGCCTGGAAGACCGGCCGCCACAGCCTCCCTACAGGATTCGCTGTCATTCCGTGGGCCCGGAGAGTGTCTGGCATGTGAAGAACGTTCACTAAACACGGAATGAATAAAGGAAGAAACGGGTGGGACTCCTTAGGGAGAAGAGGCAGGGTGAGGCGAGCACCCCCGGGTTCTGGAATGTCCAGCAGGGCTCCAGCAGGGCTCCAACGGGCAAACACTGCATGGAAGAGGAAGCAACAAAGGAGCCAGAGAAGAAGGATCCAGAAAGACCTGAGGAAAACCTACAGAAGGTGCTATCGTGAGGGCCAAGAAAGAGGCAGTATGTTACAGGCGACGGATTAATTCTGCCGAACTGAGTTTTAAAATGGTAAGAACAACAGAGCACCACTGGTTCTGGCACACGGTAATGGCTGGCGACAGTAAGCAAATGATGAGGCTCAGGAGCCCACTCACCGATCTACACCCCTTTTGAAGAGCCACTGGATTTCTTAAAATAAAGACACAAACTCTCAAGCGCAAAAAGAATGTTAGATGCTAAAAAGCAGACAGAAAAGAAGTAACAGGGCACTGGCTTACGGCTGGGTAAGGGGCTCTAGCACCCACCTCAGCAAACCCAAGAAAGCTGGTCCTGAACGGCAGGGAAACACTACGCCCTGCAGAATCCCTCACAGCTCAGATGCTGGTGACCACATGGATCTCTTCAGAAGGTAAAGGTGAAAATTAAAATAGAAGGCCTGTTTGCACATTTAACACGTACGTGTACCCCTAGACCCCCTTTCTCTATCTCAACACAAGACTGGAAGATTCATCAGCTCAACACCAAGGATAAGACAGAGACGCTCTGGCACGGAGGGCACCAGATAGGGTGGAGGGCGCAGACACCACGCGGGAGATGGTGGGATTAGGTGACCGTACGTACGCATTAAAATTAAAATGTAGAGATCCTGCGGCTTTCCCAATAAAATGGTGGCGTCAGGCATACATTTTCAAACAAACTCAACTAGTTCCCCACCAATGGCCCCACTTTAAAGGAAATTCTAAAAAGACCTCAGGCAGAAGGAAGACGATCCCAGCTGGACAAACAAGAGATACAAGGAGTGAAGGGCAGGCAAAGTAGTAAATATGTGGATAGATCTAAGTGAACACTGACATTAGGGGTTTGAAAACAGAATTAAAGTCTATAACAACAACAGCAGCATGTAAGTTGGGGGTGCCAAAATGGTCCTGTATAATCCGGGAAGGGGGTTAGGGGTGCCTGTTGTAATTTTCCCAGGAAACTATTAACAGAATAGAAAAAAAGAACAGAGAGCATTTAAATGAGAAAACGATAAAAACTGAATTATACAAAATAATCCAAAAGAAAGCAAGAAAGAGAGAAAAAGAAAATAAAATAGGAAGGACAGAGAAGCTTCAATACAAATAGGTCAGCATTTACATTATATTAAATATAAATGGGCTAAATGCAGCAGCTGAAAGACAGAGACTGTCAAACTAGATTAAGGGGAAAAAAAACCCAACTACATGGTGTTCACAAGAAGCACCTCTGACACAGACAAGTTGAAAATAAAAGAGTTGAAAATGTTATACCATGTAAATAGCAACCAAAAGCAAGTTAGAGGAGCTATATTAATATCAGGTAACAAATAATTTTAGAGTTTTAAAGGGGTTCAATTTATACTGACAACAGGAACATTTCTCAAGGCCTGTCATACACCTTTATCTAATAACACTGCCTCAAAACATACAAAGGAAAAATTTATGCAACTAAGTGAAGAAATAAGACAAATCTATAATCACAGAAGGGTATTTTAAGACTCTATGTAACTGATAAACCAAAGGAGACAAATGTATCAGTAAAAATATAAAATTTTCACAAACTTCACCTAATACACATGGATAAAATGCTGCTTCCCACTACTGGAGAATAAATGTTCTTTTCAAGCACACATAGAACAGCTGCAAAAAAGTACCATATACTGGGTCATAAAGGCAGTCTCAATAAATTTCACAGGACAGAAAAGTATGTGCTCGTTGATCACAACACATTTATGCTAGAAATCAAGCTCCAAAAGAGAACTAGAAATTTTCAATTTGTTTGGAAATTAAGAAATGCATTTCTAAATAATCCAGGGGTCAAAAAAGAAACCATGACAGAACTTAGGAAACACTTTAAATGTATGGTAACAAAAATAACATACACCCAAATCCATGCAATGGAGCTACAAAAATACATAGAAAAGGATAAAAGCTTAAAATTAAGAATCCTAAATAAATGGACAGATATGCCATACTCATGGACTGGAAGATCCATCCAGTATTGTTTAGATGTCAATTCTCACCAAATGGACTTTAGTCAATGCAACTTCAATGAAGAACTCAATGTGCGGATTTAAATTTTTGTTGGTTAAATTGGTTTTTTTTTTTTTTTTTTTTTGGTTGATTTCATGTGTGTATGTACATGTAGGTGTACATAAACATGTAACCACATGTGTACAATTTGACAAGCTGGTTCTTGTATGTAAACTTTTATGTAAAATACAAGTGACCAAAAATAGCCATAACACTTTTTAAAAAGAAGAGACCAGTTGAAGATTTGACTCAACTAACATCAAGACATGTTAGAAAGCGACACTTAAAGAGTAAGGACGACAAAGAGATCAATGGAAAAGAAAACAGAGTCCAAATACAGACCCACACATATTTATATACTTGTGATAAAGAGGGCACTACAGCTAACAACGCATGTTCTTTTCAGGAACTTGGGCTCGGACAATTGTGTGTCCATATGGAAAAATATAGAAATAGACCCCTAACTCACACTATACACAAAAATCAACTCTAAGGGAATTACAGACCTAAACAGAGAAGGTAAAACTATCAAGTGTTCAGAAGATAACACAGATTATCATCCTGACCTCAGGGTTGGAAAATATTTCTTTAACAAGATACACACCAAAGAACTAACCATAAAGGGAAAGTGATAAATTTGATTAACTGTTAATACCTCCTGTTAATTAAAATAAACTATAAAGAGAATGACAAGATAAGTCACACAATGGGAGCAAGAAAACATTAGTAACCATGTAGTTGACTAAAAACTTCTGTTTAGAACATAAAAAGATCTATTACAAATAAATCATAAAGGAAAAACCCAATGAAAAAATAGTCAAAAGGTTTGCTCAAGCATGTTTTATGTCCACTGACACACATGCACGCGCGCGTGCGCACACACACACACACACACACACACGAAATCCAAATGGCAAACATGTTAGAGGATGCTCAGCCTTGTTAGTCATGCAGGCAACAGTAAACGAGATCTGTAGTCTTAACTACAGTGACATGAGAACAGCGAGGAGTGAAGGTGGTTTATAAGAGAATAAATCTTCATGTCGTAATAGATTCATCAGAACCCAATATACACATCAAGAAGCAGCAACAGAGCAGGTTACTTAGGTGTACAAAGCAGCTAGTAAAACAAAGGGCGAAGAGTGAGTTTAAAGTGTGGCCAGTGGAGTAAGAGGCCTCACTCAGTACCTTTTGGCACTAAAAAAAAAAAAAAAAAAAAAAAAAGATGTATTGTTTTGATGAACAGAAAGTAGGAGAAAGGAAAACACCTAAAATGGGTGGGGAAGGGTAAATGGGAGGTAAGGAGGCGAAGTCAGGGAAATTAGAGAATTCTCTGGAACACCTACTTCTGAGTCAGAGCAGAGGAGCAGCACAGAAGGGCACTGGTGTGGTTTTATTCCATAATCCGTATCGTGTCCTTTTTGCGCTGGCTACCAGGAACGCCAGGTTCAAGTGTATGGCTCCCGCCTAAAACGTGATCCCCTAGGCTCTAATGCCTCTTCGTTTCTGACCATTCAACCATCAATTTCCCTTCTGCTCTGGTATCTTAGTATGTAGTATCTCCTATCTTATGCATATTTTATAGGCCTTTGCAATCTGGCCGGCTTTGATAAATAAAACTCCAAAGAAGGAATGAATATGCGTCATACTAAACTACGTGGGATTTTAACTTATCTTGACAATTTAAAGAATATTCTGGGATCTTGCACTTCTTCATTAATTATCATTGTAAAGACACCAGTTATCTATACAGATTATCCACATACATTTTTTTCAATTTCGAATGCTGAATAATTTCTCCGCCACATGAACAGGTTATTGTGGTTTCCCTACATGAATTCCGTCCCCGCCCTGTGACTCCTAAGGAGGAAGCACAGCAAAATGGCTAGGGACCGGGCACACACCAAGCCTGCACTCTGGGTCTGGCCCGCAGGACGAGGCTCTGAGACTCCCTTGCCGTGTTTCCTCATCCACAACACGGGGGTGGCGACGACGACAGCGTGTGCTCCGTGGCGCTGCCGGGATTAAATAAGGTAACGGGCGTAAGCGCACAGCGAGGAGTCAGTGAGTGTTTCTGGAAGGAAGGAGTGAGTGAACGGAGGAGCCGCCCAGGAGGCTGCCAGAGAGACCCTGTAAGCGTGGAACCACAGGCGGGCCGTCTGCAGAGCCACGACGCGCTGTGCGCAAGGGCCGGGCCGTCCCCTGCTCTCGGTCAGAGCCGAGACCCGTGATAGAACGTCTTCTTCCCCAGGAGGTCGGTTTAGGGAGCAGAACGCTGTGGGTGAATGTCTTGTTTCGTGATACATCCTCTTTGTCCTCAGGAAACGCACCACCTGTCCCTGCACCTGAGTGACCTTTCACTGCCTTCCTGTGACCCCCAGCTCTCTTTCCTCCCTTCTTTTTTGGGGCTAAAAGACTTCCAGACTGTGGGGGGCAGAGCCTGTAGTGGCTGATTATAATGCGGTGCAGCGAACCAACTTTGTTTTGCCTCAAGGAAGAGTCTTCCGAGGCTTCTGTCTTTTCCTGACTCAGCTTATAAACCGTTGTGCTCTTTAAAATCGGAGATTTTCTTCTGTTGCTAATCAGACAAATGACAGTGTCGTCAGCACCGGGATGAGCAGTCCTCCCTCCACCTACTTTCAATACACGATTTTTATCAACTCCTTTTGTCTTCTTGACAGAAGCCACAGTGAGGGGTGCTGTTCCCACGCCCCCCCGACCCCCATCCCCTGAGCCCCAGGCCGGGCTCCTCACTGTCCCTCAGAGGGTTACGCTCTCAACGTCCTTCCTCGCCAGCCCCGCCCCCAGCAGGCGCCCAGGGCACAAGGGCACGCAGCGGCCAGGGCGAGGGACTGGACGGAGTCCGGCTCTCGCCAGGGAAGTCTCGAACTTACACGGAAATACCGCTCAAACCCCACCGGGCTCAACCTGGTTTCCGGATGCGGTTTCCTCACGGTATCAGAGCAGCTTCCTAGCGTCACTCCTTGGTGAAGTGGATGAAGTAATGGGGTTCCCCGAAGAACCCTACAAGCAGGGTGGTCAACCAAGGGCAAGAACCGGGCCCCCCCCCCCCCCCCCCGCCCCCACTTGGGTAACAGAGGGTCACAGGCCAGAACACGTCAAAGACAGGTAGGTGGTGCCACGAAAGTGTTTCTCCCTATTCCTGGGGCCGCAGGGCGCCCCTCGAGCTTCTCTGTCACGAAACCGTTGCTAAAATGGTTCCTCTCAAAGGACTGGATACTTAGAATCTCTAGAGCAAAAGTTAAAAAAAAGCACGATTCTTCACATTTACTCCGAGGAACACACACTTTGGAAAGGTGACGTCGGCGGCAGGAGGCACACAGGGACCCTGGGTGGGCGGTCTTCCCCCCCAGAGTTTAAAGCATTCGTGAGTACAGGGCTGCTTTAGAAGGTCCCACTCACCTTGAACACCAGCTCACTGCACTGCACAGACGGCAGGAGGGCTGGTCCGGCGTCCCGACTCTGAGAAAGTGGCTTAGTTCTTAGGAATAAGCACCCAAGAAAGCCAGCCGGCCACAGGGCCAGGGAACACAGGGAAAGGGAGTCACACGGAGGGCCCTGACTGTGAACGGATGCTCACGGGTTCACGTGCAAGGATACAGGGGTTGCTGTCATCGATGCTGCAGCTGTCCAGGATCAAGGGGATGCCATCCAGCTCATTCACCTGCGGAGAAAAGAAAAGGCACATTTATACACCGAAAAAGGCCTGGGTCAGGGTGAGAGATCATAGACGGTCTGTCTCTCCTGCTGGTCTCCTCACTCACTGCGGTAACGTAACAGCATACTGCTATATTTGAAGCCTGCCACCCCAGCCACAGCGGACGACGAAGCTCGACCTCCAACATCGAGGCAGGCAGACACAGCAGGTGTAGACGTTAGTGACCTGCCTGCCCTAATGGAGTCAGACGATGAGACGTTAGTTAACAGAAGACCCTCCTCCTGTCTCTGCTACAGCCCAGCCTCCTGCACCCGCCACCACCCCGACCTCCGACCACCCAGCCCAACACCTATCCCACCACCTCTGGCCTTGTGGGGCGGGGCGCTCGCGGTCTTCCTGATCCTGGTGAAAGCTGAACTACGCTGTACGTACATTGTGTCCTCTTTACACAGACTGTGGAGTTATCACATCACTCCTGCTTTTACGACACAGTGTTACTTCAGGTTTTATGTGTTATTTGGTAGGATTTGGTAGGGTATTTGGGGGGACGGAGAACGCTCAAAACATTTTCCATTTAATTAAGGGCAATCGTTTCTTTGCTTTCTGCCGTTTCGGCTGACGGGGCTTCATGGGAACAAGCAACTTCTGGAGAGCAGGGGAAACCGGTATCTCAAACACGTACACCGACCCAGAAATCTTTAAAAGCAGACATGAACAGAAAGGGATACACTATTTTTCTTTTCACCCTTCCTTAAAAATGCGGGGGCAACTGGACAGCCATATAAAAAAGGATAAAATGGATCTCTCCCCAGCAATGTTCGCCAGGGTAAACTCCGAACGAATCTGAGTTTATCACAGTTTAACAGTACTAGTAAGTGGACAGTTTTTCTACACGAAGAGTAGGAAAAGCTTTCCAAACTATGACTTAAAATCCAGAAGCAACTGGGAAAAGAGGTTTTTAAAATTTGCCTGCAGTTTTTTAAAAAGCAAATTAAGGGGCAGCGCCTGGGTGGCTCGGCCAGTTGAACGTCCGATTCTTAATTTCGGCTCACATCATGGTCTCATGGTTCGTGGGTTCAAGTCCTGTATTGGGCTCTACACTGTGAGGAGCCTGCTTGGGATTCTCTCTCTCTGCTCCTCCCCTGCTCACGCTCTCCCTCTCTCTCTCAAATAAGTAAACATTAAAAAAAAAAAAAAGGCAAATAAAAGCTAGGAAAGTTATTTGTAAAATATTACAGGCAAAAGGTTAATCTTTTAATATACAAAGAACTCGTAAAAACTGAGAAAAGATCAGCAATCCAATAGAAAAAGAATGGATCAAATGCATGAACAGAAACGGCACAGAAACAAAGAAATGCAGCTGGACCACAGAGACATCAGAAGATGTTCAACCTTGCAAACTGTCACCACGCGGAGACACCACCTCTCGCCCGTCAGAGCGGCAAGCGAGCGAGTCTGACAACCCACGCAGGCGACGGGGAAACCGGCGTCCTCGCACACTGCTGGAGCGAGCGCTAGATGGCACAACGCCCGTGGACGGGCTGCACCGGGTGAAGCACCTACTCACCGATCCAGCCCTCCCAGTCCTAGGGCAGCACCTCCGACTGCACTGCCCCACGGAGGCTTTGCCTGCACAAGGTTACTCACTGCAGCACAGTTTTAGGAGATACAATTCACACACGATAACGCGCACCTTTTAAAGGACAGAGTTCAGTGGATTTCTTTTTTTTTCAAATTTTAGACAGAGAGAGAAGGGGAGAGTGGCGTAGGGAGAGAGAGAGACTCTCAAGCACGAGCGTGGAGCCCGACACCGTGTCTGATGCCACGACCCTGGGATCAGGACCTGAGCCGAAATCAAGAGTTGGACGCTCGACCGACGGAGCCACCCAGTGGATTTTAGTTTTATTCACAAAGTTGTACAACCATCACCTCTATCCAATTTTAGAACATTTTTATTATCCCAGGGAAGAAACTCCATACCCATCAGTCACTCCTCATGTCTCCTCCGTCCAGCCCTTAGCAATCTCTGATCTACTTTCTGTCAACGGATTTGCCTCTTCTGGACATAGCGTACAAATGGAATCTTTCAGTGCGTGGCCTTTTCTTTCAGTTAGCACGATGCTTTCAAGGTTCATCCAGCACCGCGTTCCTTTTTGTGGTTAAATAATATTCCACTGTCTGGAGAGACCATGTTTTATTTATCTGTTCATCTGTAGATGGGCATCTGAGTCATTACGGTTTTGGTTACTGTGACCGCGCTGTGAGCATCTGTGTACATGTTTTCGAGGGGACATTTATGTTCAGTTCTCCTGGCTGCGTACCCCGAGAGAGGAACTGCTTGGTCCTGGTAACATCTGGAGGAACTGCTGGGGTGCTTTTCAGAGTGCTGTGCCGTCTTCTAGTCCACCAGCAACGTATGAGGGTTCCAAGTGCTCTACGTTCTTACTGGTGCGTGTCGGTGTCTGTCTTTTATTTTAACCATCCTGTGGGTGTGAAGTGACGTGTCACTGTGGTTTTGATTCGCATTTCTCTGACAATTAGGGATGTTGCATGCAGTGCAACTTATGAAAACAAAGATCCTGGAAGCAACTCAGGTGTTCTCCGATACGGGCCGGCTGAACGAACGACAGCACAGACGCAAAACACGTCCGTGTAGCTGTGAAAATGAGTGAAGAAGGCCCAATTCACTACCTGGAGGGATCACCAGGATACAGCGGTCAGTGAAAAAAGCAAGCCACAGACAGGCTTATACGTGAACCTTCCGTGTAATAAAGGAGGAGAAATATACAAACTTTCTTAGAGTTCCCAAAAGACACAAGAAAGGGTTAAATAAAAAACTAATAATGGCTGTCCACAGGGCATGAGGAGAGAGGGAGACAGCAGCAGCAGGAAAGGGAGGCAGATGTCTGTGAATGCACCTGGTCATACAAGTATGACTTTGGAATCCTGTATGTATTTTATATAATTCTCTACAATTAAATTTATAACGGATGTTAACTACACTTACTGTGTTGATAACTTCACAACACACAAATACTGAGTCATGTTATGTTCTATGAGCACAGTACGTTACGTCAATTACATCTTAGCAGAAAAATTAAATTTACAAAGTTATAAAAATAGAAAACAGAAACACATTAATCCGATGGCATGTAAAACAAAGAAAAATTACCACAAAATTAAAACAGTATTTGACTTTACACCGCTAGCGAGACGTATCCGAAGCTCAGAGAGAACTGCACAGAAATCTTAGAACGGCATTCAGCTGTCTCTGCTTCCTATTGGTATCGTTATTCTGAACCGTTATGCACTTATTTTTTTAATGTGTATTTATTTGAGAGAGAGAGAGAGAGAGAGAGAGAGAGAGAGAGAAAATGAACGGATGGGGGAGGGGCAGAGAGGGAGACACAGAATCTGAAGCAGCCTCCAGGCTCCGAGCCATCAGCACAGAGCCCAACATAGGGCTTGAACTCACGAACTGTGAAATCATGACCTGAGCGGAAGTCGGACGCTTAACCAACAGAGCCACCCACGTGCCTCTATATTTAGTTTAAAGCAAATGGGTCATTCATGTTATTAAGGAACTAAGATTTTCAGCATAAAAAAGGATTAAATCCAGAAAATAATTTTATACTTAAATTAGAAATATTAGCAAGATTTCGTGATATATTTTTCAATTTCCAAAAAGTATTTATTTCCTAGCTGTTCACTGAAAAGGCCTAGACGTGAAGAGAAGCACCCCTCCCAGGATCGGATGAACTACAGATCCTCCCTGACTTACGACGGGGTTATGTCGCGATGAAGCCATCGCTAGCTACCACCCCCTGCCTACCGAGCGCCACTGCTTAGCCCCGCTGACCCGAATCATGTTCGAGCACTTGCAAGAGCCTACGGATGGACAAAATCATCTACCGCAACGCCTATTTGGTGATGAAGTGTTAAGTATCTCTCACGTAATTTGCCGCACAGGAAGGGAGAAACTGAAAGGCTGAGGAGCACACAACGGGTGTCAGCGTAACCGTTGCTGCTGACCCTCGTGATCGCGAGGCTGACCGGGAGCCGTGGCCGCCGCCTGGCGTCGCGAGAGAGGAGCGTACCGTGCATCGCTAGCCCAAGAAAAGATCCACACTCAAAACTCCAAGCACAGTTTCTACTGAACGCGCTCTCACTTCCACACCACCATAAGGTTGACGATCCGTAAGCTGAGCCACCGTTAAGTTGGGGACCGTCTGGAAATACACGTCCCGGTGAAAGATGGCAGCTCTCCACCTGCCTGTGATGCACAGACCCGCTGAAGAACACTGTGACCAGCGTCCCTGGTTTCCCCAAGGCAGACGGGAAGAAAACAAATCTAATTTCTGCAATTTTTTCTAGGTGCCGGAAACAGGGTGAGAAATGTCCTACTATTTAATAGGCATCTGGCACACACTAGGCAATGACAAATACATCCATGATTTCCGCCTTCCGGCAGAATGCCAGGGTAAGCCGTACTGGCTCCATTTTCCTGACAAAGGAAGTGGGGCTCACAGGTTAAATATCGTCCCCAGGGTCACTTCACTAAAGAGTGCTAGTCAAAGTCTAGAGACCACCGTCAGTCAGTGAAAACAGGCAGTGAGAGGGAAAAGTCAGAAAGGGTGCTAACAGTTCAACGGGGTTATGCTGTGTCTCCTGAATCTTGTAATAAAATCTAGGTTTGAGGCATCTATGTCTTTTTAAGTTTTTGACTTTTTTTTCTAGTAATTCACTTGTATTACATTTTATAAACATATTGGTCCAGGATGGCTTGGGGGAAAGATAACCCGTTCTTCGGCACAGAGAGTTTGGGAGGTTAGGACACTAGAGAGGGCTGGACCGGGAAGGGATCACGGGTTTGAGAAGCGCAGAAGGAAATTTTATGGCCAAGCTGTTAGCGGCCCCACCTGAGACCGAATTCAAAGCTTCCCAAGGCAACCCTTGCACCGAACGTCTCCTCCCACAGCCCACGGCACACCCTCCAGCGGGACTGGGGTGCTGACTGTGACGTCTTCAAAGGGGAGGGAGAGCTACCGTCAATGCCTCTGCCCTGGGGTGAAGACGAGGGGTCCAGAAAGGAGCAAGAGCCTGGCGACGGGCACAGCAAGGAAGCAGCTGACCCTCACCAGCCCTCGGCAAGGACGTGATCTAATCCTCCTGGAACATACGTCAGCCTGGTGTCAGACGGTATCACACAGGGCTCACAGGGAAGGCCTCCTTGCAGAAGTGACACGTGGCTGGGGAGGCGAATGAACTGGCACTGAATGGACAAATGGGGGGGGGGTGCGCTGTGGAGAAGGCTTTGCAGGGACAAGAGCACGTGCAAAAGCTAGGAGATCAGAAGGAACACGGAGCGTTCCAGGAGCTGGATGTGCAGCACAGCCCTGGGATTAAGAGTGAGGACTGTGGCTCCCAAAGCCTGGTTCTGCAGCAGTGCTGAGCTGTGTGACTTTGGACAAGTCCTTTAACCTCGGAGACTTGCCATTCTCGCCCATAAAACGGAATGACGGGTCTCACTTCCAAGGGCAGCTGCGAGAATGGGATCGATGGCTTCAGCCAACGCTCGGCGACGCGCAGCAGGACTGGCGGCAGCAGCTGTTAGTCCTACTGTCAGCAGGAAGTTCAGGTGCTTGGAGTGAGGAGTGAAGCCCCTGAAGGGCTGAGGAAGAAGCTTCAGGACAACTTCACCCAGCTGAGTTTACGACCCCACTCTGTATTGGCAAAATAGTACCTTTATTTAAAAAAAAAAAATTATTTTTTTGGTGAGGAATAAAAAACTATTCAGGATCTATTATTTGATGCGGAAAAAAAAATCTCATTTGCTTGGGGGGATAAAGTAGAATTCTCAGATATGCGAAATGGGCAAAATTTCCTGTGAAGGACACGAAATCACGTGCTAACGATGGAAACGTGAGCAGCATGAAGGGTAAATTACAGCGCCCCTGAAGATCACAGTTACGGGGGAGTCGTGACTGAATCGAGGGCATGCTTTCCTAGGTGAGCATTTCGCATTCACACCGCTCCGTTATGAAACGATACAAGATCAATTTTTACAGAGATACACGAGACGTGTAGCACATAAATGACAGGGACGACAGTGGCACCGTGACAAACGCATCATCGTTCCCTTCAGGAGCAGTGACTGCCGACACCTCTGTGCTACGAGCAAGCTCAATTGCTCAAGTTTACTGCCGCAGCTACGAGTGTGGAGCTCTGTCTGGGGCAGGGGAGAACAATTAGGAAATTAACAAGTTTTCTTCTGTTCACACTTCATAAAACAAGGAAGCTGTTTGTTTTCTTACCTAACATGTTGGGAATTGATTCTATACCCATAACAAATGAGTCACAAGCTGTAGTTCATACGAAGGAGCCAAGCTCAGTCAACACTTTCACAAGGTAACACATTTCAACAAGACAGCGAGTCTGGCTTAAACAAACGAACATTTAGCCCCTGGAAATAAAGTGTAAACAGAAGGACAACTAATTGATTTGCTGACTGTTCCTCCCACCTGGGCCAATCAGCTCGGAGAGCGTTCTATGCACAGTGCACACGCCCAGCCCTGCTCCGTATGCTCCCTTGGGGGAACCTACTGGATTGACAGAGAACACAGCCTCAACTACCCGGCTGCTGTCACGTCAAACGGTAAATACAAAAATCCAAGAGCCCAAAGAAAGCAAGGGCACGGTACCAGCACAGCACCTTATCTCCTACCCGAAGATACAGTGAAGCGAGCCTGACTGACCTGACGCGTGGCAAAAATGTGTTCACCACACAGCTCCTCAAAGCAAACGCATACGCAAGTAAAGAGACCATCAGAGGCCTCGTTCCAAAGCCGATCAATGACGAGCGTGGGCGCGGCAATGCTCACACGAGGTCCCCGTCCGGATGAAGCCATCGTCAGACGTGCTGACAACCAACTCAAAGGGCCTGGAGCCCAAAGGCAATGCTGGACGAAACGGACTGTCCGGTCAGAGATGTGGACGCACCCACCCACCCACGGGCAGGACTCAGGTGTCATCCCAACCACCTGGAAGGACGGGGGACACTCTGGAGACAGAACTACATGAGAATCCCGGCTCAGGGATCCTGTCAGCCGTGGAACCTTGAGGAGCTCCCTGAACGTCAGGAAGTCTGGATTCTATGTGACAAGGGGGTCACGCCCATGTCACGGGGTCGCGGTGAAGATCCACGAGGAAGCACTCGGCATGGCCCCCCGCACGCAATCAGGACGTGAGAAATGGCAACACGCTTGTGATACTGTTTTCACTTGTTCTGAGACTCTGGAAGTTTCCTTCACGGCCCACACTTGAAAAGGGCTGGACACGGCGCTCCTGTGCCAACCGCGAGGTGAGCTGTGGCAAAGCTCCGGTACGTCAAGACTTACACTTCCGTGACCAGCCAGTAAGTAGATACGGTGAGTCTAGGTGTTTCGTGCAGCTTCGTGCTGGGCGCTTCATGGCTCCCCTTCATGGGCACGCTGGGAACAGGTAATGGTGCTCCTCCGGAAGCTTCAGGGCAGCACAGGGCCTGCGCTCCACAGACACGCCTTCTCTACAACTCCGAGCGTGAGGCTAGGCCAGTGGTTCACCACCCTGGGTCCGCATCAGCATGCCCTGGGAGGTGTCCAACGGCACTCATCCTGTGGTCCCAACCCGAAAATAGACACGTCCCAGTCTCGGAGAGTGAAGCCTGGGCGTCAGAGCCGCAGACACACTCTTAGGAGATTCCGACACGCTGCTGAGCTGATGATTCCTGACCCGCGCCAAGTGCGAGAGCACCCACTGAGCCAGCGTCTGGGACCCACCGCAAATCCTGCGAGAAGCCCCTAAAATGGAGCACGACGGCCTTCCCGTTCTCCCCTCTGGAGCTCTGCTCTCCTTGTTCCTAAACCAAGCTCTGCTGAGCCGTGACAAACACACAGCAGATCACAGCTGCACCTGCACCACCGCAGCCACATCAAGGCCGGAACCTCACGGCCCAGAAAGCTCCCGCGCGTGTCTGCAATCTCTGCGGCTCGCCCGCCAGCTTTCGTCAGCCACGGAGCCGCTTTCTAAAGCCACTTCCGAACCCTCTCTCTTTTTTTTTTTTAAAGTGGTTGCTCTGGGGTTTAGAGTAGGCATCTTTAACTTGCTGCGGTCTACCTACAAATAATGTTATATAAATAATACATTACTGTTTCGCACACGATGTAAGAATCCCACAACCGGACACTCCACTTGACGTCGGGGCTCTCGTACGTTTACTTCTACGTCCGTCATAAACCCCCAAATACACTGAGATTATGATAAGGTATTTCGGTTTTAGCTACATGTTTCCTTTTCTGGTGCTTTGATTTCTTTGTATAGAGTCAGGTCTCCATCCAGCACCATTTTCTTCCACTTTATTCAACTTCCCTCGATACCGTCTCATAGCACAGTTCTACTGACGGCAAATTCTTAGCTTGCGTTCGGGGAAATGGCTTTATTTTACTTTCATTTTTGAAGGCTATCTGAGCTGGATATGTAATTCCGGATTGACAGTTTCTGCACTTTAAAGACGTTATTGCACCGAGTCCTGCTTTGCATCACTGCTCCAGAGAAGCCTGCTATCAGGAAGCCTTGTACCTTTGCTTTTCTTGATTGGCAGGCAACGGTCAGTGTGTCAGAGTAACGGCACAGCAGAAAGATGAACCACAACCAACGGGGGTTCTTTGCAAACATTAACAGAAGGAAAAAAATGCCAAGAAGACTGATGAAGAAGAGAGAGACATCTATTTAAACAGAACAGAATGAAAAGAGACAAAAAGGTACAGAAAACACAGATTACAATAAAATCTTATGGACTTTATGAAAACAACTGGAAGTCTAGATGGAATGAGTATCTCTGAAGAAAGGAGAAAATGTCAACACTGACAGAATAAATCAAAATCCTGAACAGAACAATTTAAATACTTAAATTTAGATGATTTAATGATACAAAAATGACCAAGACTCACTGACAAAACAAAGACCCAAGGGCTCTCCAAGTGAGTGCCACCGAATTTTTCAGGACCACATAATCTATTATGTATATAAGTTGTTCCAAAACAACAGGCAAAGAGAGAAAGCTCCCTAAACCTACTCTGACTTGGTTCAAAACCAGCATCAGACAGAGCGGTGTAAGAAAATCACAGGCCTATTTAACTTTTAACAGGGACCCCTCCCTGCCCCGCACAAAAAAGTCCCACAAGGAGTATTAGATGAACCAAATTACACATGCTACAAAAGTTCCTCATGATCCTAACGTCAACCAGAAAATGTACAGTAAGCATCCTCATTAATGTAGTAATAATTATCTCAATATCACAGAAAAAACATCTGATAATGGTTAGCACTGGCTTATGACTTTTTTTTCTTAATTCTCAGAAAACTGGAGAACTTTTTTAACTTGAAAAGGGCTATGTGCCAGGAACTTGTAATAACCATCATACCTAAGAGAAAATTTAGGTAG
This sequence comes from Panthera uncia, assembly GCF_023721935.1. Classification (NCBI taxonomy): domain Eukaryota; kingdom Metazoa; phylum Chordata; class Mammalia; order Carnivora; family Felidae; genus Panthera; species Panthera uncia. The sequence goes on along the minus strand of NC_064809.1, from coordinate 134,617,944 downwards.
ATTCCGAGACCAGAAAAAAACACAAGATGGTCTTCTTATTCTGATGTAGAAAAACAAACTCGACGAAATACTGCAACTTAAAAAGGTCTTTGTTCGGAGCATTCAGTCTCTGGAAATCAATAAGGAGTCCGAGTGGCCGTGAACAATGCTTCGGACTCACTGTCAGAATGGAAGCAGAGGAAGAACGAAAAGAGAAGAAGGTAATCAGGCTGATTTAGATGAAGGAAGAGTGTTTGTTTTGTTTTGTTTTGTTTTTAGGAGAAAAAGTTGAAATCTTAGAGGATAGATTCCCCAGATAGAACATGGAAAATAATTATCTAGAAGGCCAGGAAAGATCTAAAGGGAAATGAAAATGCATCCAGTCCCAACTGCTCTCAGAGATGGGGTAGATGTGTTAGTTGTTACCGGAACAGAAGACTGGGGCCCCGCAAAACCCAGGACAGGACAGAAACATGGTCTTGGCTCACTGGGACTGCCCTTACAAGGGAGAGCAGTACCGAAGAAATGAGTGAGGACACCACCCCTCAGTGTCACAGGCCACCGACCGTCACAGACTAACTGAAGTCCTGCAGAAGTGGAAACTCAGAACTTCTATGTCAACGCTCTTTCCCTCACAAACCAGAGACTTTCTGCTACTTGGCAGCAAAGACTAAGCACTCGTATCTGGGGACCCGCTTTTGCTCGGGGGTAACTATCAGAGGACTGGGAAAGGACGTATTTTCTAACTCTGGTGTGGGGACACCGGTGCTGTGATAAGCCTGGGCCCTCGTACCTTTTTTTAATTGTAAGAAGCGAGGCATGTCAGAGATTTGGTACTGGGGTTCTTGAACCTGTAAGACCCCAACCAGGCCTGCAGCAGGTGGAGTCCTGACCCCGGGCAGGCATGAAGAGCCCCTCTGGGTGGGATTCAGCAGAATAAGAAACCGGAAAGGATACATTTTAAACCTCAGTCTCTTTGAATTTCAACTCTTAAGGGCAGAGAGTCTGACTAAGGTCTTGGACTTTAATTTAAAATGGAATGTAATCTTCGGATTTTAATGTCTCCCTGGGAATTTGATAATGAGATAGAATTAATATTCAAATTTAGAGGTACCTCTGGTGGGCATTTTATTATTACACTGAATTTAGTCTCTTAATAGGGAATGAATTTTGTGCCTTGGGGTCAAAGTGACTTTGGAGTTAATTTAATTCATGGATCGGGGTGACCCACTTAAGAGTCCCGTGGGGGCAGAATCTCCACTCTCCACCAACGGTCCAGGAGAAGGAAAGGCGCCCGGTCGGTATAAGCAAAGTGGCCTCCTAATGAAGCTGGGAGCAGACGGTCCTGACACCTGAGGTTCTCCCCAGAGAAGGGACCTGCCCTTGGCCCAATACCTTGGCAGAACAACTACAAAACCCAGAAACGATGCTGAGAGGGGCAGACATCCGCTCTCTGTATGTTGTGGAGAGAGCTGTATTAGCACAACCTTCCATGGCTTCTCTATGCCCTCCACTGGCTCCTTCCCAGTGCAGCGACCATCAGACCAGTGAGTCTGGTTGTATGAAGTCCATGGTATACAATGTGCTGGTCTGTCTGACTCTTTCATTAGATGCCGGGGTTTTCAATTACATGAAGCTCGCTTCTTTCACTCCCGTATCCCTTGCCCTGCCCTTCGATTAGATGTAACTAGTTGCTGAAAAACTCTGTGTATGTGACAGCTCTTTTGACTGACCCCACGCACACATCCACATGCAAACAGGTAAACAAGGTCCTTGTGCCCGTGAAACTTAGCACGCAGGGGTGGGGGAGCGCGGGACGCATACGGGAGAGAGCACAAGCAAGAAATAAGTAAATAAAAACACACTACAGATTAGAATAATTGCTATAAAGGAACTAAACAGGATGATCCACTAGAAAGTGACAGAGGAGGCTCTATGTGAGACAGGGGGTGGGAGGGTGGGGGGGTGGGGGGGGGGGCAGGTAATGCTTTCCTATAAAATGGTGACGTCTGAACTAAGACCTGAGTCACGGAAAAGCACTCAACGATCTCGAGGGAACCCAGATCACCCGAGGTTGAGGGAACCAGGGGTGGAAAGAGTCAAACGTATCCAAGTGACAGAAAGGAAATCAGCATGGCTGCGTGCGGGGGAGTACCGGTAAAATGGCAGGGGTGAGGCTGTAAAGGCAGGAGTCAGAGCCTACGGAGTAGCGGGCGGTTCTCAAAGCGGAGTCCCTGGAGCAGCAGGACAAGCATCACCTGGGGACTTGTTCTTCCGAAACGCACATCCTGAGCCAGTCCCAGCCCTACTGACTCAGACCCTGGGGTCAGGACCCGACAGACAGCTGTTGAACGGATCTTTAGACAATTATGCTGCGTGTTGAATTTTAAAGATCACTGTGCCTCTCAATCCTCCCTGTGAATCCGAATCACCTGGGGAGCTTTTAAAAAGCAATGCCTGGGTCCCACTTGGTCAACCTAACCTGAATCTTGGGGACGATGGTCCAGGCATAAAAACATACATGCACGTACGTATTTTACAGGCCCCCTAGCTGATTTGGCTCCCTAGAATACAGTCTTGAAGGGCAGGAAAATAACTTAGGTCTTTTCTTTCCTAAGTGTAAAATGAGCCATCGAAGATTTTTACAGGGGAGTGAATCCAATCTGGATTTTCAAAACCATGACCCCTGGCTGCCATATAAATACGCGGGGGGGAGCCAGCGCTCGGGGCGGGTCCGTCAGGAAGCACTGGGGCAGGGGAGTGGGAAGCGGACCCAGGCAGGGCTGCCGTGGTGCACTGGGGATAAAATCCCACACCACTGACGGGAGGCAGATCCCACGGGAACTGCTTTCTCAAGTGAACAAAGAGGACTCCAAGATTCTGAGTTTCTGGAGGGCTGGTTACCATTTACTGAGATACAGAAGGGCTCTGGGGTGGAGCAAGTGAACGGACTGCACTTCGGGGGTGAGGCGCTCGGAGACATGCAAGCGGGCGTCGGCGGTCCTATCCTTCTGTACTTCCTGTAAGGAGAGTGTGGGCCGCCATGTACCCCAGCGTGGACCCTGGGGGGCAGGCCTGGGCTCCAGAGATACACGTGGGGGTCATCTGCACACAGACGGGCTTTAAAGCCCGGGACCAAGGGGCTCCCTAGAGGAAGGCTCAGGACCAAGTCCTAAAGCATTCAAACATCTGGGGGTCTCAGGAGAGAAATCTTTGTGCTTCCTCTGTAACTTTGGTATCATCACCAAATACCATCTAATCCGAAGGTTTCAGTAATCCAACACTAGGTACTACAGGCAACTGTTAAGCACTTTCCCTGGAGTAATTTGTAAGCAATATGAGTATTTTCTTCCTGGAAGGAGGTCATCAGTAACTGAAAAGCCACAGTGACAAGATTTTCTTCTAAAAGTCACAGTGATGGGGCACCTGGGTGGCTCAGTTGGTTAAGTGTCCAACTCTTGATTTCGGCTCAGGTCATGATCTCACGGTTTGTGGAGTAGAGCCCTGCATCGGGCTCTGTGCTGGCAGCCTGCCTGGGATTCTCTCCCTCTCCCTCTCCCTGCCCCTCCCCCATGCTCTCTCTAAATAAATAAATCAACATTAAAAATAAGATAAAAGTCACAGTGATCATCACATTATTTGTCCACTCATCATTTTTCAGGGTGACTTTTTAGAAGCTTATTTCTTTTTTCTTTTTAAATGTTTTAAATGTTATGTGGGCTGCAAATTGTTTCCCTTGTTAAGATTATATAGGAATAACACATATGTACGTACATACCCCACTAAACTGAGTAAAAAATACTTTAATCCCAACTAACTCGCTCTGTGCCAGCCCAGACCTTGAGAGGAGCAGAAAAGAACTCGATGGGGAGTTCAACCTCAAGATGGCTCATCTCCGTTCAGTCCGCCTACTGCCCAACCAAGGTACAGAAATGCCAGCCTTGTTAGCAAAGGCTGGAAGGTGGGAGAGAAATAACCAGCGGGCTCACCATTCCCTGAGCCCCCCGTCCCTCCATGTTTGAGGGCAAAGGGGCCCAGCAGCAGGGGAGAACGGAAAAGTTCTGAGTCCACTTCGGCCCACGATCACCACCTTGCAATCTCACCCCCAACCAGGCTGCCATCAAGGATCTGATCCCTTCCCTCGGGGGCCAGGCCCGAGCCCTGAGGAGGGGACAGATCCCATCCACGAACGTGTTCGTGTACCGCCAGTCTGTGTTCGACCCGTACGTATTAACACACGCACGCATCTTAAAAAATGAAAATCGTCTTTATATATGTACGCTATTCTACATCTTCCTGTATAATAAAAATTCTCTGAAGATGTGATTTTTAAAATGGTATATGCTAATCTGTCACTGCAAGCCACCATAATTTAATCCTCCCCTACTCAGGATTCTTACATAATTTCCAAATTTTTACCAACAATATAACAAACATCCATGTATCAGCATTTTAACTGTGTCGCTGATTATTTCCTTTGCAGAAATTCCCCAAGGAAAAACTACTGGATGAAAAAACATAATCATCTTTAAGTCTCTTCGATAAACTGCTCCCCGTCAGGGTCCCACCACTTCATATCACCCTAACAACTGCCCACTTTATCCTTACTGACCATGCATTATTTTTTCTAAAGTCGCTTTTGTTAAACAGACGAAAACTTTTATTTTCTAGCTTCACTGAAAATGAAAAAAAAAATGCTCAGCATTTTTCCATTTTTCCACCTGCCAAAGTTTGGCAACTGAAAGTTTCAGGAGCATTTTTCCACCCGCTAAAGTTTGGCAACTCAAAGTTTCAGGAGGTAAAAGGCCTTTAACAGTAAAGTTTCGGGGACCAGCTAAAACGCACAGCAGGGTTACCCTCGGACTTCTGAAACCCGAGTCAGGAAGGACCCACAGGTCTTGCAATGGGGCCAACGTGCGGGCAAGACGACAGCCAACGATGAGACGAGCCTCGGCCCCGTTTCCCACAGGGACTGGGACACCACAGAGCCTCGGTGAGAACACCAGCAAAGGGCGGACAGCGCCGACGGCAGGGCGGTGGCGGGGGGGGGAGGCAGGGGTGACGGAGGCTCGTTCAGAGACTGCGCCCCGCAGGCGAACCTGGCCGAGACCCCACGAGGCTGGGCATGCTGGGAAAGAAGAGCCCGTGGAAAGGAAGCCACAGAGAAGACGGGCTCTCCAATTCCACAGTACGACTCACCAGGGCACCACGGCCGCGTTCTGCCAGAGCTCACGGACGGACAAAGAAGCTTTTCAACAACGTAACACTGCGACTTTTAAAAGTACTCCCAAGTACAAAGCACAATATGATTAATAAAAATATTTTGTACGCCTAACTACCAGATTCCAGGAAGACTAACAGCTAACTGTTCTTTAGCAAATATCTGCATCTGAATTTAGTGCGATTTTCTCATGAATTCCTCACCCAGCAGATAAAATCTTTGTTGAAATGATGAATGAAACGAGCTGGTTTTAAAGGAGCTTACTACTACGTTCTGCTTGCAGGACTGAAGAAAACAGTAACTGTTTTGAAGTGAGGAGGGCACAGGTGACACACGGATGACACCGTGGTGGCCGAGTATGGAATCAGTGTGCAGCTACAGATGTCCCTGCTTCCACCCTGACCGATTACTAAACTACCACACACTGTAGGGCCGGATGTCAGAAAGGAATTTTCAACTGATTCGGAACGCGAAACACCTTCCAGTGTTTGGTCTCAGAGGATGAGGTCCTGGGGGAAGGGGCGCGCCCCGCGCACAGCACGGTTCGTGACGCCGGACCCTCCGCTTCGTCAGGCTTCCACGTCCCGAGGGGCACGTGAGCCGCAGAGGCTCCGATGAGTCACCCTGGTCTCACAGGGAAAAAAGGGCAAAACGCTCCTACGGCGAAGCAGAGGGCGTCACTTAAGTAGGGGGTGAGGAAAGGGAAGGTCTTGCACAACACCTGGTTTCCAGAAAGTGCCCAATAAAACGGCAGGGAGTAACATAATCTTTTTTATTCGTCCTTCTACTTATGGCATTTTTGTTGCATTCTTTGCGAAGAACTCGAAACAAGCAGAATTAGAAGGAAAGAAGCATACGCGCAAGGTGACCTTTGCCACCATAGTCATTTCTGGAAGACGGTTTCATCAACAAAACGTCAGAAGTTGTGCAGTGAGATATCTGAAGAGCGAGAGGAAAGGCCACTGTCTTTAAGCAGAAGCAGGAGAAAACACGTATCAGGACGTGAACTGATCTCTAGTGTACTCGAGAGCCCGCGACTTAAAGCTCCACTCCATTTAGCAGCCTCCTTGCAGGGCCACAAGATACGACTTGAGAAAGCAGTAAGACCAGAAAGGGATCGGTAAAGCGTGTCAGCGGCAGAGAAAACAGAGCAGCTCAGGAGAGCTGTTCTGGCACATCTGTGCTATCACGCACAGCTACGTTTAGCACAAAAATAACCCATAGAGCCAGTTTTTTAAAAATACGCATTCCGCCGCTGCTTCTCGGGATGTGATTCCCACCCATGCTGCATCGTCTACAGTGTCGTACTTCAGTGCCTGAACAAACAGAAATCTGTCCTGAGCACATTCAGCCTTTAATTTTTAACCCACGGACAGAATCTCAACTTCTCGCTGTAACAGGATGAGCTCCTTGCTACTAAGAAATCCAGCCTTGGAAACGGTTTATCGAACTTGGCCATGGTGTTTTAAAAAGAAAAAAAAAGGGAAAAGAAAGAAAAGAAAAGAAAAGAAAAGAAAAGGAAGAGAAAGAAAGAAAGAAAGAAAAAGAAAGGAAGAAAAGGGAAATGAAAGAAAGAAAGAAAAAGAGAGAAAGAAAGAAAGAAAGAAAGAGAAAGAAAGAAAGAAAGAGAAAGAGAGAAAGAAAGAAAGAAAGAGAAAGAAAGAAAGAGAAAGAAAGAAAGAGAGAGAGAAAGAAAGAAAGAGAGAAAGAAAGAAAGAAAGAAAAGGGAAAGGGAAAAGGAAAGGGAAAAAAAGGCAAGAGAGGAAAGGCAAGGCAGGCAGACCGCTGAGAGCCCGCGTCTCTCTATCCAGCACAGGGCATCATGGCACCCGTTGGCCCCTGGGAGGAATATTCCGACCTGGGCCTGTTATGAGCCCTCCGTCCTGCGGGCACCGGAATGAAGCCAGCAGGGGAACCTGTCCTTCTCTTCCCTGCCTGCCTGCCTGCCTCCCACAAATCCTGACTCACATGCCCACAGCCTGTCGTGGCCTCTGAAGGGTGTCGTGTGGAAGCCCCACGGTCACCTTTCGGGTGCAGGGTGACAATGGGGGGAAGAAGTCTATGAACAGAGACGACACACCTCAGAAACGCATCCCGTGGGAGAAAGGCTTTATCGGTGCAAGAGAACGGGACCCAGAGAAGAGGAAGGAAACGTGCACCGAATATGCTCTGCACACAAAAGCCCGGGGCTCTTAACAGCCCTGCGATGTAGGAATCAGCGTTCCTCTCCGACAGGTGAAGACAATGAGATGTGTAGGGTTAACCGACTCGATCCGGGTCATGGAGTGGAGTGAGCGGCAAAGCCCGGGTCTGTTACACTCAAAACGTCAAGCTTTTATTCGACTGCAGCACCCACACTGCAGGAGGGGGTTTCTAATCTTCAGAGTAGAGATGCGGCCCGAAATACTAGAGACGTGCTGGGAACCCTCACGGTGTACAGCTGAGCCCGCTCGGGGTGGAGAAGGGGAGGGGAAGGGCCGGCGAGGCAGGGCTGGACGGCGACAGGGCCACGGCCCTGGGAGCGGCCACAATGATGGGGACGGTATGTCGCCAGCCCCGGCACACCAGGAAGGGCCTCTGCAGCGAACAGAGCAGCCCCTGAGCAGGAAAGAACTGCCCTCGGGAAGCTCGCCACCCACCGGCTCGATGAGAACGTCAGAGTGCCATCTATCTGCGGTCCCCTCCCTGCGCGACTGACTTCTCTGACTTCTCTCCCTTCCCTAACCCTAACCCTACGACTGTTTACTCATTTGCTAAACATTGAAGATAAAAGCTACTTTGCGACAGACCCTAAGGTGGGGACCAATGGGTGAATCAGACACATTTACTGCTCTTACCAAAGTCAAGGTGGGGTGGGAATAAGGGAGACAGAAAGGCCCTGGAGACGGGAGAACACAGCATTGGTATCCAGGGCTGGAGGAAACACGGTGGAGCCGATCAGGGAGACCTTGAAGGCCAAGCCTACGAGTCTCACTTTTTCCTGAAAGCAACAGAAAGACTTTACCCAGAGATCTGTGTTTCAGAACACGTAGCTATAAGTTAATAAGATTAATTATTTTAAAAATTAATTTCCTAAAGTGTGCCAATCTCAAAGTGCACAGCTTACGGAATTTTTGTACGCGTACACACGTGTGCAACTATCACCCAGATCAAGACGAAGAACGCTCCGGCACCCAGAGGCTCCCCGTGTCCCCTACCAGTTGCTAACCCCACACAGTAACTAGTACTCAACCCTCTGTCATCTTAGATTACTTCTGCCTCTTCCGGAATTCTGGCCGAATGGAGCCACACAATATGCACTCTCTACTGTGGCTTTTCCCGCTAAACAGACAGCTACAAACCACAGAGCTTGTCCCTTCTCACTGCCGGCTTTATTCCCCTGCACGAAGGACACGCCATGCTGTATTTTTACCCATCCTGTCCGCGATGGACACGTGGGGTGTCTCCGGCGCGGGGCTTTACGAGTGAAGGCTGCTATGAACACTCATGCACACGACTCGAAGTGGACGGAAGCACTCGTTTCTACCAGGTAATTGCTGGTTTAGGAAAACAAACTTTGAACAAACAGACTATCTTGTCATGATCGCGTAGAAAATGCGGGCTGACGTAACCTAGACTGAGATAAGGTCAGTCATTAAGAATAAAAGACTGAAAGCAAGATCCTTTCTGTTTTAATAGGATGCACGGGTTAATGAGACCGTAAACGTTTCCAGACAGGTGGCTCCCCTGCTACCCGTAAGCTAATCGAAGGAGACGTGACCCAGGCTCCGCCCTTCCGAATCCTCCGGTCGTCAGATTCGGTAATTGTTTCTCGGACCACGTCTTCAGCCTTACCGGCCTTCTTCTCGTCTCCTGGGACTCTGATGACAGACTCCCAGACTATTTCTGAGGACCCTACATGTCCCTGAGGCTCCATCAATTTTTTTCCCCCGGTCTATTCTCTTTCTGTCGCTCAGACTGGATGATTTTGATTTCAGACCGAAGTTCCCAGACTGTCTCTGACGTCCTCTCCACTGTGCTACCAAAGCCCACCCAAGGGGTCTTTACGTTTTACTTCGGGTCACCGTACTTCTCGGTCCTAAAATCTCCAGTTGGCTTTTCTTCACATCTCGTTTCTTGGCTGGGACGTCCTATTTCTTCATTCGCTTCCAATGTTCCCAACTGCTCACGGAAGCGCTTTTCTGAAGGCGGCTTTAAAATCCTTATCAGATCACCCCACATCCGTGTCATCTAGGCAGCCCTCGATCGCCTCTTCTCATCAGGTCGAGACCCGCCTGGTGCTCGGCAGAACGCGTGGCTTTTACGTGTCCCGTAGACATTTTGGGCTTCAGGTCACGCGACTGAGAGTCTCGAGCACACGTCCGGTTTTGGGGGGCCTCCTCTGACACCACGACAGTGACTGGGTCGGGGCGAAGGGCAGCACCTGCTACTCCCACGTGGGGCCCAAAGTCCAGGCCTCGGCTCACCTGGTCTCTCCCGACAGTGGAGCTGTGGTGGGCGTGGGGGGCTTGCCTCCTTACTGCTTTATGCCCATGGTTCCTGAGCGGGCAGGAGTTCCGGTCCCCCGCAGGGCGTCCAGCAACAGGGAGGGGAGGAAGATGCCCAGTTACTGCTGACACCAGGTCTTTTCGGAGTCCACCGGTGGGGCCGCCGGGGGCACTGTGTCACATCCAGGTGAAGGCGTAAGTCTGGGCTTCCCACGTGGCCTTTGCTGATGGGGGAAGGGCTACACGGTTTTCCACGGTGTCCGTCTGAAGTAGGGCAGTTACATTCTAAAAGGCTGCCTTGCCAAAGTGCCCTTTCTTGGTCCTCTGGCAACAAAGAGCAACCTTCTCTTGGGTGTGTATGTGTGTGTGTCTGCACCCATCGGTGTTTCTGGACTGACAGCTTCTCTAACATCCAGTCTGAGATACTGGAGGCAAAAGGAACACCCAGGGAACATACGCTGGGGTGTTCCTTGAGTCCTGAGGTCCCCAGGCGGGCCGCCTGCTTCTCCCCATCTTTCAGAGGGCTCCTGTGTTTGCTTTACACCTGACGTCCAGGGGTTTTAGCTGTGCTTAGCGGGAGACATACAGAGAAGTACCTCTAGGCCACCACGATCCAGAATCGATTCCCAACATACTGTTTCCAAGGTGCAAAGGACTTCCACTGGGAGCCAGAAAAGCAAGTCCACGATCCAGGTTTTGATTTCAGAAGAACGACTGGGATGTGTATATGCAAACAAGAATAACGCAGTTCCTACTGACTAATACGTCTCTGCCTGGCACAGTTCACATTACAGGCTCCCTCGTGACCCTCCCAAGGAGCCTCGGACACAGGACTTCCTGTTGTCCCGTTTTTGAGGGGGGAAACAGGCTCACACAGGGTCACTCCCGGTCTATAGCAGGGCCAGGATTTGGAGCCAGATCCACCTGACTGTAGAACCAGAGCTCCTAACCACCACACTACATAAAGCCTTTCGCCATGAGCCACACTCTACCACGGGCACTCTGGGGGCACTGAATCCCACACTGCTGTCCTCAAACCACACGCGGCAAACTCAGTCAGTGATCAACAGCTTACAGTTACGCACTCTTCCCTTGTGTCTTTAGAATCCTTCTTTTTCAAAAATGTTAACAGCCCAAACTTTGAGAGTGCTATATACAATTTAGAGGTCACAACTATGATCTCATGGACACTCCTAACAATCTTACGAGGTGGGTATTTTGTTTCATTAAGTGTTTTGTTTTATTTCCGGTACGGTTAACATACAGCATTATAGTAGCTTCAGGCATACAATACAGTGATTCAACGTTTCCACACATTACTCAGTGCTCATCATGACAAGTGCACTCCTTAATCCCCATCCCTGATTTCCCCCAACCCTCAACCCCCTCCCTTCTGGTAACCATCAGTGTTCTCTACAGATGAGAGTCTGTTCCTTGGTTTGCCTCTCTCTTTTTTCCTTTGCTCTTGCATTTTGTTCCTTAAAGTCCACATAGGAATGAAATCGTATGGTATCTGTCTTCTGTTCACTTACTTCACTTAGCATGACACTCTCTAATGCCACCCGTGTTGTTGCAAACGGCAAGATCTCATTCTTTTTTATCGCTAATATTCCATCATGTATACACACCGCGTCTTCTCTATCCGTTCACCTACTGATGGACACTTGGGCTGCTTCCATATCTTGACTATGGCAAATAGAGTGCACGCATCCCTTTGAATTAGTGTTTTTGTACTTTGGGGGCAAACAACCAGTAGTGCGATTACCGGATCGCAGGGTAGTTTTATTTGCAACTTTGGGGAAACCTCAGAAGTCCTCCACAGTGGCTGCACCAGTCTGCATTCCTACCAACAGGGCACGAGGGTCTCCATATCCTCACCAACACCTGTTGCTTCTTGTGTTTTCTGTTTTAGCCATTCTGACAGGTGTGAGGTGATATTTCACCGTGATTTGTATTTCCCTGATGATGAGTGACGTGTCGCTTTTCATGTGTCAGCTGCCATCTCGATATCTTCTTTGGAGAAATGTCTTTTCATGTCTTCTGCCCATTTTTTAACCGGATTATTTGTTTTTCGGGTGTTGCATTGTATAAGTTCTTTATATGTTTTGGATGCTAACCCTTTACTGGATAGGTATTTGCAAATACCTTCTCCCGTTCAGGAGGCTGTCTTTTAGTTCCGTTGGCTGTTTCCTTTGCTGTGCAGAAGGTTTTTATTTTGAAGTAGTCCCAATAGTTTATTTTTGCTTTTGTTTCCCTTGCCTCAGGAGTCATATCTAGAAAGATGCCGTTATGACCAATGTCAGAGACATGACTGCCTGTGCTCGCTTCTAGGACTCTCATGGTCTCAGGTCTCACGTTTAGGTGTTTAACCCATTTTGAGTTTATTTTCGTGTATAGTTAAAGAAAGTGCTCCAGTTTCATTCTTTTCCGCGTAGCTGTCCAGTTTTCCCAACACCATGTGCTGAAAAGACCGTCTTTTCCCCACTGCATATTCTTTCTTCCTTTGTCAAAGACTAATTGACTGTATAATTACGGTTCATTTCTGGGTTCTCTGTTCTGTTCCGTTGCTGTACGTGTCTATTTTTGTGCCTGTACCACACTGTTTTGATGACTACAGCTTTGTATTAGAACCAGAAGTCTGCAGTTTGCCACCAGCTTTGCTTTTCTTTTTCAGGACTGCTTTGGCTATTTGGGGTCTTTTGTGGTTCCAGACACATTTTAGGACTGTTCTGTGAAAAATGCTGTTGGTATTTTGATAGGGGCTGCATTAAATCCGTACACTGCTTTGGGAGCATAGACATTTTAAGAATATTTGTTCTTCCGATGCAGGAGCACCGAATGTCCTTCCATTCCTTTGCGCCCTCTTCCATTTCTTTCATCCGTGTTTTACAGTTTTCAGAGTACAGGTCTTTCGCCTCTCTGGTTATGTTTATTCCTAGGTATTTTATTATTTTGGTGCAATTAAAAACGGGATTGTTTTCTTAATTTCTTTCTGCTGCTTCCTTATTAGTGTAGAGAAATGCAACAGATTTCTGTAGATTGATTTTGTGCCCTATGACTTTACTGACTTCATTTGTCAGTTCTAATAGTTCTTTGGTGGGGTCTTTAGGTTTTCTAGATATAGTTACCAGGTCGTCTGCAAACAGTGAAAGTTTTGCTTCTTCTTTATCAATTTGGACGCCTTTTATTCTTCTTATCTGACTGCTGTGGCTAGGACTTCCAGTACTATGTTGGATGGAAGTGGTGACAGTGGGAATCCTTGTCTTGTTTCTGACCCAAGGGAAGAAACCCGTCAGTTTTTCACCATCGAGGATAATGTTAGCTGTGGGTTTTTCACATATGGTCTCGAAAAAAAATGTTTCTGTATTTTGAGAGAGAGCAAGCATACAGGCGAGGGGCAGAGAGAAGGGGAAAGACAGAATCCTAAGCAGGCTCTGTGCCGCCAGCGTAGAGCCCAATGTGGCGCCTGAAGTTATGAACCGTGAGATCGTGACCTGGGCTGAAATTAAGAGTCGGACGCTTAACCAACCGAGCCATCCAGGTGTCCCCATATATGGTCTTTATTATGTTGAAGCATATTCTCTCTAAACCTACTTTACTGAGGGGTTTTATCATGAATGGATGTTGTACTTTACCAAATGCTTTTTCTGCGTCTACTGAAATGATCATATGGTTTTTATCCTTTCTCTTATTGATGTGATGTATCACATTGATTTTATAATTCTTCTTAGTTGGGGATTTCATAAATTTGAAATATGGTAAATATTAAGTCATAGATAATATTACCCTTATATTTTTAAGGGCAATGACTCCCAGGAAAATCATTTGAGTGTATTTTTCCACTTTACTTCTTTATCAACCAGTGACTTTTTTATAAGCATATTACTAAGTACCGAATATCCTAAAAATGAAAGTCCCAGAAGAATGACATATTTTCACATAGAGTAAAAACGTTTTTTTCTTTGTATTTTCAAAAAAGTACATACGAATTTTGTTTAAGCTCTGCCAGATCACAAACCACGAACTGTAATTTAATTTTCAAATCTGTAGAAGGCAATCTTGAATTGGTCATTTCACATCACCTAAGCTTTTAGGTATAAACGTTTCCTACAGAGCTTTGTGTCAAAAGGGAGAGTGTTATAGGAAAAAGGATACTGGGTAGCACAGGAAAATGCCAGAGGTGCGCACTGAGAACCTGAAATCACTGCCAGTGGCCACAGCCTTCTGCTGCGATAGTGAATCTAGTCTCTGGAAGCTCCAGGCCACGCAGGTTCTCCCCTTTTCCACCTGAAACAGACAAGACGGGCACCCGGGTGGCTCAGTCGGTTAAGCGTCCGCCTTCGGCTCCGGTCATGATCTCACAGTTTGTGAGTTCGAACCCCACGTCGGGCTCTGTGCTGACAGCTTGGAGCCTGGAGTCTGCTGTGGATTCAGTGTCTGTCTCTGTCTCTGTCTCTCCCCCCCTCCTCTGCTTGTGCTCTCAGTCTCTCAAAAATAAATATTAAAAGAAAAAAACTTGGGGGGGGGGGACAGACAAAACAAAACAACACAAACAGCCCTCTTCCTCCTGTCCATCTTTAGTCTTCTAAATTGTATTCTGGAGTCTTAGAACGTCAGAACTGAAAAATACCTCAGGTAGTTATGTGGTCCATCACAATGACACCCCCACCTACTGATGAGATGAGGGCCACGAGAGGAAAATATCCTGCTTAAGAAGATGAGGAAGGTAGGGCCCCGTCACCCCAACGCCATGCATGTTGCACCTACAACCACGAAGAACCAAACGTGTTGTATCATTATGTGAAGGACAAAGTGGCAGATCCAGCAGGAGAGGAAAACAATACAAAGCTTTCGACTTTGGGGAGTCTGGTCGAAGAGAAAATCCACAGATTATTTAATTAGAGCTGAAAAGGACCTGGAAAAACTTGGTCCGATCTCCTTACTTTAGAAATGAAAACACGAGGGGTGCCTGGGTGGCTCAGTCAGTTGAGTGCCCGACTTCGGCTCAGGTCGTGATCTCGCGGTGAGTTCGAGCCCCGCGTTGGGCTCTGTGCTGACAGCTCGGAGCCTGGAGCCTGCCTCAGATCCCGTGTCTCCCTCTCTCTCTGCCCCTCCCCTCTCTGTCTCTCCAAAATAAATAAACATAAAAAAAAAAAAACCCAAAAAGAAATGAAAACATGAGCAAAATGAACTCATTTTCCCCAAGTCATACAATCGGGGGCCTCTGGGTTCTTAGACATACTACGTATATTCATTCCACTCACCGGTTAACTCTACCCCACTCCCCGTACCGGTCCAAGTACTGGTACTTGGTACCGGTCCAAGTACCAACATGTAAAATACTCGGGTCCTAGGACCCTGTGCACAAACACCAATTAGATTATCAACATTTAATGTATATGAAAAAAACCAGTATAGACTTCATATTTTCCAATATTGACCTTCAGTCTTAAAACATAATCATCACTTCAACGAATATTAACCTTTAGGCCGACCCTTAAAATTCTCAGTACTTTTTCTCACTACTCCTGTATGGATTCAAAGAACCTCAAAAGTCCAAGGAATCTAATGTCTAATGAGAATTTTTAAATATAGAAAGAGCATAAAATGCTCGAGTTAGCTCCACGTTCCACGGGCGGATTTTCTCCTTTCCCCGCTCTCACCTTCTACGTGTGAGCAGCCCAGTACACCAAGAGCAATCCGTGAATTCACCCTGCCCTGGGCTGGGACTATACAGTGACACTATTT
Source organism: Panthera uncia (assembly GCF_023721935.1). Taxonomy (NCBI): domain Eukaryota; kingdom Metazoa; phylum Chordata; class Mammalia; order Carnivora; family Felidae; genus Panthera; species Panthera uncia. The sequence goes on along the minus strand of NC_064809.1, from coordinate 134,602,509 downwards.
TACACAGTTTCCCATGAACCATTCCCTCTCTTCAGGAGGCTAATGGTACCAGTTATGCTCCTTATTATTTCTAGCTGTTCATTCTCTCGGTAGAAACCTTAGGGACATAGACACGGAATTAGAAGGGTTCCAACCCCGAATCGAGTTTCCACTTTGTCTGACACATTAACAAGCCCATACTTAGCACAGTAAGAGCCAACATCACAGAGTATGTATTCTACTGATGCCTGTCTACGCCAAGGAATGTTCCAAATGTGCTTTTCCAAATATTCGTCCACGAAGCCCTCCCTGTGCTATTATTATCCTCAGTGAACACGTTCCCCTGGAACGTAAGCCCCACGAGCACAGGTATTGTGTCTTCCCTGCTGCACTTCCTCAGCCTAGAACGGTGTTGAAATGTGGCAAGCACATGACACTCGCTGAAGGGATGAATAAATGACATTCACAGAGGAAAAACGAAGCTACGAAGAGGTCACAGAACAAGAGTGAGGTCACACAGCTACTGAACGGCACAGATGGGACTCACAACACCGTTTTTTGATCGCATTCTATCAGGGGTCAGCAAGCTTTTTCTGTGAAGCGTCAGAAAATAAAGAGTTTAGGCTCTGAAAACCACCCGGTGGTCTGTGCGCACCTCCCCAACGGTGCTGGTAGAGCGTGTTAGCAGCCATAGACGCCGCTCGAGGGATGGACACGGCTGTGTCTCAATAAAACTTTATTTACAAGAAGACGCCAGTACACTGCAGTTTGCCAGCCCCTGCATCAATCTTCACAATAATCAAGCCAAGTAGATGAACGAGAACCAGAGACTCAGCTATTTTATTAAAGGACTTCGTCGAAGGTCACACCGTGGATCTCAAAGTTCATATCCTTTCCATTAAGCCTCATGGCCTCCGCGAGAAGGAGACTTGTAGATCGAGCGCGCACTCAAAATCTGCTGCTGCACTGGCACGCCACAAAGCAGAACCTCACCTCATTCTTCCGTCTTGAGATCAGAACCGTGACGTCAGCAGGTAGCTGGCACTAACCGCACGGGCGGGTGTGGAAGGGTGCGTGCAAGCACACAGAGTTAATCCAAACTCTGTTTTCACAAGAAAATCCGACCTTATGTTAAGCGCCGTGATCTGGAAACAATGCAAAGACTCCATTTGGGAGACAGGCAGGGCACAGGACCGGCCATTTCTGTTCTCGTAAGGAAAACAGCCGAACCAAAACTAAACACTAACCTGGTTAAACGTGAGGCTGAACATAGCTGAATGCATTAATCATCAGACAGGATAATAAAGGAAAATATGCAAGCTCTCTCCCAACTGTTTACCACTTCTATTTTTCTTGGAACAGAAACGCATTTTATATATTATACAAACCTGTAAGAAACACATACCTGGTAAAGTATTTGAACACATACTGTGAATGAAGAATACTGAAACATGAAATATTCCATCATCATAAAAGAATTTTGAGTTCACAAGGGTTTAAACACTCACCCGACTCTGGCTATGGTAACAACTACATAACAAAACTTAATGCTAACATAACTGCACTTTACGTTAACTGGATGATCTTGATAATTATAGACTGTTCAGTACGCAGAAAAGTGTGACATACTTCTCTTTAATGCTGGCCAATCCCGGGAACTAAGGTGTTACTCAAGAGAAACACAGTACGATTTAAATGGGAAAATTCTAATCAATTCCAAAATAAAAGCTTTTTGGTTAAGATTCCTAATCATATATTTATAATCATTCAAACTCAATGCTGTCTACTATTGGACTGACATAAATATTGCTTGGCCCAGGAAGTTCAACTTAACACATTTATTTACTGAGAAATTATGTGCAAACTGGCATGTGAAAATAAAAAGCTGAGAAAGGAAATGGACGCCCACCAAGAAATTTTAAAAACTCACGTTTATCTCAGACTCACTGGCACAAAGATGAGCAGTTTGTATTTTGGGGTGACGTCACATACAAGGATCACTTGATGTACTTTACATATATGGTCTCTAATGCCTACAGCGACCCCGCGAGATACAACGCAGGCATCTTGCCCCGAACCACACAGCCAGGGAGCACCTGCTGCCTTCCAGTCCACACACTCCTTCCACACCACACTTTAATCCCCCCAAATTCCCAGGGTTCTGGCCCTGACATCCCAAGACAGGTCTCAGGGAGTCTGTGACCCCTGCAAAGTGTATAAGAAATGCCTATGGCGTGTAACTTTCCGAAAGGGGTAATTTTTATTCTTTTTTTTTTTTTTTAACGTTGATTTACTTATTTACTTACTTAGAGAGCGAGTGAGCAAGCGAGGCGGAGAGGGTCAGAGAGAGAGAGGGAGACAGAGAATCCCAAGCAGGCTTTGCACTGTCAGGGCAGAGCCAGATGGGCTCAAACCCACAGAACCATGAGATCATGACCTGAGCCGAAATCAAGAGTCAGACGCTTAACCGCCTGAGCCACCCAGGTGCCCGCGAGAGGGATGACTTTTAAAGGAGAAAAAACGAAGGTGGTCAGATCAAAGATGCTTGTCCTGAACGCTGCCTGACAAATACCAGCACTGTCCCGTAGAGTCTTTTCGAAGACTTACTGCTCCCAGATGGTGACACCCCCCTGAACAAAGAGTGATTCACCCTTCCTTTCTGACCATGAGAACGGAGGTGTTCTCACAGAGCCCAGCCCCCGGATTCATGGCAGGACCCGCCCGTTCTCTTCCACCTTGAGGAATACACAACATCCACGCACAAGCTACAGGCCCCAAGACAAACACCGCCGTGAAATGTTCACGTCACTGGAAACTATTTCTGCTTTTCTGGAAATGGGAAGATTCATTCTATGGCTCTTTAGGAGTTGATCTGGAGGGGCCATGGCTGTGCATGGAGGCTCCTAAGAATCACTCCACCACCACCACCGGCCGCTCATTTCTTTCCACACGCACCACAATTACGCAAAGACGATTCTTCTGCAAACCCTCCTTAGTGATGTGCATGTCAAGGTGCTTTGTAAAATGCCAAGTGCTATAAAAACATGAGTTATTGTTAACGAACGAATCAGCGGATGATTCCAGATTAAGGTGAAACACGGTCCATGTTGGGTGCAGCCTCTACGTTGCGTATGTTTTCCTTCTGCGGCCCGTTCCCCATTTAACCACAGGATTACAGAGCGGATCGCCGTCTGGGTTTTAAGGACACGAAGTGACGTGAAAACTGAAGTTGGGAGAGGTCGTGAGAGGTGCTCCGGGGCGCTGGTGTGCAACCGTGGGCTCTCCGGAGGGCCAACCCTGGGCTCGAGCCAAGGGATGGACAGACAGACGCACGGGTGGGTGGGCAGGGTGTGCAGGCTGGGACGGAGCAGGTGGCTGAGGAATGGCCGCACAGCAGGCCTCCTTCATCCCCGGGGATGAACACAAGCTCCGGGTTTGTGTTCAAGGGCGAGGCTGCTGTGAGGGCCCGAACAGGCTCACAGAAGCTACTGCTCTTAGTGTCACTATATTAAACAGAGTGGAGACAGGCTCCACAGCCTAAGGCACGGAAGATGCAACGGCACGTTTGGCCACAGAGACCACAGATGCTGGTTCACGGCGTCTCTCTCACCAGCAGTGGTCCAGGCTGCACCTGCTTTGCAAACAGTCCCCGTTCCACACACTAAAATGGCTCAAAGCCATCCACGGCAGTCACCTCATTCTACCCATTTTCCAACATTAGTTATATTTTCATAAAATCGAGACGCTACAGAGCAATTATTTCTGAATCTGATTCAACAGGCAAATAAGCAAATGTTTGAACAGAATGAAGACAGCTAAATACGGACCAACCATGGCCTTCCAGCAAGAGGCACGCCCCTTCTACAAACCCTCACGGTGTTTGTGTTTTCCAACATCAGTCTTAACTTCTTATAAAATCTGAACGAAGCCACCGAACAGGGGGCGTGCTTAAGCCACCAGTGCTGAAGTCCAGGATGCGAGCGCAGGGACAGGACACAGAGCCCGGTCTCAGAACCAGTGAGCCACCAGCCTGCTGCCGATGAAGCACAAAGAGGCACCCTGATGTGCCACAGACGCCGACACTCTTCTGTGGGCTCGCGTGGACCTTCTTTCCCCTGCCCGCCCCACCCCTCCTTTTCCAAGGATGGCTCCAGACTGAGTGGCAGTGTTTCTCCAAGATGGCCCCAGGCCAGAATACAACCTCTAGACACGGTGGGGTCCTAATCTGCTCGGTCAGTACATCTGGAGATAGGGCACTAGTGATTTAGAATGACTAGGGGTGAGCACAGGGGAGGGGACAAAAGCAAGAAGCTACTTTAGTGTAATGTCTCCCACCAGTGACCCCCCCCATTTCCAGTTTGTAAAAAACATTTAAAATTCCTTTTCCTCTTCAAGAACCTGACCCGGATGACCACCCGGAACTGGATCCTCTGCCGCGCGGCACCGCTCAGGGCCGGGGAGGCGGGTGGGTGTCACGACGGCACCGGGAGTCTCACAGCACTGGTCTCTTTCGACAAAGCACTTGGTTCTTTCCCTCCGAGGCAGCTCTGGTTTTCACGGGGACGGGGTGGGAGACCCTGAGCGTTCTCCCAGCCTGCTCTCACGCTCTCTCTAGATTATCTGCCCTCTGAAACGGTGACGCACTGGAAGCGAGCGGGGGGCACCCCAGCCAGGTGTAGCATCGACTCTCTCTCCACGAGACAGACGGCGCGATAGACAGTTAACAGAGTCATGTGGCCAGAGGCTCCCCTGGGGAAAATGTGGAGAGAAGGTGGTGATGCATGCACCACGTTGCTGAGCCAAGACCCTGGGTGCGGCCCACGCTCTGCATCAGCAGGCTGTCACCAGGGCTTCCCAGAGTGTAACCTTCCCATCCCTGAGCCCGCGGGAGTGGTGGGAGCCAGAGCACACGGTCCAGAAGATGCTCGGCCGCCACGGTTTGCATTTCCTTACAGTTCCATTCTACTGGCCACTCTCTGTGCCCAGGAAGGACTGGGCTAATAAGAACTCCCCATAGTTAATTCCAGAAGAAGAAACCTTTACATACAAATAAGCCTGTGTATACACAAAACTACCTTTCTGTTGTTCTTGTAGTAGTTGGGTCGTTTTTTAAACATTAGGCCATTTTCCTTCTTTCTTTGCATTTTGTTTTCCTTGTGATTATTTTTTAGTTTTCTCTTCAGTTTTAGTAAGTCACCGTTCGGGAAAAAGGGATTTCTGTTCCCATTCAGCACCCTCAGAGAAGAGGGAAGAGACAGACGTCGCAGCATAATCAGAAAAGGCTTAGCAGTGCAAGCAGACAAGAAGCGGCAATCAAAAGCAAGCAGACTGAAAAAGAGGAAAACAACTTCCCCTCATTTACAGAAGATATGATTGTATCTTCTGTACAAAATGCCAGGGGCTCTAGTTTTTAAAACCCCTAGAGTAAGTGAGTTTAGCAAGGCCCCAGGATACAAGGCTAACATACTAAAATCCATCGTAATACATATATAAGCAATGAACAACCAGGAAGTAAATCTTTTTAAAAATTTTTAAAAATATTTATTTTTGAGAGAGAGTATGAGAGAGAGAGAGAGAGAGAGAGAGAGAGAGAGAGAGAGAGAATGAGTGGGGGAGGGGTAGAGAGAGAAGGAGGCACAGAATCCGAAGCAGGCTCCAGGCTCTGAGCTGTCAGCACAGACGCGAGGCCCGACTCGGGGCCCGAACCCACGAACCGCGAGATCATGACCTGAGCCCGAGTTGGGTGCTTCACCAACTGAGCCACCCAGGCGCCCCCTGAACCCTTTTTTAAAAATATCGTTTATAAGGGAAATATTTCGATATAAATCTAACAAAGCATATGGAGCCTCTGTATCCTGAAAACTACAAACCGTTGATGGCAGCCATCAAAGGAGATCGACAGGAGGAAAACATCTCTCGCTCGCGACTGGAAGACTCAATGCAATAAAGACGCCAATTCTCCCCTGCAGGGAGCCGTAGATTTAACTTCATTCCAACCACAACCACGGCCGGGCTCCGCACAGTTCCAGACGAGCTGCTCTAAACTTGCACGGACGGGGGGAACAGGGAGCTGAAAGAATCACACTGGCCGACTCGAAGACCTGACAGAAACCCCCGGGGCTGGGACTGGTACCAGGGTGGCACCAGCAGGGACCAAAGACCAGAGGCACAGAACAAACTGGCCAGAGACAGGCCCGCACAAAGAGAGCCAGCTGATTTCTCACAAAGGTGCAAAAGCAATTCAGCAGTCTTTCTCACCAACGGCGCTGAAATAATTGGTCGTCCAGATGCAAAAAAAAAAATACCAACCAGGACACGTGACCTAAACCTCACACGTTATATACAAAGACCAACTCAAGTAGAACACAGATCTAAACACAGAACATACAACTGTGAAGCTTCGAGGAGAAAACACACGAGGAAGCCTTTGTGACCTGGCACTAGGCAGAGTTCTTAGAATAATACCAAAGGCGTGATCCACGGAAGGAACAACTGACAAATGAAACTCCATCAAAATTATAAAGCCCTTGCTCTGTCAAAAACACAGCCAAGGTGGGGCGACTGGGTGGCTCAGTGACTTGAGCACGCGACTTCAGCTCAGGTCATGACCTCACAGTTCGTGAGTTCGAGCCCCGTGGCGGGTTTGCTGCTGTCAGCGCAGAGCCCGCTTCGGATCCTCCGCCCCCCCTCACCCTACCTCTGCCCCGCTCACGCTCTTTCTCTCAAAAATAAATAAGGCATTAAAATAACAACAACAACAACCACACGACCAAGGAAGTAACAAAGCAAACTACAGACTGAGAGAAAACACCATAGATCCCAAGTCCAACAAAGAAACCGTACGCAGAATACACGGAGAACCCTCCAAACTCAACAAGAAGACAACTCCGCTTCACGAGGCACTTCAGAGAAGACACAAAGGTGGCAGATAAAGCCCCTGGGAAAATGCTCACCGGCAATAAGCATCGGGGAAACAGAAGCGAGCGGGAGACCCCGCTACGCCCCTGTCGGAATGGTTCAAATACACAGCGGTGATGCCGCCAGGTGCTGGCGGGGAGGCGGAAGAGCAGCAGCTCCGCGGGCGGAGACGTAGACGCGCGCGGCTGCTCTGGAAGACGGTGCGGCGGCTTCTCACAAAATTAAACGTACGGGACCATACGATCCAGCGGTCCCGCACCTGGGTTTGCACCCTAGAGAAATGGGAACTTAAGGCCAAACGCGAGTGCTCACGGCTGCTGAATTTGTGACGGCCCAAAGCTGGAAGCCACCCAAACGTTCCTCACCGGGTGAATGGACGGGGGAGCGGGGGTGCGTCCGCACGATGCCACGCTACTCGCAGGAACAAGAAGTAAATTTGGATGAGCTGGATGACGCTCCAAGATGCTATGATGAGCGAGGGGTGAGTCCCAAAATATTGCATATACTGTATGGTTCCATTTACATGAAGCCTTTGAAGAGATAAACCTAGTGGCAGAATGGAGATCACTGGTTGCTGGGGGTTACGATCGGGGAGAGGATGGGACACAGGATTTCTGGGGTGAGGGAAAGGGTCTCCATCCTGATCGTGGCAGTGGTGGTTACAGGAATACATACACTAAAAGACGTGTATATTCCCCCCGAAAGTCATGTTCCTGTACGATGATTAAAAGCAGGAAAAAAGAGGGGCGCCTGGGTGGCTCGGTCGGTGAAGCGTCTGACTTCGGCTCAGGTCATGATCTCGCGGTCTCTGAGTTCGAGCCCCGCGTCGGGCTCTGTGCTGACAGCTCGGAGCCCGGATCCTGCTTCGGATTCTTTGTTCTGTCTCTCTCTGCCCCTCCCCCGCTCATGCTCTGTCTCTCTCGGTCAAAAATAAACATTAAAATATATGTGTGTGTGTGTGTGTGTGTGTGTGTACACACACACACTAAAAACAGGAAAAAAGAGGCTCAGAAGATACAGAGCTCGAAGGGGAGGAAGGAAGACGGCCTCTGCCCGTTCCCAGATATGTCAGGGGCAGTCAGACCGGAAGAGTCCATCTGCGGGAGGAAGTCTCCGCCAGGTCTCCTGGAATTTTCCGAGTGCCCTCCCTCCAGCAGAGCCTCTCTCCTGCTAAGAAGGGCCCTCCTGTCAATCATGCAGAAAAGGCAGACCGTCCAGCATACCTGTATGCTCTAGAAACTTCTTTAGCTCTGGTGAGAAGAAAGAGAGGAGGCAAAGAAGCCCCAGGGGAGACCGTGGAAAAGGCAGAGACGCCTGTGGTCCCCTCAACTCGGGTGCCCTTCTTGGGAGAGCTGCCGGGGTGGCTGGAATGGCCCACGGGGCCCTTCGGGGATCCAGAATCCTGACAGGAAATGGTCGTGGCCCAGACAGGATGCAGCCATGAGTGCCCCGAAGAGAGGAGGGCCTCGGAGACTGTGGTTCCCCCGAAGGTGGCCAAGCTCTATGCCCGCAAACGAACGGGAAAGAGGCAGCTCTGGCGAGCCGGAACAGCTGCCCTGGCGACTTCCCAGGCTGGCTCCTGTGTGGGAAGGTTGCTGCCTTCTTTTTCCAAGCCAACGGCTTCCGAAAGGCCACACGGGGAGCAGTGAGGGAAGCAGGGGTCATTCCCGGGCCACACGATCCCAGCAAACAGCTCGCTGGCTAATGAGTCAAGGCAAGGGCTGCAAAGTGTGAGGCTGCTGGGTCCTGGCCCTTGGCTTCCCTCGGGTCACGAAGGCCTCTCTGACCCCGGGCTGCGCCTGGCAGCGGTGAGCTCTGAAGTGTCCGCGTCTGCCATCCCACGACGGGTCGCGCTTCAGCAGGTGTCTCTCCCACACGGGCCACGTGCTCTGTGCGTGGTCCTTCCGCCTGGTCCACTCGGGGCCACCTCAGAACCCAGTCTGGCTCCCCTCCAGCTCAACCCCACAGCCCTCTGCAATGGTATTTATGTATTTGTGAGCTTGCCCCACAGTAAGAAACACATCTTATATGAAGCCTAATATACACATACGAGCCCCGACTCCTCCAGAAACATCCGGTCGCTCGTGCATTCACCACATACTGTCCCCGACCTCTTTCACGCCGTCTGTCCCACCTGGCCACAGTATTTATTACAACATGTGTCATTCTTGCTAACCAGTCGTGTGAACAAGGAAACACTGTCTCCTCCACCTTATCCTCTCGTTTTAAAATAATTCTGGCTATGACCAATGAAATTAGTTTAATATCCCATTAATGGGTTGCAATCTAGATTTAAAAAACTCTGCTTAAGATGGAATTCAAATAGATCTAGGGTTTTTGTTTTGTTTTGTTTTGTTTTTTTAATGTTTATTTGTTGAGAGAGAGAACAAGAGAGAGAATCCCAAGCAGGGGCTTGGGACCCCGACATAGGGCTCAATCCCACGAACCGTTGAAATCATGACCTGAGCCAAAACAGTCAGATGCTTAACTGACTAAGCCATCCACGCACCCCAACAGATCCAGGTTTCAATCATACTTTGCCGGAACTGGTTCGGGCAAATTCCTCCTGTGACTCTGGTGCCCCCTCTGAACAACAGGGGTTCAGACCAGCAGACAGCCCAGGACAGGGCCCAGCGTACGGCAAGCTCTCAGGGAGCTGCAGCATTATTAGACCAGAAACACTAAAATCCGCTCTCTTAGCTTTACCATCTGGGACACGGCCTGCTCTGTGAACCTGCATCTGGTATCCTCATTTAGAAATCTATTTATAGAGTGGCAAAACACTTCTGGCAAAGTTTACTTTTTACCCAACCAACATATGTATACCTTGTGTTCCATCCGAAAAATTTTCGTAACTTTTAAACCTCCAACAGTTTTACAAAGTTTTTATTCAGATCGGGCTCCCGTACCGTGGACAGAGTACTCACTCATCAAGTATTGTCTGAGTACCTAGCAGGCACTCAGGCACTGCACCAGGCACTGCACCAGGCCACTCGGGGAGACAAAATACAGGAGGCGGGGCTCCTGGCCGTCAGGTACTCTAGACCGGCTCCGCGGGCCTGTGACATCGGGCCTCGGTCTACCTCCCTGACCAAGTCTATTCAAGCCAAACTGGGCTTGCCTGCTTTCCTTCTCCGTACTTCTGCTGCTCTAATTCCTGCTGAATATCCTCTTCATTGCCACAGCACTAACTGTTCCCTACCCTTCCTTGAGACCCGGTCCAGACCATCCCTTCTTGACCTCTGCTGGCGTATTTGTGGCCTTCTGTCCTAATCATACAGAGAGAGGGTGACCGTCCCGTCCTTGATTCTCCCCATCAACCTAGTGCAGTGCCCTGCACCAACCAGAGCCTGGAACTATCTGTTGTCTCTGAACGTAACAACTCAAACGTGTATATTTGGGGACGGGCATCCATATGCACTACATGTGCTACTCTCTCGATGAAGCTTTCAGATTCCATGGTGGCTCCCCGGACTCACCGAGAACTTTTGACCTAAGGTCAACGAAGAAGTAACTTTAAAAATTTTTAATCTTTCTTTAAAATTTTGCATTTACTTTTATTTTTGAGAGAGAGAGAGACAGCACAAGTGGGAGGAGGACAGAGAGAGAGGGAGACGCAGAATCCGAAGCAGGCTCCAGGCTCCGAGCCGTCAGCACAGAGCCCGACGCGGGGCTCCAACCCACCAAGGCGAGATCATGACCTGAGCTGAACTGAGACGCTCAACCGACTGAACTACCCAGGGGCCCCTAACCTTTTTTTCTAAATAGAAATTTCCAAACGTACCACAAAGCAGAGACAGAAGTATAACAAGTACCCATATACTCAACGCCCAGCTTCCAAAATTACCAATCATCAATCATTATCAATCTTGTTTCGTTTACTCTCCTCCCATGCATTTATTCTATTTAAAATAAATCTCAGATCAGTATATCTGATACCACCTTAACATACGGTATTACTTTGCTCTGTTAAGATTAACTACGATTCCTTGAGGCATCTGGGTGGCTCAATCAGTTAAGTGTTCAACTTCGGCTCAGGTCATGATCTCGTAGTTCATGAGTTCAAGCCCTGCATCGGGCTCTGTGCTGACAGCTTGGAGCCTGGAGCCTGCTTTGGATCCTACGTCTCCCTCTGTCTCTGCCCCTTCTCTGCTCATGTTCCGTCTCTCTCTCTCTCTCTCTCTCTCTCTCTCTCTCTCTCAAAAGTGAATGAACATTAAAAAACAAACAAAAAAAAAAAGCAGAATGGGACGCCTGGGTGGCTCAGTCGGTTAAGCGTCCGGCTCTTGGTTTTGGTTCAGGTCACGATCTCATGGTTTGTGAGTTAGTGCAGAGCCTGCTTGGGATTCTCTCTCTATCCCTCTCTCTGCCCCTCCCCTGCTCGCTCTCTCTGTCTCTCTCTCAAAAATAAATAAATAAAAACTTAAAAAAAAAAAGATTAGCTATGATCTCTGAATAGTATCTGACAGCCAGTCCACGTTCAAACATCCCTGCCGCCTCAAAAGGGTCCTTCCACAATGGTGTGTTGAGAGCCGCCCTCAAAGTCTACACACAGCTGTGACAGGCTTCCTTGAACTTGTTAAATTCTCCCCTCTGTTTTCAGGTCATCCATTACCGAAGAAGCCGTGTATCTCGCAGGTTTCCTCGCCCTCTGGACTGGCTCACTGCTCTCTGAGGACGTCTTTATCTTGAGTCTCCACCACCTGCATTTTCCCTACACTGGTAGTGTAGGGCTAAAGGTTTGATTTGATCTCCAGGATTTTAGCAGGAAAAGTTCACAGGGCATGCCGCACGTCCCACCGTCAGAAACTACGCCATCCAGTTTCTTCCAGGTCAGTGATTTATCAGTGGGTTCCGGTGCTGGGGCCTGACGTGCCACCCGTGACACAGCCCACACCACTGTGCACCCTAATGGCTTTGTGCATTGATGACGACAGTCATTGATGACGACAGCCTACATCCTAGAGTTCTTTAAAACAGTGATTGTCCTATGACACGATTCCTTCTCCACTTGTTAGCTAGAATCCTTCCATGAAGAAGTATCTCTCATCAGTTGTCTGCCCCGAAATACAGTTCAAACTTCCAGAAGAATGAATAATGATGTCTTAGTAATCTTCAAAAGCAATGGAGGAGAATTCTCGTGTTTTCAGTTAGCATGACACCTCACATCTTGCATTGTAAGCATACTCAAATTTTCTTTTTCATCCTCTGGCCAGTGGACAAACCTTCAAGCAGGTCCTCGTGACCTTGGGACACAGCTCTGGGGAGTCTGCGACAACTTCCCTGCACATTTACGAGTCCAAGGGACGTGTTCCCGATGTCCTGCCCCACCAAGAGCCAGCCATCCATCCAAGGAGCCTCAGTTCCTCTTAGAGAGAGAGGGTATTAAGAAAACACAACGTGGATGGTACAGGGGCTCGTCGGTATTAGTATTTCTCAGTGAAGAAAGCTAGGAAATACATACTTTCTGGGAGGAAAAATAACCAATCACGGATGTAAACTGCCTGTCCCAACTCAAACTTCAAGCCAGGGGTTTTTAAACTGCTTTTCTTCTATTTTTGTGTCTGTTTTATGCTGAAAATCTTGCTTCCTAACAGCATACACCCGACTGCTTATTTTCTTTATCCTAAATGCAAAGTATGTGACACGCACACATGTGGAAGGACGTAAACACGTGTGTGTGCAAGCACTTGCTTCAGAACAACAACAACAACACTGCTCCCGGAGGCAGAACGTGGTCTACAATTTCTCTGTGGCGCTTTGGTCCCAGGATGTATCCCACTAAGTTATACAGTTAAAAGTCACTTCAGGGGCGCCCGGGGGGCTCACTTGGTTAAGTGTCTACCTCTCGATTTCAGCTGAGGTCATAACCACGGTTCAGGAGTTCGAGCCCCACGTCAGGCTCTGTGCCGACAGCGTGGAGCCTGCTTGGGATCCTCTCTCTCCCCCTCTCTGTCTGCACCTCCCCCATTCGTGCTCTGTCTCTCAAAATAAACAAACTTAAAAAAAAAAAAGTCCCTTCAAGTAACTCTTTCTGTGTTAGAGATTCCTTCCTGCCCTCCTGCCCCCCTTGTTTCTCTGGCGAATGCATTTGTATCTGTTTTCTTTTTCATCTGTTCATTTCAGTAAAACACACACAGGGATTTGAAGTAAATCCCATACAACAAGGGACATGCAGGCAATTCTGCTTCTCATCCCTGCCTATTCTACCCCGTCCTCTTCAAGTTTTAAAAATTCGTCTTTACTTTTGCATGGCTTCTCTGTGAACACACACGGGGAGGGACGTGTGCCCGTGCACATGCAGAGCCCCCCCCTCCCCCCCTCCCCGTGTTACACAAGGCCGAAGTCTCAGTCTTCTGTGGCCGCTGTTCTCACAAAACATGTCCCTCACGTGACTCCACAGACTCTAAGAGGAGGACTTCGTGTATTTCTGTAATGCTGTAAATCTGTACGGATACTCCCTTCTGAGGGACATCTGGGCTGCTGCTAACTTCTCAGAATTCTGAATAACGGATGATTAGTGATCCTGAGCTCGTCTCTGGGATAGATTTCTAAAAGCAAGGCTGAGGAGTCCAAGAGGAAGCGCGTATGCGCTCTGCCGGACGCCATCAAACCCCCAGCCACAGGGAGGTGCCAGGCGCGCGGCGGAGGCCCCACGGTCCTGCCGGCTGTGTCACACGGGTGTCCCACAGGAGTCACGCGGGTGAGACGCAGTGGCTCGGCCTGTGGTTTCACACGTCCAGGGTGGGGCGCTGTTTCACTGATTTAAGGCCCCTTTGCATTTATTTTTTCTGTAAATTTCCGTTCCAGTCTTAATCCAGTTTTCTGCAGGGCCACTGGTCTTTTCCTTCCGAATTCTCAGAAACCACATATCACGGAGGCCGGCTTTCTGTTTGTGACCCAAGCTATAAATATTTCCCCCATTTTGTCATTTATCGTTTTTCTCTGCTTATTCATTTTGTGCCACCTAAAGGGTTTTGTTTTTTAAGCACACTTACATTTATCAAGATCTTCTCTACGGCTTTCAAACTGAGCTATACAGAAAGTCTTCCCAGCTCTTAGGGTATGAAGGAATTCAGTCCTGTTTTCTTCTGACATTTGCAGGGTCAGGTGTTTTAACATGCAGATTTCTGTCATTTGGAACTCAGCCAAACCAGTGCGCCCGTTTAAGGGATGGATCCAGTTTTATCAGAAGATAATGGATGTCCGGTTCTCCCTGACACCATTTATTAAACAGTCCTTCTTTCCCTCCAGTGACCTGAGACATCATCTTTAACATACGTGCAATTCCACAGAATCCTTGTATCTATTTCTGGAATTTTCTATCCAGTTCCACCAGTCTGTTTCTTCATATGCTAACGCCACACCGTGTTTAACTGCGGAAGCTTTACGTTTTAGTATCTAGTAGAATGATCTGTCATTTTTCTTTTTCGGGGACTTTCCTGGCTGTCACTGCTCACTTACTCGTGTACATACACCTTACAATCAACAGACCTAGCTCTAGGAAAAACCCGAGTGTTACTGAGATCACGTTAGATTTCTAAGGTATTTCGTAAGGAGAAATGGCACCTGCACGAAACGGGAGCCTCCCTGCCCCAAGCCCATGGCGTCAACAGGGGGCCACTTTCATGCGGGACGCTTCCTTCCGGTCTCTACTCTAGTTATGAGAGTAACTGATATTCCGAACAGCAAGATGAAGGAATCTGCCAGGAAATAATTTATGTTGGAGGAGTGATTTATGACACAAGGGTTTTAAAGCATCCGCACTGCAGATCTGAGTAACCCCAGAGGGGCGGACTTGGCAGTGCTGGGGAGCACGTGGAGGCCGGGGAAGCCACAATCCCAGGAGCAGCCTCTAGGGCAACTTCTTGCAATCCAAAGCTGGGTTTAGAGGAGTTAAAACGCTCCCCAAATCCTGGAAGGTGAACTCCCGCACGGCTGAGTTACCCTCTCCGCACCGCTACTGACAAAGCTAGGCGCTACTGAGAGCCCACGGCGCTTCCCCAGCTCTCTGCTTCCCTCCCGCCGGCTCCCAGACCTGCCTCCTTCTCCGCGTTTCTATGCGCGCATTTCTATGCGCGCATTCCTCCGAGGGTCAGCTGCAACCTGCTGGCTGCTCCCTGTCACCCCGGCACTAAGGCAAACAGGTCTCCCGCTGCTGTCCTGAGAGGCAGCGCTCCTGGGGCGCCCCAGGGGCGGGAAGGTAATCACCTGACCCCCACGCTCTTTCTACTGGACCTCACATTGCTTCCCTATCAGCACTGACTCTACATTTCCTGAAAGGGTTTTTATCATCCAGAAAAAAAGAGAATTTATCAGGTGGTCATTTACACTGCAGAAAACCAGGATTACTGGAAACAATGGCTGTTGAGGGAATTAACCGGTAAGTGAACAGCATGAACTAAGGATGCGAGGCTCATCCCAGTCAAAGCCCAGTGAAGTTTAACAGGGACGGGAATTTCTCTAGTCGCTGATCCACTCATACAAGGGGCTGCCACTCTCGTTGTTTGACTCTGACCCAGAGTAGGTGAGGAGCGGACGTATCTGTGAATTTCAAGAACGACACAGCTTTGCTAAATATGTGTGTGGTTTTGGAGTTTTGTTGTTTGTTCCATCCGGGGAGTCTCACTTGAACACAGTTTTGGGTAAATTCTTTGGTTGCTTAAGAGACTATTTTGTGGCTCTTCACCAAAGCATGAAAGGATGTGATACCAACAACGAGAAAAAAACCCTATCTTAGCTTGTGTCTTAGCTTAAATCTACCCACAAAGGACAATGGGGGAAAAGTCAACAGAACCACCCCTGGTGAAAGACAGGAGGATAAGAGTGAGTCAGCCCGTGAAGCCTGGAGAGCCGGGCAAAACGAACCGGGTTAGCCAGAGGCAAAGCTGATGCCTTCTGGGAGCTCAGACCCTCAAGGACACACGGAGGAGGGCAGAGCCGCCGTGGGCGCGGTATGTGCGAGAAGCCCTTCTGCCAACTGCCAGCTCGTGCCCCAACATGGTGCCCGCCGGCTGAGAGGGACTGGTCCACAACTCTAGCAGCAGCAGGCGAAGGTGCTGGTAGGGATGGGACTGGGGGTGTGAACTTGGCCGTCCTCACGTGGAAGGGGAAAGGGAAAGAGGACGCGGTGCAGACCATTTTGATTTGGAAACGTGGCCAGCTTCTGAGGTCAGGTTCACGTGCTTCAGGATTACACAAAGCGAGAGCGATATGGGTCATCTGAGGACTGGAGGAAGAGATTCTAGTGCCTGGAGTCAAAGGTAAGTGCAAAGGCCACCACTGGGAAGGCTCAAGGAAGCTGGGTGGACACGTTCGGGGGCGGAGTTCACGACACAGGTATTCCAGTAGGTCTCCAATGACACTGTGCAGCTTAAGAAGCAAGGGGAGCCTGGAAAATATGGTGGGAGCAAAAAGTGGTCAAAGACCCAACACGATGGGCATCTCATGCCCCGCGAGACTCCTTACAAACACTTCCCCATTTTGTCGGTCTGCACGCGGAGGCCACTTATGTCTGGTGCCGTTCTAGGCACCGGAGCAGCAAAGGGAAACCGGGTCCCCGCCCGCCCTCCCTGCCCCCACATCCTGGGTCGCAGGGTCCCTGCCCATCCTCCCTGCCCTTACAATCAAGGAACGAAGTGGGGGTGGGGAGCAGACAAATACAAAACACAGCCCATAAATGCACAGAATGACAGATGGCAGGAAATATGCCAGAGGAAAGAGCAGCGAGTGCCAAAGGAACAGGGGAGGAGGGGGTTGGGGGCGGGGGGGGGTTACAATTTCAAGGGAGGAGGGGTAGGAAGGCCTCCGATAAGATGAGCCCAAACCTGAAGGAATGAGGGAGCAAGAATCCGGCAGAGAGAAAAGTACGCGAGGCTCTGGGCGGGAGCGAAGGGCAGGCAGCAGGGCCGCCGACGCGGCGGAGCAAAGTGGACACGAGGCATGAGGTCCAAATTCCTCAGCTGATACTCAAAGGCCTCCTATAATCCTGACCAGACCTCCGTTGCCGCCCTCTCTCTCGGGAGCCCTCCAAAAGAAAAGCTCTTTTCCAGCCGGTTACCTCTTGTCCTCCCAGGGACACAAGAGGCCCATCCCGCCACCTCACTCCTGTGCGGAACTTTCTCCGGCTTGCAAATGCTCTCCCCCATCTTCCGGCCCCCTCCAGGATATTCTGTCCGGCGTCAACCGGCCCCTGCCGCTGAGGGTTACCACGTCAGGGGGGACAGGGAGGGCCGGCCACAGGCAGGGGGTCACCTTCCAGACTTCCTTCTACACTAGCGTGCTACAATCACGACCTCCTGCTGCACGTAACGACACCCTGTTTACTTGGTGCGAGAGCGGCCACGACCCGCACGAGCGCTTCTGAAATTTACTGGACACTCAAACCAGCCGGGGATCTTGTTCACGTGCGGGCTCTCTCATTCGACAGGTCTGAGGTGGAGATCTTGCGTTTCGGACAAGGCCCCAGGGGAGGCCTCTGTTTGGGTCCAGGGGCCACAACTCTTGAGTGGTCAGGGACCTACGACAAGGATGGAAACTGAGCCAAGAGAAGCCACGCAACCATTCTCACTCAGGATCTGGGACCGAGACACGGGGACCGCGTCGGCAGCGAGCGGCAGGACGCGTGAGGAGTTAGAAGGTGCGGCTAGGTGGCCTCCGAGGGGGCAGGGGGCAGCTGTGGCTTCTCATGGCTTCAGAGCTCCCTGAGGTCAGAGAGGCCCTTCAGCCCCTGCCCTAGGGTTCCTTGTCCTCACCGTATCCTCACAATACACACTCTGGCTCAGCTCTTCCCCGGCCGGCCTGAGACCAACTAGACGAGAGAGCCTGGACCAGACCCAGTCGGGCAGGACTGCGGGGGTGGGCGTGGGGTGTACATCCAGGAAGGCCCAGCAAGTTCAAGGGCACATATCTGATTACAGTCGAGCCAGTCAGGGTGAGAATACCATTTTACTAAAGAACGATACAGTTCAGAGACACATTCAAAGATGTCACCAAGTGTGTGTACGATCAGCAACATTAAGCGAAGAAGATACAGTAGTCAAAGGATCCCGCACCTGACTGGAATAGTCTGCTTTATCCGTCATCTATTATTGCGAAGGTAAGTAAGAAACAGTCACCCCTCTGGTTGGCAGGGGAGAGGCATCCACGAAGGTGTGAGGGCCTATTCTGAGCCAGGCCCTCCATCAGGCCGGATGCACACGCACGCACACACACACGCACACACACACACATACGCTAGTAGGTAACTGCCCCTCAAGAAATACAGACCAGTCAAGGGAGACATCCGAGGGGGAAAGGGTTACAAAAGCAGCTTCAGAAATGCCATGACCAAAGCCAGCACAGACAGAAGGAATTAATTTACTCCCCCCACCCCAGTAACTTCAAGCCTCTATTTCTGTAATTATTATGAGTACAATATCATTTTGATGACTGATTTTCGTTGTTCAGCTCATTTAAACCATAAAGCAAAGTAAAAACATAGGTTTAAATAGGAAATTGTTTAAGGATCAGAAATCCCTGGGAGTCAGAAGGCAAAGGCTCACCTGGTCCATTCACCTACTGAAAATTAGTACCGCACCTACAACGTCCCAGACAGATGTGGTTTTTTAAAAAAACAAATTAAACTTTAATCCATTTAAGTACCATTTCAACCCCACTGCTCTTAAACCAGCCTCCTGTTTTAGCCAACATTTGAAAAATACCTCCACGACAACTTAATTTTTTTCAACTTTAATTAGAGACCATTTAGACGAGCAACCAACTTCTGCCATTCCCTGGGGTGTACCTTAGAACAGATTTTTGTGTAATTACTAATAATGACTATGCAAAAGCAGGGAAGAAGTAGATGATAAAAGGCTTGTATAAAACGTCTTATTCACTGCATTTGCAAGTTCCATAAAAAGGAAAAAGATGTTTCCTAGCACAAACCGTATCACAAGCCTGCACCACAGTTAACTTTCACTTTTAAAAGTTTATACCTCTCATAGTACAATTTCATCGATTACTGCTTTTCCAACCTTCCTATAAAGGGGAGAAGGGAATGAAAAAGCAGATAGATATGCCAGTAAGCAAGAGCTTGGAGGAGTTTCACGGTTCGAGAACAGTCGTATTTGGAAATCTTCATTCGTTCGCCCTAAGAGCGGCCGGAGCACTCACGCAGGTGCCCAGGAGTGAGGAGAGGCCCCGCCATATTCTAGATGGTACTTCAACGGCAGCTCAAACTGCCGAGGCGGTCCTCAGTCCTGGCCACGGTCAGGCCTCTACGAGCCGCTAGCTCACTTCTCCCCGCAGCTGGTCCACCAAGAGCCATGTCCCCAGCAGCCCTGCCTCTCTGAGCTCCTTCCTGTCAGGTCCCTTCATTTCCTGTCTTCTCTTCATACCCCAATCAGGCCTCCCTCCACTCCAGATGCCCGTGGCCAAAGTCTAACTGCCTTCTCCTCCCCAGGATGGGATGGGGGAGTCCTCCTGTCCCAGTCCCTTCCATACTGACCCTCACACCAGCTGGGATAGGTTAATCTGTCCTGTGGGAACAAATACACCCCACCCCCCCCAATCCAAGCAGCCTAAATAACAAAGTCTCTCTTACTCATGTCTCTTAACAGCTGTGTGGTCCTGGGCACAGATACTTAACTTCTCTGGCCCTCAGTGTTGTTTGCTGTCATCTGCAAAATGGGAAAAATAGCATCAGGAAACACAAATGAGTTAAGAGCTGAGTACCGAGACCTGCCTGGCACTTAGTAAGCACTCGGCAACTAAGGGGCAACTACTTTTACTGCCGCTACTGTTATTCCGGGGAAGCTTCCACTGATGCCCCAACTCTTGATGCTTACACCCCCCTTCGATAGGATACCTGTCCGTTTAACCGCCTCCACCCCACCCTGGATCATAAGCTACTCAAGAATGAAATTGCACCCGACTGGGTCTTGGAACCCAGAGTTGAACAGAGTCTGGCACAGGGCAGACACTGAGTAGATGCTTGCTGAGCTAAAGGGAAGAATTTGAATCACCATCCCCGATGTCTGAGTAAACCCTACACGTGCTGAGTATACGTGCGGAGGACTCTAACGAAGACACGTTCCCAGGGGGACCTGGCCTACAAGAAATCTACCTAAAAGCTCGTGCCGAGGGTCCAGAACATCATCAGGAGACGGGAAAGACTACTGCTCCGGGGGCCCTGAACTGGGCCCCGGCGTGTGCCAGGATGCCAGAGGTGGACCACTGCTCGCAGTGAGGTGTGAATAAAGGAAATAAAGGAACGTGGACGCTTAGCACGAGTCTATGTCCCCACAGGAGAAGAATGCAGCCCAGGACTCCGGCCTGCTCCCCATTCCTTACTTGGGGCACGATGCCGTACCGGCACCCAGAAGCCAGCCTCGACATGGCAGAACCTTCTGAGGTGATGAAAACATCCTGTCCATGTTGACTGGGGTGACAGTTACACGGGTGTATACGTTTGTCGACACTTACCAAGTCATTCATTAAAAATCTGTGCATTTTTTGGTGCCTGAATGAGAGAGAGAGAGAGAGAGAGAGAGAGAGAGAAGCCACGACTGTTCTACCCACCCCTCTGTCTTCCTTAGCTGCCAAGAAGGAGAGAGACGGAGGGAGGGAAAAATTTATGAACAGTTAGGTGAACCCGGCGTCTGCTGACAACATCATTAAACACTTATCCCGAAAGTTTGTGCAGCGTCAACGCCCTCGGGAAGCCCTTCTTCCTTCAAGGTTGGGAGCCACGAGAAGAACGGGGACTCCTCCGCCCTGCCCATCTGTCCCCAACCACACAGTACCAGCCTCTTACGTCTATCATGAAGACAGTACTTCTCAGCACGGTAATCTTTTCCTTTTCGGCACCCTCCTCTAGGTGCATGTCCCTCCAGGGCTAGGACCACCTCTCTCCCGTCCTTCCGCCCTGGCACTTGAGCACAACGTTTGGCACACGGTACACTCTTAACAAATATTCGTTCCTCTGGCGCTATGTTTTTCGGATTCCCTTCAAAGATATGAGATACGCTGCCTTTAGATAAAAACGTTACTTCTAAGTAAGAATAATGTCTAAATTACATTAAATCTTGGTAACCCTGTAAAGATTTAATCCCTTCGTTTTCGGGTATGTACGAATCCTACTGTCATGATTTATAAGCCCATAAAAGCCATATATTTAGTGGGCAGAAGAGACAGTGAGCCTGGAATGCATAACACGGCACTAGAATTCTTGCTATAAAGATTACTGATGCCTCGGGCTTTTAACAAACGAGATGTCACATGAAGCTGTACGAGGAGCCCGCCTAAATATAACACATTACACACTGCTCTATCAATTCCACTTTAGATCACAGCTCCTGGCGCTCTGCGGAGCGTGCAGGCATGCGTGCAGGCGCAGGCACACAGGCCAGTGTGCGTTTCAATTAACGCCTGGCAACCGAAAACAACATCTTAAAGATAACCATCCGCGCGCAAAACACCGCACTGGCGAAGAATCCCCGAAGCCGTGGACGGGCACACCTCGGAGGCGCTCTTGCCATCAGGTGTGATAGTCCACGGACAACTTCGGTTTTTCAAAAGCAGTCACCTGAATCTAAAGTTCTGAACCAGAAACAATGAGGTACGACACTACAGCAGGTGAATCTCAAGCCACGGATCTGTCGTTTCACCCACCGAGCTTGTACACGGATCCAAAATGGCCAGAAAGCCCGTGGCGCCACACGGAGGCACCGATGACGGTCCGCGCACCCCCGCTCCTGACGACAGCACTGCCAGGGAGGCCACAGACCGACTTCCCAGGGGAGGGCAGGGGGCAGGGGGGACAGCTGGGAGCCTGGGAGCGCAGGGTGACAGGGCTGAGGGTCCGTGGAAGCGGCACCGGGGCCCCCGACCGCCGCACGAGCCTTCCTGCGGCCGCGTTCCGGCGACAGGGCCGAGTCACTCTCGGCCATACCAACTTGGGAGCGTCAACTGTAATCTGAGTCTGTGCATCTCCGCACAAAAGCTGAACTCTGTGTTTCCTCTTTTGCAAATTGAAATAAAACCAATAAACGGTGTACACAGAAGTCTAATAAATGCCACTTCAGTGACTACGTCAGATACGGGGAAGCGTTATCGGTGCTTAACTTCCTAATAAAGCCAAGCTGAACGGTTTAGAAAAACTACCCAGAAGGCGGAGAACACTGAAAGGCAAATGAAATGCCAACTGAGAATTTGAGTCAAAACTTTGGTAACTAAAATTCCAAAACAATTTGACCCATACGGTTAGTATCCACGAGACTCCCCGAGTCCTCTGTGTATGTGGAAAACAACACGTTTTGTCCAACACGTTTTTGTCCGTATTTACCAGTGCTGCACTAAGGTTTCTTCTAAAACTGCTAGAAATGATTTTTCAAGATGAGAAATCTGTCTTGAGAGGAGTCCAGAAAGGACCCATCTCCTTCTCCAAGCGCCGAATGAAACGTCCACTCCTCCCTTTTGCGGCGCACCCCTCGGGGACCCCCGGGGTTGGGCCAGGGCTCGGGGCGGCTCCGAGGGCTCCCGCCGGGGCCCGGCGGCTGGAGGGCGCACCTCCGCGCGGCCGCCCGCGCCCGCCGTTTAGCAGGGCAGCTGGTACTGCCCCTCGCTGCACTGAAGCGCTGAGATATTTTTTTGTTTTGCTTTGTTTTTGGTTAGGGGAGGGAGGAGGATGTAGCCCCAGAGTTGCCAGGGCTGAAATTCCAGCAGGCGGGAGACACGCCCTCCCCTCCGCTCCCAGAGGCCTGCCAGTCGGATTCTTCCTGTCAACACCCCCGCCGCCCACCTCCCGGCTCAGACTTCCCGGCCCTCCTCCTCCACACCCCCAGCCCCCAGGCTGTCCGTTCTGGAGCTGCAGGTGCAGACCCAGAGTCACTCCTCGCCCCAGAGAGGAGGAGGAGGGTGTGATCTGCTTCGGAAAACATCTCAAACTGTGTCTGTCCTCTTAGTTACAGTCCTCACCCTGGCTCCCTCCTCCTCCACGGTCACGCACGGTCCCCATGGGATTAAACACACAGAACTTCAGCTCCGGCAGCCCTCGGGCCCCAACTCTGCCGCGGAAAGGACTTACTTTGAAAGTTCCCCGCTGGATTTCTCCAGTGGGTAAATTCAACACTGTCACTACATCACACCCAGAAATTAGTCTCACGCTAAAGCAATTATTCAAATGTCCAAGAGTAACATGAGCTAAGTGCGGCTTGGGGAAGGATTTGTAACATAAGATGTACAATAATACAAACACTTCAACCTGAAAAGGACAATCACTCCCCAGCACACACACAAGGAAGCTTTGGGTAAGGCCCCTCCGCTTGGTCTCCTGCCCTTCTCGGAGAGCGGCCCCCGTGCCCGAGGGCCTCCTCAGGTAACATCAAACAAAAACTGGAAAGACCTTTTAAGAAGTTCATCATAGATGCTGCTTAGCTATTTTCTTTTAATGCTAATAGTTGGATTTTTCTTTAAATGGTTAAACAACACACATTCTCTTTGCCTGGGTGTGTGTGTGTGTGTGTGTATGTATTATGTATTAGTAGATAAAAGTTTCTTTAATCAAGACCTCTTTTTTGAAACGTCAGTCTTTCAAAGCTTAAAAATCGTCTGGGTGAGCAAAGACAATCCTATTTTAAACTTAATTCACAAAAAACTGACTCTTGCACTGAAAGACTGATACTGGGTATTCTGTGTGCGTTCACAGAAACCGACTCCGGGGCCACACAGAGAAACTGGAAGAATCATGTCTTTGGCTCACAATGTCCCCAGCGGACAACCATCCCAGAGACCCAGCCGACAATGAGTCCAGGCCAAACACGGACAGGAGAGCGGGCAGCTGGGAGGCGGGGTGGCCGGCTCCAGAGCCTGGGTCTGAAGCCGGGCTGCCCGGATTCTTACGTGGCTCTACTGCTGACTCGCTACGTGTGACCCTGCGAAAGTTCGGCAACCCCGGTAGGCCTCCGTTTACAAATCTGTGAGGCAGGGATGATGATACACCCTACTCCAGGAAACATCACGAGGATAAATGCACAGACAGTTGTAAGGGGCTGACGAGGCGTCTCCGGCCCAGCGGGCACCACACTTGCTCCTAACACTGTCACTGCTGCTGTTTCTCATTTTAGAAGTAACTTATTTTCCAGGGTCCTGAACAGGGCTTAAAATTTTATTTTTCCAATCGAAGTAAGCGGCCAAGGCAACTAATGACTTTTCTCCAGAAGAAAATGTAGGTGTCCAAGTTATTACCATTAAAGAGCCTGAGCGAGGCACAGACCACCGTGACGGACCACAGAAGCTAAGCGTGGGCTGTCCTCACCATCAGGGGAAAGACGGCAATGTGTCGCACAGATACACGGGAGACCGAGGCGGCTCTCAAGCGTTTCCCTCCAAGGCGCCTTTGCCTTTTAACACAAATGGGAACTACGAGAAGCAAAGGGTTAATAGTGGGACACCGAGCATCATGAAACACAGAGGGAAGACAGAGGCGTCCTGAGAACCAGGGCCCCTCCTTGCCCAGGTGACAGGCGGCTCTTCGCAGATACCGGCAGCTCCATACAGGCACGAGATTTCCCGAAGCTGACCTGGAAGGCTTACAGGGCTAACCTGACGAGCGGGGACCAGAGGGTCCTCCTTCCCAGGCCCTGCACCCAAGAGAGAGCCAGTAGGTTGGGGGGGCGGGGGGGGGGGGGGGGACAGCGACCATCTACACGCAGCTCAGGCGGAAAAGGACCTTAGCTTTTTCCCCTCTCTCGGTTCCCATTCACGGGGGCGGCCTGCTCACGGGCCGGCTGGAGACAGGCCGAGGCCCTGCTCCGAGAGCTTCGGGGAACTGAGCCAGCACTGAGATCGACGCTGTTGGGAGCCGGGCCTTCCCCACCACGCTGAGCCTGGAGAGGCAGACCGACTCGGTGAACACGGCTGTGGAACTGGACGGGATGAAATAAAGCACGCGTACAGAACGCCACACTCGAGGCCACACAGGAGGCACTCAGAGAAGGCAGTCAGAGTGTTATCACCACTGGGGCCCCCGGGTGGCTCAGTCGGTCTGACTTCAGCTCAGGTCATGATCTCACGATTCGTGGACTCAAGCCCCACGTCGGGCTCTGTGCCGACGGCTCGGAGCCCGGAGCCTGCTTCCGATTCTGTGTCTCCCTCTCTCTCTGTCCCTTCCCTGCTCTCTCTCGTTCTCTCAAAAGTAAATAAACATTAAAAATTAAAAAAAAAAATGTCATCCCCATCAATGATAACTTAATCCTCACAATGAGTGTGTGAGGCAGGTAATATCTTATCTACAGCAGAAGAAATGGAGACTCTGAGAAGTTAAGGGACAGGTGCAAGGCTGCCTTGTCGGTTAGTAGAAAAACGAATTTAAACTTTCTTTTCCCCTGAAATCAAGATTTTCCCGTGCCGAAGGTGAGAGTGCACAGATGCCAGAGGCGGGCGGTCGGGGAGGCTCACACAGTAAACCCTGGTGCTCACCTGCTCGTGCGGTCCCGGCGGCTCTGCGTGGCCCACAGGACTCGCCTTTGTACCTAACCTCCTACGGCTCAGGGGTCCTGGGCGCTATCTAGTCACCGGGCAGGCTTTGCATCACTCAAGATGCAGAAATGAAGGGAAGGTGTTCAGCATCTGACCAGGACGAAGTCCCTAGAGGCTGGGATTTCGGAACCACCGTGGGGGTGCAGGCAAGTGGCCCTCAGAGGGCAGTGACCAAGAATGAAAACCCCCAGTGCAGAATGAGGCCCCACCACAGGCTGAAAACTCTGTCTGCTCATTTAATGAGGCTTGTAGTTTGCCCGAAGATCTGGTGGGAGTGGGATGGGGCCACGTCCACAGGGAGGTGCAGGGTCCACACTGCTGGTGTGCCACTGGAACCCCTGGTCAAGAAATAACAATACAGAAACTGGTGAGACGTGGGATCTGTGGACACTCGAGGGCCCCAGGAGACGGGAAGCAGAAGCAGACTCCTCTGTGAACAAGTGCACGACCCAGGGGACCACGAGAAATCCCTGCGGGCAAACCACAGGGAGGGAGACGGAGGGAAGAGGAGGGGAGAGGAGTTGGGGAAGGGGGGTGACAAATGAGAAAATTCTACCCCAACGGCTAGAAATAATAAAGCAATGTGCAAGAGGGAAGAAGCTCGGCAAAGGATAAAACACACACAGAGAACACAAAGAAGGAATATGTGGGTGTGAAGGAGACCCAAAACCATTTTCAGAGCTGAAAGATACTTCAACAAATTTACGAGGACACACAATTCCTCCAGCGGAGTTCAGAGCCCGTCGGCGTGGCCCACAGAACCCCATGGCCCGCCGCTCTGTCACCTCCGCACCCCCACCCCCCGCCCCTCAGGCCCCAGCAAAGGCCCAAGGCAGGGGGTCCCACCCACCTGCCCCCAAAGCCAAGCCTTTCCTCCACCTGCCCCGTTGCTCCTAATTCTTCCCTGAAGGCCGAGATCCTGGAGGCCCTTCAGGAAGCTCCAAGGTGAGCCACTTGTACGAAGCCTTTACAGCATTTCTACTACTCCGTCGGAATACTTTTCGCCCACCACTTTCTACTCTACTGGAACGATCTGTTTTTACACCTGTCTCCCCCTTGGGAGTAAGCACCAGGCCAAATCCGTTTCTGCACTCCCGGTGTCTGCAGCGCTGGCTGGTACACAGCATATGGCAGGCACGTATTTGTTGAGCTGAACTAAAAGCTCTTGCCCCTACGCCAAATAGCATGTTCGCTCGTACTCGGGAACTCAGAATTATTCCCGACTTCGCTCTTGACTGCAACACAGCAGCAGATTTAAATTCAAACTAAAATCCACAGCTTGGGACTAAATATCATTCCTGGTCCACTAGAATGTAACGGGTATGAAATTCAATTCTATCAGGACAAGACAAGCGACAGGCTTTTAAAAAGGGGTGGAGGGTGCAGTCCGATCGTGACTTCAAGCGCTGACGAAAACAAGGCCATTAAAGGAACGTGGCTTTGATCCTCTTTTTAGTTGCTGCCAGGGGGGAAAGAAAAAAAAGAAAAAGCAAAATATGGTAAGGATCAAAACTGTGTTAGATGCGTGACAGACAGCTCCACTCTAGCCTTTGAAAAAAATGGGAGACTCTCCAATATTTGAAAGAGCGCTTTTCTCAACGAAGGGGAGCCTGGGGAGACACAAAGAGATTTCACAATGTCAAAGTACTCAGATCCACACTAGGTTGGGGTATGTGCTGGAAAGCTTGGATACTTGAGCATTCAGCAGATGCTAACGTACCCAAAACAGAACACCTGACAATAAAGGGTAAATTCAAATTTCTATTCCTTTCGGGGGGGGGGGGGGAGAAGTTTAACACACTGGAATGGAAGAATCTTTATATTTTCTTCTCTCTCTCTCTCACTCCCCCTCACACTCTTTCTCACACACACACACACACACACCTACCACCTCCATCCCCACTATTATTCATTAGCAAAATATCCACGTTGTATGCTAACGTTTTGCTTATTAGAATCTTTCAATTAAAAATATAATTGAAATTGTAACTGTTAAAGCCCCCAGACCTCGGCCAGGGAGTGGGGGTCAAGATGCCGTCCCTACCGTGGAAAGTAGAATGAAGAACTATTTCAGTCACCAACGAACGAAGTATATTCTCTTATCAGGAACTCTAGACATGCATCCCTTTCCTTTTTGAATAGCACCTTCTCGTTATTAGGAAAGAAATTCACATTCACTGTAAGACCACGAACAAGTATACCGGAAAAAATGAAACCCACCCTAATTTTACCAACCAGAGACAGCTGTGGTCTATCTGTGCGGGATCCATTTGTTACGCGTATATGTATTCGTGCCTCTAAAGTACGCTTACAACACAGATACACATGAACGCGTGGCTCCTCAGATACAGTATTGTGTCCTGTGCTGAATTCCCACCGAGCATGTTATCCTGAGCACTGACTGTTTCAAGAGAATAAATGTTCTCTGAAAACATGATTTTTATTGGCTGCGTATCACATTACCGTAATTTACTTAAACATTTCCAATTATGGAAAAGTTGGTAACACAAATACAGCTGGCCTTGACTAAAGGCTTATCACCTGTCCTAAACGGATTATCTAACCCTCACAGCCACCCTTTGCCATGACTCCATTTTGGGTTGAGTAAACCGAGTCACAGACAGGATGAATAACTTGCTCACGATCAGCCACGTACTATCTATCTAGTTCCGCGCCCCGAGTTCCTCCCTCATTTACAGTCCTACCTATGCTAATCTTCATTATTCCTGCTCCATAAAATATCGCTGGTTATTCTGACAAGTTAATTATGTGCTGTTCCAGATTCCCGTGAGTTCTATCCGTAACACTTTATTCCTTAATCGACACAACTTTGTCTTCGTGTTTCCTCCAGGTAAGCTTAGCCTTTTTCAAATAGTTAACAAGCTCCCTCTCCTCTCTGGTCACATGGGGCCTTCTCCCCTCTTGGGGTCTGCTTCCAAAGTACACGCTCTGTTCCACCAACCTATACGCTCTGGACATGGTCGATTATTTTAGCTGTAAAGTATGTTTATTTTGGGGGCACCTGGGTGGCTCAGTCGGTTGAGTGTCCGACTTCGGCTCAGGTCACGATCTCGCGGTTCGTGGGTTCGAGCCCTGCGTCAGGCTCTGTGTTGACAGTTGGGAGCCTGAAGCCTGCTTCGGATTCTGTGTCTCCCTCTCTCTCTCTGCCCCTCCCCTGCTCAGGCAAAATAAACATTAAAAAAAATATTTTTTTAAGTATATCTTAATATTGCTAAAATAATTCTCTAATTCTTTTCACATTTTTTTGGTCAAAATTCTGGGATTTTTTCCCCTTTAGTGGGGATATAATTGGCCTACCAATAAACAGATAAAGCAGTGTAAAAACAGTACCAAACAGTATCTTTACAATATCCCCACATTTCCACCCAGGAACACGGTACTTGTCTCGGTTTACGTGGCTAGTTTTCTGTCACCTAAAGTCTCAGCTATTTCTTGTTATGGATACTGTGAAATAATTGTTTTTACCGTGAAACATGAATCCGTTTAAAATCCCTGTTGTCTAGAAACTGATCAGAAGGCACAGTAAAGAAAACGGAGTGGCAGTTAAGAAAATCGGATTGCAGGCTTTTACAAACTGCTGAGTCACCGCAGACAAATACTTGCCCAATGACTTCCTCTCGGTACGTAGGAGATGGATCAATCATGCTTCTCCGAATATGCACGTCCCAGGAACATAGGTCTCTACGCTAACCTCCAAGAAGTCACGTACTCCTGGGGCACTTCAGACAACAAAGAAAACGGTTCGGCCAGAACCAAGGAACATGACCGCTGTCCAGAACAACTCCACCGCCAGCTCCCCATGCGCTGCTCTATAAAACGTGCCTGCTCTAAGGATTCTCACCAAGCTGGTCAAAGGTTTCAAGCGACAAGCCTCAAACGTCCTTTTCTGGTAGGTGCAGAACAGTAGAGGCCAGCCGGCAGAGTTTGGTTCTGGAGGCAGAATGCAGCCTGCTATCGCTCCCAGCGAGAAACTTAACTCCTCCAAACTCTCAGTAACCAGCACAGGGGGGCACCGATCCATGGTTCACGGACTCCTTGTGCCGCACACCAGGAGCTGTGGCAGGGGTTCACCGGACAGGGTGCGTGCTGCCTTCAAGGAGCTTACAGGTCGGTGGGGAAGAGGGCCGAGGAGGCCACATGCTCGAGAAAGCCCAGGCCTGGGGCCTGGTTCGTGTGCAGGAGTGAAACAACAGCCACCAGCAGGCTGTTACATTTTATTTACATCTTTAGTATGATTCCTCCTTTTAAATAATTTACCTCTTTTCTCCGAAAGAACAAGCTGACCGCTCCGTGACAAGACACAAAAAGGGGTTTTGGGTCTTTAAAGAGAAAAAATTTACAGCTGCACGAAGCAGAGCCACGGTATGTGTCCTCTAGGTAGGAATTTTAATTTCACCTACTGTAACAGGAACTGTAGGTTCAGGAAACTAATGGTGACAGCTTGATTTATGAATTTTGACATATTTCTTGAACTAGGATTACATTACAAAGAAGAGGAATTCTAAGCAAGCCGGATCTTGCCTATAC
Organism: Panthera uncia; assembly: GCF_023721935.1. Lineage (NCBI taxonomy): Eukaryota > Metazoa > Chordata > Mammalia > Carnivora > Felidae > Panthera > Panthera uncia. Next base: position 134,572,542 of record NC_064809.1, on the reverse strand, counting down.
ATTCAATCTTCAAATCAATAAACTGCGATTCTGGGCAACTTGTCTCTGACAGAGGACAGACACAGGCTAACCCAGACAGGCCAGGTCCCTGTAACGTGAAAGTTCCTTAACACGCTCTCAGAAGTGAGCTAGAACGGATTCAGGGACCCACAGAGAAAACCCTTCGGTTCTTTCCTAGGCAATAACAAAAGAGAAATTCAACTCAGAGAGCAGGTGTGGTCAAAGTGACCACGGAAAAAAGGATTCCCGTCCTAAAGAAAGTTTTGTCTACTCCATTTTACTTCCTTCCAAAAGCCCCATCTATGAGAAAAGCGCTGAACACAGAAGACGGTATGTGAGGGTTACTTTAAACTGTGTAAATACCCGTGAGGTGCTGTCCATAAATTTCCATTTAAATACAGGCACTGGGAGACACTGACTGAAGCGAAGCCTCTCAGTTACAGTGGGACGGGAGGGGAGCGGCGGGGAGAGGCCACACACATGCTGTCAGCCACTTCCCGCACGCGATCTCACTTCATCCCTCCAGCCACACAGGCAGGTGTTTTACACGTAATGGAGCTGAGGCTCAGAGAGGTTAAATCACTTGTCCAAGCCTACACAGCTAAGAGACGGTAAAACTACGAGGCAGATCTGGGGTGTCTAACCACGAGGTTCCGCGTGGGTTCTCTGTACTATTCTCAGCTTGCTGTATGAGTATCACGTCTACTTGTGGACCCAAATGTGACGAAGCACGCAAAGACAGAGGAGCCACGGGCAGGAGAACCCACTGCCGGGATGTCTGCACCAGCCTACCTGAAACCCCCCAAGTAGTCAGGCACGGAGGTACGGGTGGAAGATTTCCGTAAAAATGGAAAACTACGTACGTGGCAAAGCGTGCAGGTTATGGTATTACCAGCCGAGAAGACCTGGGGAGAGCAATCTCATGAAAGGACACTGGTTGGGGGGGCGGGGGGGGGGGGGGGGAGGGCGTGGAGAGATGACTGGGAAGGAACCAGGCTTTGCCAAGGTAAAAGTGAGTGACACTGCATGAACTGCCAGGGGTCAGTTTACACGTGTGTGTTACACTGGAGCCATAAATGACAAGCCACCTGCATACGGACACGTGTGCCAGAATCCACAGCCAGTAACACGTTTACATACAGAAACTGAGGGTATGAGTCCAGGATAAAGTCGGGGTAAAGAGGAGTAGGTATGGGCTCCAGAGGTGAGCGTGGGTGGAAAGCCTTCCCTGCAGTGACCAGAGAAGGCACCTGTGACCTTGGGTACTGAAGGCCAAGCTACGGTCACCTGGGTAAAGAACCCACAGGCCGAGAACGCAGGCGCTGGTCCTGCATGAGGACGCAGGGCCCACCATACAGCAGCACGGAGGACCCCCCACACTCGTCGGGGAATTCCCTTCCCTGCGCTCCCATCAACTCCCCGGGGGACCCGACAAGCCAGCAGTAGGGACGCAGCACAAAGCAAGTAGTGACCCTCCCCAAGAGCAACGGCCTCACTAAAATGACTGGGGGCCCCTGGGGGGCTCAGTCGGTGAAGCGTCCGACTTCGGCTCAGGTCGTGATCTCACGGTTCGTGGGTTCGAGCCCCGCGTCGGGCTCTGTGCGGGCAGCTCAGACAGAGCCTAGAGCCTGGAGCCTGCCTCGGATCCTCCGTCTCCCCCTCTCTCTGCCCCTCCCCTGCTCGCACTCTCTCAAAAATAAACAAACCTAGAAAAAGGATTAGGAAATAGCAACTGATTATTTCGGGTTCATGATCTGATAGGCAAATATGCTGGTTGAGAACATGTCAAATAGAAAGAAATCATAGAAAAGGGTCGAACAGCTGGCCTGCTCTTGACCCGTCACATCTAGATGCGAAAAGCTGACGGTACCAGTCCCCCTCCAGAAAAAAAAAGCAGCGAAAAACAATCATGTTGTGATCGCTTAACAAGTGTTAAGTTTAGTCTAAAACTTTTTTTAACGAAAAAAGTACACTGGGATCTATAAAGCTAAATTTGGGGCTAAAAAAATATCGTTTAACCCCTTGCAAATAGTACGCTTTGCAGATGTTCTTATAGTCTAAAATTTAGATCTGGGTAAGTCAAATCAAAATAAGGCATGTTACAGTAAGTTAGAATACATTCAAATACGTGACAAACATAAAAGACTTTCGAAAATAATTACGGAACCCCAAATCTAGAGGAACTCTTGATTTTCACGTGGAAAAGTGGTTTTATTCTCACTACATGTCTCCGTTTGCAAACAGAATAAGGACGTTTTATGGTAAAATACACACTCCTTGAGGAGGAGGGTCATGTCTTGCTTGCTTTCTATTTCCAGAACCTAAAACTGTGTTCGGCGTGTGGAGACGCTGACCATAAATCCCCACGCGAGCACTTCCCGAATGCCTGCTGTGTGGGAGGCACCATTTAGATGTTGAGGGTAACACAACGGGCAGAACTTCCTTCGTCAAAAACAGAGCACAGAGGTCTTCCACGTGTCTAAATGACACCTACCTCCGCAGCAGATAATTCGGGCCTGGGACTCAGAGCTGGCCACCCAGCGCACGGTCTTCACGTGCTGGACTTTTCCGTACGCTGGAGGCTTATTTTTAAAATGAAGCCAGGGCTGTGATGAAAGCTTTCTGTGTGCATATGTCTGAACACATGGGATCCAACATATGTGCGAATGCCGGGAATCTTTTCTATCAGGGAGGAGGAGAAAGAGGGACTGAGCAGCATTTCCACAAACCTTTTGGCAGAATGGACCAAATAACCCAAACTGCGGAGGGCCCGGTGTAGTCGATACAACTTCTTTGGGGGGAAATGAAGGCAGACAAACTAGTTCATTTGCTGATCCGCTTTGAAAACACGCAGTTAGCTTTATGGAAAAAACCAGCAACCGTGTTTGGTTTTGTTTTTTTTTTTTTTTTCTCATGAAGAATTCCCTTAGAGCATTTCTGACAATAGCGAAGGAGAGAACAGGGAAGAAAAAAAGTAAACCATGCATTCCTTCGGCTAACAAAGAAGCAGCCAAAGAATGCTTTCTTCATGTTTACGGCATTGATACCCATGTGCTTCTTACAATAGAAACCAAAACAGAATCTCCATTTCAGGTCCACAAAGGTTTAAAAGTAAACCAATCACCAGAGACGCAGCAAGGAGATACTATGTTTTGTCGAGCACAGAAAACAAGGTAAGAACAGAAGTCACCAAGTGCTTGTGAACAGCTCCCTACCACGACCTGGGAAAAAGGGAGTCTAGCAACCCTTTTGCAATTCAAGAAACACCACGACCCATCACGGGCAGCGAATTAAGAGTTCAAGACCCAGGGGAGGCCTGGGGAAATAAACTTCCATCCAAGGCCAGGCACACTGGACCGTCTCACCCAGAGCCCAGAGACACAAACGCAAAGGGGGATTGTCACCCTTCCTGTCACGATGGTGCAGTCGGCTCCTGTCCTTGAGAGACAGAGGGACTGCTAGCTGGCACAGCCCGCCCACAGGACCACACCTCACCTGCTCCTCGCGGACGGGAGGGGGGGCCACAGGGGCTTTCGTCAGAGGTACCGGTGCCACGCAGACCTCCCTACGAAGGTGACTCAGTCTCCTCCAGAGCGCGCAGCAGGAGTTTCTATGCGAAAAATGCTAACTGAACGAAATCACAGTCTCTCTGAGCCTTGGTTTCCTCATTTAGAAAATGATGATGGTGTCTTTTTAGCCTTTTCCACAGAGGCATCTGAAGCCTCCACTAAACGAATGTAGATAAAAGGATCTTTATAACAGGGAAAGGGCCCCACAACCGTAAAGGGTGCCATCCAGGCGGGGGTCCCACATTCAGTGCAAAGAATGAACTTACGCGGACACGCACAGAGACCCAGCTGGGCTTAAACGGCTTCTGATCAGACCTCCAAGCAACCAGGCAGTGCACAAAGATCTAGGAAAATCTGTCAATCATTTTGGGATCCTAGTTCAAAGAGGCAAGGATAATTAGGCCCTAGATGCTTCTCGAGTGGAAGCTTCACAGAAGAGATACCCGTCTGTTTCATCCAACAAAAGGTCCCCACAGCCGGGAACATTCACATTTGACGAGTGGATGAATCAGAGACAGAGGTGCGAGTCCCCGGGAGTGCCAGACTTGAGCCAAGACTGGGCACAAGGGGCCCGGCTGGCCTAGTAGATGCAGACTCACCAGCCGCCAGCACCTTCGGTCTGAGGTCCATCAGGAAGGAAGCCTGTTGTAAACCTCTTCTTGCAAACCCCGGAACGCTCTTAAATGAGAGGCAGGCATGATGGTACAGGCCCAGGAGCTCAGAGTCAGACAAATCTAAATACTACTCTGGACCGGGCAACTCACCAACCTGGTGGCCTCTCCTAAAATGTGGTTAACAGAGCCTGCTTTTCGGGGTTGATACAAATATCCAAGTTGGTAACACATGTAATTCACCCTGCACAACGCTGGGACATAAGAAACACTCAACAGGGTATCAGTCCCTTCCTCTGGGTGAAGAATGAACCAAATCAGATTAGGTGGCACAAAATCCCCCTAACTCAAACAGAGTTAAGAGCAGAGACAGAGCCAAATTTCCCTTTGGGCCCAAATCTGGGTGGAAGCAAGAGCCTGGTGATAGAGACCCGCTACGCCGCATAATCCTCTGTCTCTCTCACACCGCGACTAAAGTTATCTTTAATGCGTGTGACTGCTTTCCCTGGAGGCAACAATGACCAAGGTCAATGTCTAACAGCCAGCGAGAACCAGGAAGTGACTACAAGAATGAAGAAGCTTCTAGGACTGTGACGCCGTGGCAGATTCTTTGGAAGGAGAAACAAATCCCAGAAGGAATGGGTTCAGGGAAGGCACTTCGTTGGCACAGTAAGAAAGCAGGGGCAACAGGGGCATTCTTCTACTCAGAGAATGACCTTTCTCATTCCTTCGAGAATGTTTGCTCAGAAACCAGGAGGGCTATTAGCAATCACACACGTGAAGGAACATACCACCGACTTCCTGTGGGCCCCGATGACCTCTCCACAGCGGCACTTGGGCACACTCCAGATTTACTTATGGTGCAACCTGATCCTGACTTGAGTGAGTTATTTCACAAGCCTTTTAAGGGTTACTACATTTTGTTCCTATAAGAGGCCTATCCAAATCAGCAACAAAAGAACAGTTAAACACAAGAAAAGCCACCTCTTTTGTGCTCCTCAAGAAAGGCAGTCTTGGTCATTAAAAAGGCAAAGTGTTTCTTATTCTCGATCACCTTTCTCTCACAAAAATCGGGCCAGTAACTTTCCAGGGTGGGGAGGGGACTAGTAGTCTTTCACTCATACCTGCTTGAAAGTGGGGAGGAGTCGAGATGCTAGATGCACATCTGAGCTAGCTATCTGGCATCTGGTTCCGTGCCACATCCTGTAGAAATGATTCCGATGATCAACGATGCACAACACACAGAATTGAGACGTCAGATGACCGTTTTCTTGTCAACCTTTTCTCTGTTCTTCAGATCGGATGACTTCTATGGTTCTATCTCCAAGCACACCGACTCTTTCCTCTGTCACCTCTCTGGAGTTGTCAAGCTCATTCAGTAAAATTTTCAAATTGTATTTTGGATACCGTGTTTTTCAGTTCTCAATTTTCCATTTGGCCCTTTTACTTTTATTTGTATTTTTTTAGTTTCTATTTCTCTGTTGAGTTACACTATCTTTTCATTCATTAGAAGCATATTTTCCTTTACATCCTTGGGCATAGTTACAATTGCTTTAAAACCTCTGTCTGCTAAACCCAATGTCTGTGTCCCTGCAGTTTCTGTTGGCCATCTTTTTTCTCTTGGAAAACGGGGCATGCTTTCTTGTGCTTACAGTAAGTGTGGGCTGTATCCTGGACATTGCGAATGCTAGGCCACAGAAACTCTGGTTTCTATTTTATTCCTCTAGAAAATGCTGAATATTTTTGTTTTAGCAAGCAATGATCTTGGATGGAGTTAAACTGTAAACTCTGGCACGGCAGCTCAAATCTCAGTACAATCGTTTTATCCTTGGCTCAGCTGCCTGGAGCCTGCCCTGCATGTGTGATTCAGGCATCGGCATGGACTCAGGCGACTGGTGCCCAGAATCCGGGGCTTGCTTTCTCCCACCTGGGAGTCCCTCCTTTGCTTTCCAACGGCTGTGATTACTCCAAACTGTCCATTTCATCTTGAAGGTGAAGGGAGTACAGATTTTCTTTCAGAGTTCTAATAATTGTCCTGCACAGCACACACGGGGCTGCTCCCTTCTTCCAAGCGGCAATTCAATTCCCAAACCTGCCGGTTTGTGTCAAATTTGATTATGTTCACAGGGCTGTCTTTTGTCCAGAGTTTACAAGTATTATCTGCAGGAGGACCAGTCCAATGGTAGCACACAGGGCCATTAACAGAAGCAGAACCCACACAACTTGGTGTTTGGTTTTTTCCCCCCAATTTTTCACTTCTTCCCACAACGCTGCGGGTCACAAATTCAGAAAGGGCTCTGTCAGGCAGGCTGTCTCCGATTCATGTGGCCTCTGCCGTGCAACTAGGGAACTGAGCTTGGAACTAAGGATCTGAGCAACTACCCAAAAACCTTCCAAGATGGTTTCTTGATCCCACGTCTGCTGCCTTGGCGTTCCCTGACTAGTCTCCTTCACTCTCCTCAGTACGGTTCATTCTCCAGGGCTTCTCCAGGCAGACTTGGCAAAATCACGGCACAGTGATCGCAGGGAATCTGCACATCTTACACGGTTACTGGCTTTTAAGAGGCTAGAGGGGCGCCTGGGTGGCGCAGTCGGTTAAGCGTCCAACTTCAGCCAGGTCACGATCTCGCGGTCCGTGAGTTCGAGCCCCGCGTCAGGCTCTGGACTGATGGCTCAGAGCCTGGAGCCTGTTTCCGATTCTGTGTCTCCCTCTCTCTCTGCCCCTCCCCCATTCATGCTCTGTCTCTCTCTGTCCCCCCCAAAAAAAAAAAAACGTTGAAAAAAAAGAAAAAAAAAAGAGGCTAGAAACGGAATCTCCAAGACCAGTCAACGGCTGTATCAGAAATGGTGGAAGATCACTCCCACCATATATTATTCTTCAAAGGAGCCACGGGGCTTTAGTCATCACACTGAGGAGAATGGGGAAATAAATGCTAATCCTTGATGGGAGAATGGCAGAGTCAAATTCCAGGTATGAGTTTGCAGCCATCTTGGAAAAAATAGATCTGTCACACATACATTGATCTATTTCATCAGGCAAAACAAGTGCCACCCGAAGAAAATTCCAGTGAAATACAGGCAGGCTAATTCAGTGTTAAGCATGTGGTCCAATTCTCCTGCCATCTTTTTTCTCATCTTTTCATGTATCAGTGTAGTTCCACCTAAGCTATTCAGCACAAAAGAGGTTTCCAGGGGCAGTTTATTGAGTTTCCAAAGACTTAATACTTACATACTGTATCGGTTTCAAAATATCTAAAAGAAATGCTTATGATGCAATCATCCAGAAATGCTGGTCACAGATTTAAGGGTTTTTTATTACTAACATAATGGCCCATAACTACCGTTTATTACATATCTACTGTGTGTTTGAAAATTTCTAGCATTTTAAATACCTGTTTTTATTGACTATTTCCTACGTGATAGTAAGAATGTGTTCAAATGCCCAGGCTCTGGACAAACATTGATACTTTATAAGAAAAGAGACTGACTCGGGGTGCCTGGGTGGCTCAGTCGGTTAAGCGTCCGACTTCGGCTCAGGTCACGATCTCACAGTCTGTGAGTTCGAGCCCCGCGTCGGGCTCTGGGCTGATGGCTCAGAGCCTGGAGCCTGCTTCCGATTCTGTGTCTCCCTCTCTCTCTGCCCCTCCCCCATTCATGCTCTCTCTCTGTCTCAAAAATAAATAAAAACGTTAAAAAAAAAAAATTTTTTTTTAAAAGAAAAGAGACTGACTCAAACACACAGAGGACACATACAAAGCAACACTATAAAAATACAAACCCTGATATAAACAAATATGCCACATTATGCCTACCTGTGGGATATATGCACATACCCAGCATCTCCAACTACCTTCTAAGCAAACTTTCATTCCAGAAAAGTGTACATATTCTAAATCCTAAATATCACATTCTAAAGGAAGCCATATACATATGAAACATCCTCAGAAATAATCTTACCTTGTCTTGGTTATCTTTATTCTTGTAACACAGATTTCCAATCAGACGAATAAGATGAGACTTAAAACCTTCAGCCACGTTTGAGACGTCACCCTCTGCTTTTACACAACCACTGGTACTGAAGATGTTCGTAGTGTCATTGCCAGCCACGTGAATCAGTCGTAAAAGATCTATACAAAAAACAATAAACTTTCTTTTCCAGAAGAAAATTTTTACTGTTATAAAATAAAGCTTTCTTTAAATGAAAAGTAGAAGACTCTTTCTTTCGTTTTAAATTTTTCCATGACTCGGGTTTTGGGGAGATAAGCCACAGGGATCATCCCGACTTGGACTTTCTATCCACAAAGGAAAGTTAGCTAAAAATTTTCTGCAATCTTTCTTATAAGGAGGTTTCCAACCCCACATTCTTTCTTTATGAAGGAACTCATGTGACAACCACAGTCCGCTGAGTCTAAAATGCAATACCTATTCTGCAGTGAGCCACGGGACAGAAACCAAGAAGTATGCTGACTTTTTTCTCGTTGTGCAGATCGTCAGAAGGCAGCATGTAGTCTCCAGAAATCTATTCTGGCTCCATTCAAAAGGAGTAACACTGTAATGCTCTGTGAGATGCCTCTCAGACAGCACACGAAAAGAGATCATCCTCCAGAAGCTGCAGTGACGTGTTTCCACATTCTCTCATTTAACACTCTCAACAAACCTAGTAGAGGCAAGTATCATTTTCTCCGTGTCAGAACGAAGAACTCAAGCTCACAGAGGGTAGTAATTTGGCAGAGTCGGGTGGACAGCCCATGGCTGCCTTGGCTGCACGCACGGGTTTCAACAACGATTCTGTTTCGCAGCTCTGTGGCATTTTATTTTGATCACCACTAAAAGCACTGCACTCAAAACAAAACACTCACATGAGATTCTAAATATCTTCTACAGCTCCCTGCTGACCTGTCTGCCCACCTAGACACAATTCATCCTTCTTGGAGAACGCATCTCCACCAGAAATATGATCTTTTTTTAAAGGAAAAAAACAGAGAACAGCAAATAACAACACCATAAGCATGGCTAACCACAAGGAACGGGTCCTACTTGAATTATGCTGCAAACAGCTTTTTAGCAAAGACGGTGTTCCAGACAATGGCTTCTTGTGTAAAACCATTTTCTTCTAAGAGCGGAATGCATAATTACTATGTGTAGGGCACTATTCTTTGTGTCCCTGAAGGTAATTGGGAAAAATCTACTAGCAAACTTGGAAAACTGATATAAAAGGCACCATCATCATCACTGAAACTACTACCCCCATCATCACGACCCCCCACACCACACACCCCTGAGGAGACGCCCACGAGGTGCAGCCTGTGGAACACGTGTGAGGTCTCTCATCTACTGACCAGGCGCCCTGAGTTACACAGCAGGTGAGTGGCAAAAGCCTGAGCTGTTACCAAAACACAATGATTCTTGTTAAGAAAGACTATTCCAAAAATAATCTCAAAAATATACCAATACAATGAAAATTAAGGATCTGTGTTTGCACTTCTATTTCAGTGTGACGAGCCGAGGATTCCTCAATGAAACATGGTGATAAGGGTGACACTTCACTCACCAATCACTCTTTCCAGCAAGCCAGGGAAAACCTGCAGATAGCTGAGCAGATCGGTGTTGGCGGTCATTTCACACAAGACATCGAGAAGCCTAATCGTGGCCAACGCCTCCTAAAAACAGAAAACGTGACTTTTAAGTCAAGCTACATGGTCTGCAACTGTTACAAGTAAGGTAAGAGGATGGAATATTACAGTAACTACTAAAGAGGTGGTGCTTGTGGAGAGTGTCTGAAGAGAGAGACAAAACGATCACGAATGAGACAGAAGTATTAAAAATGTACGTGAATAATCATTTTCACTACCAGCAGCATCAGCCATCAAGAACGCAAGATTATGTGTCATTATGTGTCTTCCGGGAGCAAAGAGGCAGAAAAGTTCTTATTCAAGCAAAAATACCTTCCAACAGTGGAGCAAATGTTCAAAATTACTAGCTACGTACATAACATTTATGCAAATACTTTCTTTTTAAAGTGTTCCCAGCAAGCAAGTTCTACTTTAAAGATACAAATATCCCATGAAATACATTAATTTCTTGTCCACAGGAATCCTGTAAAATGCTGTGGTCGAAAGAACTCTGGCTGCAGGAACTTGCATTATTTCTGGGGAAATATAAACTCACATATGCAGTATGGTGGAAGGTAGAGAAAGATAGTATTATTTGAAAATGTCAGTTCACGTAATAATTGATCATCAAATGGGCTACACGAACAAGAGACTACCAACTACCAACCATATGGCATTAGGTAATCTGAATAAAACGTCAAAAATCCAATCCTCTGCAGATTTCGACCCTAGTTTCTAAAGTACACGCTATTTGACAAAATGTGGTAGATGCTATACATTTAGGTCATAAAGATAACATTCTTCAAAAGAAAAATAAATTACTCGGATGGGTTAACTCTAACTGTGTAGTTATTTTTCTCCAGTTAGGAGATTTAAAGGTAATTATTTTAATCTACCATTCTGAAATCTCAAAATAAACAGCAAGAAACAACGCATACTTTTAATGCCTTGTTTGTCATCGCCAGATACCATTCCTCCTTCCAGAAGAGGCTGATCGGTTCGAGGGCTGGGGCAGAATACATGCCAGAGAGAGCAAAGAAACTAGGAGCGACTATCGGGATCCCGTCAGAAGGAACCAGAAACAACCTGAAGAAGGTCCCACTGGCCAGCAATGGCACATGAGGACATCAGGAAGAATTAGAGCTAAAGTGGACGGAAGATACATCAAGTGGCTTTAAAACCATGACTTCACGATGGTGATGAAAACCTAAACAATTCACTCATCATCTCTGGATGATGCCACAAAACCAACTCCTTACTCTGAAGACTGATAATCAAAGGGGGAGGAAAAAAACAAGCATTTGTTGTACTTTTCATAAACACGGTGTACTGTGGGTAACCTAATAGCGGATTAAGAGAAGTTTCTGAATGATAAAAGTCAAGATACCACCATCTGCAATGCCCAAAGAATGAAGGGATCTAGGGAACAGTCATTTACAAGTGCTAACATCACAGAAAGAGACAACCGGACGTCACGTGCCTCTTGATGAAGGCACTCATCGCCAACAATAAAACACTATTGGAAAAAAAAGACACAAAAACCTAACCAAATGTGAACAGGTTTCTGGAACTAATTATCAGTCACAGGAAATGCCAGGAAAAGAAGAAGAATATGTTAAACACCACCATGGAGTTACACTCAAAATCCAAACTGTAGAAAACTCTACAGGTAAGACAACCCAGTTTCTTCCATCAAGAACTCGCAAAAAAAAAAAAAAAAAAAAAAAAGAACTAGCGGGGGGGAAAGAAAAATAAATTACTCGGATGGGTTAATATGTGAAATGAGATGATGGAAAAAAGA